>NC_028643.1:30330039-30333360 GCF_001406875.1 Solanum pennellii
TACTATCCTGGTGTCGGAACGTGACACCCGATCCTCTATTGCTATCCTGGTGTCGGAACGTGACACCCGATCTTCTATTACTATCCTGGTGTCGGAACGTGACACCCGATCCTCTTATCTCATTACTTTAGTTCATCAAGCCTTCTTTTATCCCAAGGCATCATCATTAACAAGTAAATTTAGGATTTAAGATTCAACAGCCTCATCATGCTAGTTTCATCACAATTATATATAAACACATCATGCATACACACAATTAAGCATATAGGAGACTTTACAATACTACCCCATACATATCATTCGCTATTAAGAGTTTACTATGAAATAGCATAAACCATAACCTACCTCCACCGAAGAATCGCGATCAACAAGATATCTCCCCAAAGCTGCGTTCTTCCTCTCTCTCAATCGATCGTTTCTCCCTCTCTCTGTGTTCTTTTTCTTTTTCAAACCCTCTTTCTTTTACCCTAATTAGCATATAATTTAGTATAAAAGATTATTAAATACCCCACTATTTGTTTCAAGGTTATCTCTTTTAACCCCCAAGTAATTGAATTATTAACATTAAACCACTAACTTTATAATTATAAGCAGGAATAGTCCGAAACGCCCCTTAAAACATTTAACAGAAATCCGACCCAGTCAGGGTCACGCAGCCTGTGACGGTCCGTCACGGCTGTGACGGTCCGTCCTGCACGTCCGTCACAAAGTTCAGAGAGTTAATTTTGTGGAAGGATTTGTGACGGTCCGTCGAGCCCTCAACGGTCCGTCCTGCCATTTCGTCGTGAAGTTCAGAGAGTCGATCTCAGTACCCAAATTTCAGAAATCTAAGTGTTTTGGAACGAGACCCCCTAGACGGTCTGTCGTGCACATGACGGTCCGTCGTGGGATCCGTCGACTCAGCCAGTTTTTCCAGAAATAAAATCTGCTGCTCAAAACGACTAAACAGGTCGTTACAATAGATACCAATTTACCCATCGTTCGTCCTCGAACGATCACAAGAAGAAAAACAAGGGCAAAAGGGAGTACCAGAATCTGTAAACAGGAATGGGTATCTTTCTTGCATATCAGCCTCCTTCTCCCAAGTGGCCTCTTCAACTGGTCGATTCTTCCATTGAACTTTGATGGATGCAATCTCCCTTGATCTCAACTTGCGAATTTCTCTATCTAGAATGGCAACAGGCTCCTCCTCATAAGACAAATTCTCATCAAGCAGAACTGAATCCCAACGAATGATGTAGTTTCCATCCCCATGGTATCTTTTCAACATAGACACATGAAATACCGGATGCACTCCTGACAGTCCTGGAGGCAAGGCTAATTCATAAGCCACCTCCCCTACTCGCTTAAGTACTTCAAATGGTCCAATATACCTTGGGCTTAGCTTACCTCTTTTACCAAACCGCATCACTCCTTTCATGGGCGAAACCTTCAGCAAGACTTGCTCACCCTCCATGAACTCCAAGTCCCTAACCTTTCGATCTGCATATTCCTTTTGCCTGCTTTGAGCCGCTACAAGCTTTTCTTGAATAGATTTCACCTTCTCTAATGAATCCCTCAAAAGATCAGTACCCCAAGGTCTAACCTCAAATGCATCAAACCAACCAATGGGAGACCTACATCTCCTCCCATACAATGCTTCGAAAGGAGCCATATCAATACTTGAGTGATAGCTATTATTGTATGAAAACTCCGCTAAGGGTAAGAAGTTATCCCAATGACCACCAAATTCTATCACACATGCACGAAGCATATCCTCCAATACTTGAATCGTTCGCTCAGACTGTCCATCGGTCTGAGGGTGAAATGCAGTACTAAGGTCCAACCTAGTACCTAATTCAGCATGCAATGTTCTCCAAAACTTAGAAGTAAACTGCGTACCTCTATCTGATATGATGGAGAGTGGAACTCCATGCAACCGAACAATCTCTGAGATATAGAGTTTGGCTAACTTTTCTGCATTGTAAGTCACCTTGACCGGAATGAAGTGAGCAGACTTAGTTAACCTATCCACAATTACCCAAATAGAATCAAACTTACCCAATGTCTTTGGAAGACCAACCACAAAGTCCATTGCAATCCTTTCCCACTTCCATTCGGGAATGGGCATTCTCTGAAGTGTTCCTCCGGGCCTCTGGTGTTCATACTTTACTTGCTGACAATTTGGACATTTGGCAACAAAATCAACAATGTCGCGCTTCATTCTACTCCACCAAAAGTGTTGCTTTAGGTCACGGTACATCTTGGTTGCACCAGGATGTATAGAATATCCGGAACTATGCGCCTCTGTAAGGATTGTGTGGATTAAATCATCAACACGGGGCACACATAACCTTCCCTTAATTCTCAAAACACCTTCCTCATCCATTATTGCTTCTTTAGCCTCTCCTCGCAACACCCTATCCCGAATTCGGCTTAGTTTCTCATCATCAAACTGTTTTCCCTTGATATTGTCAAGAAAAGAAGATCTCGCCTCCACACTCACCAAAAATCCTCCCTTCTCATTTACTTCTAATCTCATAAAGTTATTAGCCAGAGTCTGAACCTCTCTAGCCAATGGGCGCCTAGAAGCTTGCAAGTGAGCTAAACTACCCATGCTCCCTGCTTTTCTACTTAAGGCGTCTGCCACAACATTAGCCTTTCCTGGGTGATACAAGATGGTGACATCATAATCCTTCAGTAGTTCCATCCATCTCCTCTGTCTCAAATTCAAATCTTTCTGAGTAAAGACATACTGTAGGCTACGATGATCCGTATAGACTTCACACTTAACCCCATATAGATAGTGTCTCCATTGCTTTAATGCAAACACTACCGCAGCCAACTCCAAATCGTGGGTCGGATAATTACGTTCATGCACCTTTAATTGCCTTGAAGCATAAGCAATTACATTCTTCTCTTGCATTAGCACTGCACCCAAACCAGAAAAGGATGCATCACAATAAACAATAAAATTCTTGCGCTCTACTGGCAAGGTAAGGATAGGTGCAGTAGTCAGTAAGGTCTTGAGTTTCTGAAAGCTTTCCTCACATTCATCCGACCATACAAATGGAACATTCTGCTTAGTCAAGTTCGTCAATTGGGAAGCAATAGAAGAGAATCCCTTGACAAATCGACGGTAGTAGCTAGCTAAACCAACAAAGCTCCTTATTTCTGACACATTAGTGGGTCTTACCCAATTTCTCACTGTTTCAATCTTAGAGGATCCATCATCACTCCATCCTTAGAAACCACGTGCCCCAAGAAGGACACTGAATCTAGCCAAAACTCACACTTGGAGAATTTGGCATAAAGCCCTTTCTCCCTTAATACTTCCAATAC
>NC_028643.1:30337446-30337924 GCF_001406875.1 Solanum pennellii
TTTAAGATTCAACAGCCTCATCATGCTAGTTTCATCACAATTATATATAAACACATCATGCATACACACAATTAAGCATATAGGAGACTTTACAATACTACCCAATACATATCATTCGCTATTAAGAGTTTACTATGAAATAGCATAAACCATAACCTACCTCCACCGAAGAATCGCGATCAACAAGATATCTCCCCAAAGCTGCGTTCTTCCTCTCTCTCAATCGATCGTTTCTCCCTCTCTCTCTGTTCTTTTTCTTTTTCAAACCCTCTTTCTTTTACCCTAATTAGCATATAATTAAGTATAAAAGATGATTAAATACCCCACTATTTGTTTCAAGGTTATCTCTTTTAACCCCCAAGTAATTGAATTATTAACATTAAACCACTAACTTTATAATTATAAGCAGGAATAGTCCAAAACGCCCCTTAAAACATTTAACAGAAATCCGACCCAGTCAGGGTTACGCAGCCTGTGA
>NC_028643.1:30338041-30436964 GCF_001406875.1 Solanum pennellii
TCAGTACCCAAATTTCAGAATTCTAAGTGTTTTGGAACGAGACCCCCTAGACGGTCCGTCGTGCCCATGACGGTCCGTCGTGAGATCCGTCGACTCAGCCAGTTTTTCCAGAAATAAAATCTGCTGCTCAAAACGACTAAACAGGTCGTTACATACTTGCATATGTTTCCATACTTAGTACATGTGGTTTGTGTTAACCCATATCTTTTCAATTTTCTACACAAAATGTAGGTTAGGGCCATTGAAGAGATTCCACTCTTTTCTAAAATAACTTGGATTGCTATCCCCAAGCTGGTGAGTCCACAAGTCCAATGATGAAAATGAATATATCTAGTTTCATATTTCCTTATACAAAAACTGTATTGTAATTCCTATTATGAGATATATTATAATAATGTAAGTTCTAAGTCCCAAATCTTGTACTCTTATGTTTAGATTGTTATGTGAGACAATTATAAATTCTAATTTGATATATGTGAAGTGAAATTTCACTTCAAAGAAAAGTTTGAAATTTTATGCTTTTTATTCTATCTATGATGCATTGATGTATGCTAAGGGCTTGTCTAAGGCCTCTTCAAGGACAAAGACACCGGTTATGTCTAGAGGGTACTCTCCTATAGTAACAATGCTAACTTCACTCTGGTTCCATGCAGCAAAGACCTACACGTGGAGTTGCTCCGCCGCCAGATACTCCAAGAGAGGGGAAAAGGCGTGGAGTGGGATAGTTTGATGGATCAGTTATGGAATACCATTAAGGCAATCTTCATTTTGTAGACCCAGGCAAGGAGATTCCCTAGCTAGAACCGAAGGACGTCTAACAATTTTTGATGTAGATCAAGGCCTGAGGCAGCTGGAGAGCCTCGAGGACATAGACTCTGATGTGAACACCACTTAACCAGAGAGTCACTGATTGAGTTTCCTTGTTTTCACTTATCAATTTTCTTTTTGAATAACTGGTTTATTTTTACCCTTTGATAGTACTAAGTTTCTATAGGACATGGATGCTCTTTTTTGGCTATCTGAAGTAACCCGTTCTTAGATTTTTTGTACTAATTTATTCTTGTGAGAGTACATGTTTGGAGTTGCACGGGTTAGTTCAGATGCATTTCTGGTTAATATAAGAAAATAAGGAAGAATTAAAAATCCATGTTGAGGTTTTGTCTCCCGTTTTCCCGCTTTAGTGGGATAATCCCGTTGTAAGACACTGTGCCAGCAGGAAGAATCCCACTGCTGCTGCTCAAACGGGACTAGAAACTATCTGACGATTTTTGGAGAACTTTTTCACTTTGCAATATTTCTCTAACCTTCTATTTCACCATCCCATCGGCTTCAAAGTTTTACTCAACTAGGTTACGCGTGGTCCTAGGTCTAAAACTGAAAGGAAACTTGACAGCACAAACTTCACATCCCACATTGCAACTCGCACGAAAACAATTTGGTAAGAAATTTTGACCATCCAAAAACACTCTTACATACATAATTAATTCATTCTCCGTGCAAGGCACAACATAGAATAATATGTTTCCAATTATTTTTCAGACAACAAGAGACACACATTCAAGATTTTCCACCTTTAACACACCCAGAGTTTAAATTTTTGTGATTAGTTCATCCCATAAATGTTCATTACTAGCCATCCACGCTCTTTATAGCCCCTAGGGCTAGATACCAATTGGAACTTCCAGTTCCAATTGACTTGTTGGTATTCTTTGGTCGTATCAACGAGGTTATTTGACATTATAAAGATACCAATTGGAATGGAAAGATATGAATTGGATGTCAAGACTAAAATCCAATTATGACGGACAGGCACCCGATGCCTTTAGGGCCGAGACAACCAACTTGAAATCTACTCTTACTATGCATAAAACTATAACAATTGTGACAAGTTCACAAAGGACGCAATGACAAAACCAACATAAGTAGATCAAAAAATTTATATACAAGACTTGGTTGTTGAGGACACAAATCCTTATGACACAACTGAACAATGTACATATGTCTAAAAAGCTTCTAAAAAGATAGAAGACCTAGAGTAGGTCGGGACAGACCCCGCCTTACCCTTAACTATGATACAATACCAAAATGAATTTACCAAGGACTTAGTAAAGCTCAAAATCAATCTCGAGCTCACCAAAAGTATCTTAGTGTCATGTTATCGTACTGAGGACGTCTACTAGCTGGAGTACCTGCGCCTGCAGCATGAAATGCAGCGTCCCCAGGGAGGGACGTTAGTACAAAAAAATGTACTGAATATGTTAGGCAATATAGTATATGTAATACAAGGGCTCGAATGAAATCAAGTATATATTGTTTTCTTTACTTATATGTACGTTATAATCTTTGTAGGGCATGTGATACAACTGACAAGCTGATCAGTGGTAGAAGAGGATGACCCATGCTTTGCATATTAACCCTGGGATGTGGTCCTCAAAATTACACAATTTGGGATCGGTCCATGCTAGGCTTTCTCCCCTGAGCTGCCACACTTCTATATAAATAGGGATCGGCCGATGCTAGGCTTTCGCCCTTGAGCTGCCACTCTTATGTACCAGTTGGGATCAACCCATGCTAGGCTTCTGCCACTGGGCAGCCACCTATAATAATATAGAGTTCTTCACTTAGATTCTTTAGTTTGTGATATTGTTTTTTATCAGTTCATAACTCTTTTGGGATTGTTCTTTGGATAATCGTAACTCTTTTGAGATGTTATATTTGTGGTCATAATAATTTTGGAGATATAGAAGTACGGACCAATAATAGAATACATGAAAATAATATATCAAGGAAATAACAATGACATAAGGAGCTATATAACATCAAGACATTACCTTAAGAGCTTAATGACACATTGACTTCAAACAACAAAGTGGAGGATTCACAAGACTTGCTTTTGCAATTACCAATTCTATTTCAGCAGATGGGGGGGGGGGATAACTACACAAGTATAAAATAGTGAACATATAATGAAGTAGTTTTATGCACTACGGAGAGGGGGAAATATTGTTTGCTATTTTGAGATAGTACTATGCCACTATGTTCCCTTTTCTAGGAATAGAACTTATGAGATTAACTTCATTGATATTAATCGCATGTATAAATTTCATGCCAAGGGATATCGAATCGAATAGCCTTACATACCTTATCCTTTGACTGAGATCCTATCACGATTCAACCTCCCCTTTTTTCTTTTAATCTACAATTTAAGTCACGGAAAACTAAAATTAGCAGCTATGACACCGTGAGCCTCGTAAAACAGTAGCTAAATTTGATAGATAATGAACTCCTCCATCCCTTAACATAGTGTGTACCACAACACCCTAATTTTATGTCCAACACATACATTATATATATTTTCCCCTAGATCAACCAAGTTGCACCAACAATAATACACATCGAACAACCCCAAATATTCTTCATCATACAACAAATTATTGGATTCACCACCCCCTTGAGTTCTTCATTACATCACACCTCCAATTCCTCACTCAAACTCATACACAAGGAAGACAAAAAAATGGAGCAGTCACCTTACCTTAATTTCTTCAACTTCTCCTAATAACTTGAATCCTTTTAGAACTTCAGCTTCCCTTCACACTTAAACCAAAGTGGAAAGAAATGTATTTTAATAACTAAAGAAGAGTGTAGTAGTTGCTGGAAATATTCTGCCTTTGTAGTTATATTAGAGGATGAATAACATGTTTTCCTAATCATCCATGGGATAATTAAGCTAAGTCCATGAGTTTTCACTTACCTTGGTTAGCAGATATGAGGTTTCTTCAAGAACCGTAGAAAAATTTAAGGCTGTTGGTTTAATCTTCAAGAAACAAGAGACAAAGAGAGAGCTGCAGTTATTTCTTATTTTTATGTACTAAAATGGGTGAAAAATATCTGTTTATATTGGATATATATTGAGCTTTATTGACCAAAAAAATATCCTCTAGAACCTCCTTTTTTGGGGTCCATTTTCAGCCACTAATTGGTCAAATAGGTGATGCACCTGCTTATGCACATCAAGTAGCTCAAAAGGTCAAACTAGGTGATGAACCTAGTTGCTTTCACTTGGGATTTATCTATATTGGGCCTTAGTAGATTTGGCTGTTGGGCTTTCTTTCAATGTTATTTTCTTTTAATAGGTTTGGGCTACAAGTGAGCCCATTACTGTAATTCTAACTCTAGTCCATCAAGCTTGGGCCCTTTAATAGTATCCATATATCTTAAGAAGGTGATGCAACTGCTAGCCTAATAAAACCAAGAAAGCAACTCAATTATGTTATTGCATTTTATGAATATTACAACTTTTTGCTACAACTTAGAACTTAACTTCCAATTTTAAGCTCAATTACCACATTACTATCTCTAGTTTAAATACATGCGGCCGAGTCAACTTACAGTAAGCATGCTGAAACGTGCCTGACATAATACATCACTTTACGACTAGTTTCAACCAACACTAGTCATATAAGGAACATGGTCCCTCACCTATACTATAAGGCCAACAATATAACAAGAATAGAACAAGCATATGTGTAAGACGGGCTGTTACATCCTCCTCCCTTAAAACATTCATCCTCGAATATTACCACAGTTATCCAGCCCAAACAGATTCAAGTCTAAGTTAGTACTACTTTTAATCACATATTACATATAGAGGTCTACTTACTTTGTAACGCCCCAAAACGAACTAAGGTGAACTAGAACCTCCTGAGTGTTTCATGAGTTAATTTTGTTTTAAAATGAGTTACATTAGTTTTCTTAGGCAGTGTGTGATGATTTGATTATGTTTGGAAGTCAAACGTCCAAGAATGTCCATGACATTCGAAGGTGTTCCTTAGATAGATCTTGTGTCTCTTGATGTGTTTGAATGAGTTTTATATGTTCATTTTAAGCGATATTGTTGTGGTATGTTTCAAAGATATATACCACTATGTTTAGGGTATTAACGCTCCTGTACGACCCCATCTAGAACCCACGAGGGGCCCTAGAAGAGGACCCAATTTCTTGGCAAGAAGCTGCCAAAACATTGACCAAACGACGACCCAAGGGACGATCCGTTAATCAACCAACATCCCGTCAACCATAGGCGTCGATTGGACCTGAAAGTATAGACAAGCCTGCACATGGAGGAGTTGCAGTCCCAATCGACGGACCCCATCAACGGGGCCTCGATTGGGAGATGGTCTGTTGGTGATGGGCGTAGGTGGTCACTGTAAAAGCTATAATTGCTACTTTGGCTTGGGGTGTTTGGTAGATTCACCCCGAAGTATATATGACCCTAGGACGTTAATTTTACGGTTATTTAGGTATACTAAAGTATTTCAAACCCTAAGTCCTAATTTTTTACCTTACTTTCCTAAAACCCAAAACCCCTATCCCTTAGAATTTTCTCTCAAGTCTCTTTGGAAGCTAGAAGTCAATAAGAGCTAGGAGGTATTGTTGGGACGTGTTCTTCATCAAATATTAGTGGGTTGTCTTGAATTCTAGGTAAATTATCCATCATTTAACCCTCTTCAATTCAAGGAGTCATTTCCAAAATATTTCAAAAAGGGTTTTCAAACTCTACTATCTTTTATCTTTGATTTTAAACATGGGTCTTCTTGTAAAATTGAATCGATGATTCAAATGTGTTAATTCTAGTATGAATTGATTATTTTAATGTCAAAACCCTAATGAACTCATGTTTATGCATATTTCAAACTTTTAGCTTAAGAAATGGGTTAAATGGATATGTTTGTGTAGGGTATGAACTTTGGTTTTCTTGTGTTGTTATTTTGGTTTAGCTACTGACATAAGGGCCTTATTATAATGAAATATTGAGAAAATTATCATAGGTGTTGATGTATTGGTTAAATGGTGAGTTGCTTACATTGTGTAATTCTTATGTTAGATTGCTCTTTAGTGTATGGTCCACCTTCTTGGTGGCGGTGTTTATTTGATGAACTTGATATTACTTAGTATGTGTTGTGAGTGTGGTTTTTAGGGCCTAATATATGAAATGAAGTAATATTGAAGATCAGTCTTGTCTTGAGTTTTGTGAAGTTGAATTGCATGTTCGGCTTAGATTATGCCTAAGTGAAGTATATGATTTTGTGAAGCATGTAAGTTATGAATTGATGAATGTAGGTCTAAAAGATGTGTAGAAGCTAATGTGAATAAATTGATCCTTATATTCAAGATGTGCTCACAAGTACATACACACACACACTTAAATGAATGTATGAAGCTAAGTTGAGCAAATAGATGAGTTTTGAGGTGGACACTCTTCGTGAGTTGGGATGAAGTGTTTAGTAGCAACCTCAGTACATTTTACGAGATTTCGAAGACAGGTAAGATGATGAATTCCCTTCGTGAGTTTAGATGTGGTATTAAGTATTTATCCTTAACTTATAGTATATAATGTTTAGAATCCGTGGGGGTTATGTCTAGCACCGGGAAGATATGAACCAGAGGTGGTTCCACTTCGTGATTTAAGATGTTTTAGTCCAATGTACCTCTTGATATGAGTACTCCTTATTATTAGAGAATGAGTTACTTAGTAGAAACCTCTTTATCCCTTCACTATGCGCCCGCATAGGTGTAGCTATTGGGCAAGCCATGTAAAAGTTAAGAGAATAACCTTACTCTAGGCAAGTGAGGATCCCTCATCCGATAAAGGTTAATGTCGGGATTCCATGTATAACTCTCACGGTCTATGTCGATTAAGCTAACTCCCACATAAGAAATGAACGTGCTAAGTCCTCTAAAGGAGTGTTCTAATTAGGGTAGGTAGTGGAATGTGACGCTATATATCCATTGCACTAGGTATGCATTCCGAAAGGGAAGTCTTGGTGCCAAGTCTTCTAAATGAGTGTACTACTTAGGGTAGGTGGTGGTATGGGACGCCATCTCCTCATTTCACTAAGTAGGCATTTCGAAATGGAATTTTTGGTGTGTTCTTGGGTGCTCTTCTATTATATTGCCTTTGAGGGGTAGCTTATTCTGCCGAGGCGAGTATTCAAAATAGGGAGGTAGTCTTGAGGATTGCTTGGGTGGGTATTAAGGGAGGCATATGCATATTTTCTTCAGGTCTCACCTTAGTGAGTCTTATGGTTACCTTAAATTGGGTACTCCAACGGAAATGATGCTTACTTTTTGATTGGCAATGCTTTGGAAGTTCACTACTTTAGAGTTTTTTAGTTTAGTGTAAGTGTTAAATAAAGTCACTGTAATATTTTGTGATTTTAGTGTAAAGTTTATTCTTTGGCTAAAATTATGGGATATTTCTTCTCTAATTATTAAATGATGATTCTTATGATGTTTTGCTTTTATATTCTTGAATGTTTTGATTAATTTGTATGAACTGTTATTTTACTAAAATGTCCCTTTTCAAATTTTCTTGCATATGCCATACTCAGTACATTGTTTTTTACTAACCCCATACTTTTCTATACTATCTAAGTTTAGGTTTTTGTGAACAAGGTTGAACACTATAATGAAAATCTTTGGAAAGTTTCTCTCAAGGCAAAGTCTGTCCTCATATATTCGAGGGCATAGTCCTTTTCTTAGTTTCTTATTTAAAGAATTATTATGTGTTTATTTTAATGTAAAGGTCCGTGTCCCTAAGATATTATGTTGTGTCTTTAAGTTGTCTTGTGACGATGATATTCTCTAAATATTTATGAAAGACTAGTTTTTATTAAATTGTCTTAAAATGTTTTTATTCCGCACTACTTTTCGTGTCTTATGTAATGAACGATAATTAAAGGACTTGTACAAGACCCCAAAGGGTCAAGTACACCTTGCCACGAACGGAGGGTTCTCCCTTCTAGGGGGTACTTTCAGGTCGTGACTTTGTTGTCCGCATATAAAATAGGCATTTTAATCTTTCTATTGAATCTGAAAGAGATGAGGATACTTCAATTCCATTGCTTATTCCGCTTCCCATGTAACTTCTTCTACTTGTGGGTTCCTCCATAACACTTTTACAGAATATACCTCTTTATTTGTTAACTTCCTAATTTGTCGATCTAGCATAGCAATAGGTACTTCTTTATAAGTGAGATCTCCCGTAACCTGTTCATCTTCAGTAGGAGTAATACGAGATGGTTCACGTATGCATTTTTGTAACATTGAGACATTAAACACCGGATGAACTGATGAAAGCTCTTGTGGTAGCTCTAACTCATAGGGTACTTGGCCGAATTTCCGAATATACTTATATGGCCCTATAAAGCATGGACTCAAATTTCCCTTTTTACAAAACCTCATTGCCCCTTTCATTGGAGACACCTTCAAGAACGCCTAATACCCTATAGAAAATTCTATTCCTCTCCTTCTAATATCTGCATATGATTTATGTCGACTTTGAGCTGTTTCTAACCACTGTTGTATCACATTGACTTTTTCCATAGCTTGATGAACAAGATCTGGCCCAAATAAGGCAATTTCACTTGTTTCTAACCAGCCAATTGATGATCTACATTTTCGACCATGTAAGGCTTCATATGTTGCAATTTTAATGGTCGAATGGTAGCTATAGTTATAAGCAAATTCAATAAGTGGTAGGTGATCACTGAAGTTACCCTTAAAATCTAATATGCAAGCTCGCTGTATATCCTCAAGTGTCTAAAATGTACGTTCTGTGTGGCCATCCGTTTGAGGGTGAAAGGTCGTACTTAAATTCAATTGTGTTCTCAAACTCTTCTAAAATGACTTCCAAAAATTTGCAGTGAACTGAGATCCTCTATCAGATATTATAGAGATTGGCACTCCATGTAGTCGAACTATCACTTTCATGTACAACCTCTCATACTCTTCATCTGTATATGTAGTCCTCACCCGCAAGAAGTGTGCTGCTTTGGTGTATTTTTCGACTATTACCCATATGTAGTCAAACATCCGGAATAAGCAAGGCAAACTAGTGAAAAAATCCATGTTGATTATGTCCCATTTCAAAATCGGAAGTTCTATACGCTGCATTTAACCTCCAGGCCTCTGGTGTTCTACTTTTACCTATCGACAATTTGGACATTGAGCAATGAATTCTGAAACGCCCCTCCTCATGTACCCCCACCAATACATTTCCTTCAAGTCATGATACATTATATTTGACCCCGGATTAACAGAGTATCTTGAATGATGTGCTTCCATTACGATCCTCTTTGTTAGTTCATCTACAGTAGGTACACATAATATTTTTTGACATTGAAGTACTCCCTCTTGGTTAAGGTCAAATGCCTTTGTCAAACCATGTTGTGCATTCTCCTTAAGATGTAAAAGAATAGGATCAGTGCACTGCTTCTCTTTCACTTCCACTACTAATGAGGATTCTTTCACACTTTGCACAATAACCCCTTCATCTTGAGATTCAAGAAGGTGAACCCCCAAGCTAGCTAGTTGGCAGCGATCCTTAGTTATTCCTTGTCATTCCACAGACTGCCCATAAGTACTTGCTAGTATTTCAGCTTAAAGCATAAGCTACTACATTTGCTTTATCGAGATGATACAAGATATCAATATCATAATATTTTAATTGTTCCAGCCACCTTCGCTACCTCAGATTTAAGTCCTTTTGCTTAAAGATATATTGCAAACTCTTGTGATCAGTGTATGTGTCCACATGAACTCCATACAAGTAGTGGTGCCATATCTTCAAAGCAAACACAACTACTGCTAGCTCTAGATTATGTGTTGGATAATTTTTCTCATGTGGCCACAGATGCCTTGATCCATAAGATATAACTTTTTCATGATGCATCAATACACAACCTAAGACCACTCCAGAAGCATCACAATACACTTCATAGACTTCGTGCCTTCTAGAAGTACAAATACAGGTGTAAAAGTAATTTACTCTTCAGCACTTGGAAGCTTCATTCACATTCATCACTCAACTAAAACTTGGTTTCTTTGTGTGTTATCTTTGTTAAGGGTGAAACAATGGTAGAGAATCCTTCAACTAACCTTCTGTAATAAGCTGCCAATCCAAAAAAACTACGGATCTCTGTTGGCGTTGTTGGTTTTTGCTAGTTTTTTACATCTTCTATCTTCTGGTTATTCACCTTTATGCCTTCATCAGATAAAATATGACCTAACAATGCCACATATTTCAAAAATAACTCACATTTAGATAACTTTGCATGCAATTTATGATTCTGAAGAATTTTTATAACGTGCCGCAATTAATTAGCGATCTTGAATACACCAAAATATCATCTGTGAACACTATCACGAACACATCTAAAAAATGTGCATTTATTAGACTGAATGACATGACTAAGAACTCAAAATGACCATACCGTGTGCAGAAAGTTGTCTTGGAAATATCTTTGTTCTTGACCCTCACTTGGTGATAACCCGACCTCAGGTCGATCTTTTAGAAACACCTAGAACCTTGTAAATATCAAGCAAATCATCAATTCTAGGGAGGGGATATTTGTTCTTAATTTTTACCTTATTCAACCGTCGGTAGTCGATACACATTCTTAACGATCTATCTCTCTTGCGTACAAATAAAACTAGTGCTCCCATGGGGACATACTAGGCCTTATGAATCATTTTTCTAATAAGTCTTTTAGTTGCTCCTTAAACTCTCGTAGTTCTGCCGTAGTCATTCTATGTAGAGGAATTGAGATAGGTTGAGTATTTAAAAGGACATCAATACATAACTCTACTTGTAGTTCTGGAGGCAACCCTGGAAGATCTTCAAAAACACATCCGGAAATTCATTTACCACTGAACTGATAAAAGGGTTGGTGGATCTGCATCTACATTTTTCACTCTTACAAGGTGACATATGTATCCTTTTGAAATCATCTTCTTTGTCTTAATATAAGAAATGAATTTACTTCTCGGCGCCCCAATATTACCCCTTGAAAATGCACTATCTTAGATCGACAATCTATCGCGGCTTAACAACAAGCTAACTAATCCATACCCATTATAACACCATAATCTATCATGTATAGCTCAACAAGGTCATCCAATGTATCGCGATCACAAAGAGTTACAATGCAATCACGATAAACTATTCTAGCTATAATAGACTCACAAATCGGTGTAGACACTTCAACTGGCTTCACTAATAATTCTGGTGTTCTTTAAACTTTTCGACAATGAATGTTGTAACTTATGATAGTGTAGACCACAAATTAATTAATTCATAAACATTACATGAAAAAATGGATAATGTACATGTCACCACATCTAGCGAGGCTTCTAAATATTGTCGATCCCCTAGTGCATATGTGCGATTCTGACCTCCACTAGAACTAGCTGCTCCCCTAGATCCTCTACCATGACTTGTAGGCATCTGTAGCCTCCTATCCAAAGAAAGTGTTGATGAGTTTGATGCAAAAACTGATCTAGTTTGTTGTGCAACGCCACCCACGCCCCTATGAGGGCAGTTTCTCATCATATGACCAGGTGTGACACACCAAAAACAAACATCTGTCCCAAACTGGCATGCACCTAGATGATTCCTCCCACACTATTTACAAGGCTGTCGAGGAGGGCTTGATTGGCTCGTACTACCCTGCTCTTGATGACCCACTATTTGTGAGCCATTGTCTTTCACCTCTTTTACCCAAATTGATTCCGCCTAAACCATTGAACCTGTGGTGGAGCACTAGCTTTAGAGTAGAAAGATGATGGTCTAGGTGGTCTGCTAGAGAACCGAGGCCTAAACTCCCCTTAGGATGGTGTATATTTACCCATGGATCTGGCCCTCTTAGAATGCCCTGTTTCTGACTCTTGTGTCCTTCTTCTTTTCGTTTAATCCTCCAACTTTTGTGTAAAGTCCTGCATCCTTGATATATCCATATTTTTATTCAATGTAGCAATGGTACATTCTCTAACTAAATATGGGTCTAATCTATCCACATGTCGATGAACTCTATCCTGCATGGTAGATACAACATTAGGGGCATATCTATCCAAGGAATTGAATTTGAGACTGTACTCTCTCACGCTCATACCTCCTCAGTGGAGATTTAAGAACTAATCTGCACGGGCCTCTTGGATCTCTAATGAAAGATAATGGTCAAGGAATGCCTTTTGAACTCTTTGCACATAGATAAAGGTGCATCCGTTTCCCTAGATTTTTTCCAAGATTCATACCACAATATAGCCACTCCGTTTAATCTATATGTTGCTATATCAAGTGCTTCTTACCACTTACATGCATAATATCCAAAGTTCTTTTGATCTGATCTATAAATTCATGTGGATCTTTATTAGGATTTTAGTCGGTGAAAGATGGAGGGTCCAAGTTAAGAAAATCATGTATCTGTGTTCCAGCTACTCTATCTATACCAGTAGTACCCGCAACTGGTCCTTCTTGCCTTTGGCCATTACCAACGACTATATTAGTTAATAATTGGACAGCATTGTTCAAATCTTGTGTGGGAGCATTGATAGGGGGTTCCTGAGGTTCATCTTCCCTCTTAGTTCCTTAGGATATGGAGGCGTCGGGAAAGTCTGCGATAGAGACTCATTTTGAGCCCCACTTTGAACAACTTGACTTGGTGGTGGTTGGCTAGTCCCTTCTTAGGCAACAACATCTACTCGCTTACCAGTAATTTTACTCATTCTCGTAACCAACATTTTTTTTTATAATAATACAATTTAGAAATTAGATATGATTCACCTACAACATTGGTTCTATCACACATTTTATGAAATGAAAGAAATGAGACAACTCCTACATCTCCCGTAGTCTCTTGTTTATAAAGGTGGTGCACGACACATCCATAAGCAAGACTCTACACAGACTCGGCTTTGTAGACTCCCTAGGATGACATGCTCTAATAGAACTTTTGTCACGCCTCATATCCCATTAAGACAGACAAGCACCCGATGCCCTAAAGGCCCGAGATAACCAACCTGAAATCGACTCTTACTATGCATATAACTATAACAATTGTAATAAGTTCACAAAGGACACAAGGATAAAAACTAACATAAGTATACCCAATAAGTTATAGGCAAGAGTTGGTCGTTGAGTCCACAACTCCTTAAGACACAATTGAACCATATATATCTGTCTACAAAGCCTCTAACAAGATCAAAGGCCTCGAGTAGGTTGAGACAGACACCTCCTTACCCTTAAATACGATACAATACCAAATTGAATTTACCAAGGACTTAGTGAAGCTTCGAATCAACCTAGAGCTCACCAAAAGTATATGAGTGTCGTACGCTCCTATTGAGGAGGTCTACTAGCTGGAGTACCTATGCCTGCAGCATGAAATGCAGCATCCCCAGCGAGGGACGTTTGTACGAAAAATGTACTTAATATGTAAGGCAATATGGCATATGGAATATGAGGGCTCAAATGAAATCATATATCAACATATGAGTGCATAGATCAAGAGAGAACACCACCTTTACTTACTCTTGTGAGATCATGTAAGTTACATTGTTTTCTTTACTTTTCTGTATGTTATAATCTTTGTAGGGAATGTGATACAAGTAACCATTTTATTAGTGGTACAAGAGGATAACCCTTGCTAGGCATATTAACCCTTGGGATGCGGTCTCATAATTATACAATTTGGGATCGGCTCTTTCTAGCATTTGACCCCTGAGTTGCCACCCTTATGTACCAGTTGGGATAGACCCATGCTAGGCTTTTGCCCCTGGGCTGCCACCCGTAATTATGTAAATTTATTCACTTAGATTACTTAATCATTGATATTGTTGTTTATTAGTTCATCACTCTTTTGGGATTGTTCTTTGGATAATTGTAACTCTTTTAAATGTTATTTTGGTGGTCACATTAATTTTGGAGATATGGAAGTATGGACCACTAATAGAAGACATGAAAATAATACTTCAACGAAATAACAATGACATAAGGAGCTATGTAACATCAACACATTACTTTAAGAGCTTAATGACACAATTGACTTCACACAACAAAGAGGAGGATTCACCAGATTTGGTTTTGCAATTACCATTTCTATACCAGCACATGGGTATAATTACGTTAGTATAAAATAGTGAACACATAATGAAGAAGTTCTATGCACTACAATGAGGGGGAAATATGGTTAGCTATTTGGAGTTAATCGCTGCCACTATGTTTCCTTTTCTAGGAATACAACTTATGAGATTAACTTCATTGATATTAATTGCATGTATCAAATTTCACGCACAAAGGATATAGAATCGAATAGCCTTACATACCTTATTCTCTTATTGATATACTATAATGATTCACCCTTCCCTTTTTGGTTTTAATATACAATTTAAGTCATGGTAAGGTAAAATTAGCAGCTATCACACCATGAGCCTCGTAAAATAGTAGCTAACTTTGACAGATAATGAAGCCATCCATCCCTTAACATATTGTGTATCACCACACCCTCATTATATTTTTAACACATACATTATATATCCTTTCCCCAAGATCAATTAAGCTGCATCGATAATCGTACACATTGAACAACCCCAAATATTCTTCATCATACAAAAAATTGTTGGATTCACCACCCCGTTGAGTTCTTTATTACTGCACACCCCTAATTCCTCACTCAAATTCATACACAAGGAAGACAAAAAATAGAGCAGTCACCTTACCTTAATTTCTGCAATTTCTCATTATAACTTGATTTCTTTTTGAACTTCAGCTTCCCTTCACACTTAAACCAAAGAAGAAAGAAAGGTATTTTGATAACTAGGGAAGTGAGCAGTAGCTGCTGGAAATATTCGGCCTTTGTAGTTATATTAGAGAATGAATAGCATGTGTTCCTAATTATCCATGGGAGAATTAAGCTAAGTCCATGAGTTTTTACTTACCTTGCGTTGCATCTATGAGGGTTTGTTTAAGAACCCTAGAAACTTTAAGGACGCTGGTTTAATCTTAAAGAGAAAAAAGAGAGAGAGAGTTGGAGTTAATTCTTATTTGTATGTGTTAAAATGTGTGAAGAATATCTACTCATATTGGATATATTTGGAGATTTATTGACCACAAAAATATCATCTTAAACCTCCTTTTTTGGGGGTCCATTTTTAGCCACTAACTTGTCAAATAGGTGATGCACTTGCTTATGCACATCAAGAAGCTGAAAAGGTCAAACTAGGTGATGCATCTAGTTGCTTTCACTTGGGCTTTATCTATATTGGTCCTTGGCAGATTTAGCTGTTGAGCTTTCTTTTCATTTTTATTTTCTTTTAATATGTTTGGGCTTCATGTGAGCCCATTACTATAATTCTAAATCTGGCCCGTCAAGCTTGGGCCCTTTAACAATATCCATATATCTCAAGTAAGTGATGCAACTGCTAGTTTAATAAAGCCAAGTAAGCATCTCAATTATTTTATTCCATTTTATGAATATAACATCCTTTAGCTTAAACATAGAACTTAACTTTCAAATTTAAGCTCAATTACTACCTTACTATCTCTAGATTAAATACATCCGGCGGAGTCAACTTACAGTAAACACGCTGAAACATGTATGGCATGATACATCACTTTCCGGCTAGTTTAAGCCAACACTAATCATATAACGAACATGGTCCCTCACCTATACTATAAAGCCAAAAGTATCAGAAGAATAGAACAAGCATATGCGCAAGACGGGCTGTTACATCCTCCCCTCCTTAAAACATTCTTCCTTGAATGTTTGCATAGTTATCCAGCCCAAACCGATTCTAACCTACGTTAGTACTACTGTTAATAACATAATACATATAGACCTATACTTACTTGTTGTCATATAAACTAAGCATATTCATAATACATATAGACCTATACTTACTTGTTGGCATATTAACTAAGCATTTTCATCTTTCTGTTGGATCTGAAAGAGATGAGGACACTTCAATTTCATTGCTTCTTTCATTTCCCATGTAATTTCTTCTACTTGTTGGTTCCTCCATAACACTTTTATAGAAGCTACCTCTTTATTTCTTAACTTCCTAATTTGTCGACCCAGAATAGAAATGGGTACTTCTTCATAAGTGAGATATCCCGTAACATGTACATCTTAAGTAGGAGTAATACGAGATAGGTCACCTACGCATTTTTGTAGCATTGAGATATAAAACACCGGATGAACTAGTGAAAGCTCTTGTTGTAGCTCAAATAATAGGGTACTTTTCCGAACTTCCGAATAATCTTATATGGCCCTATATAGCGTGGACTGAACTTTCCCTTTTTACCAAACCTCACTACCCCTTTCATTAAAGACACCATATAGAACACCCAATCCCCTATTGAATATTCTAGTCCTCTCCATCTAATATCCGCAAAGATTTAAGTCCACTTTGAGCTATTTCTAGCCACTGCTGTATTACTTTGACTTTTTCCGTATCTGTATTAACAAGATATGGCCCAAATAAGGTAGTTTCACCTGTTTCGAACGAGCAAATTGGTGATATACACTTTTGACCATATAAGGCTTCTTAATGTGCAATTTTAATGCTCGAATGGCAGCTATTGTTATAAGCAAATTCAATAAGTAGTAGGTGATCATTCCAGCTACCCTTGAATCTAATATGAAAGCTCGCAGCATATCCTCAAGTGTCTGAATCGTACATTCTGTCTGCCCATCTGTTTGAGGGTTAAATGTTGTACTTAAATTCACTTATGTTCCCTAACTCTTCTGAAACGACTTCCAAAAATTTGTAGTGAACTGAGCTCCTCTATCAGATATTATAGAGATTGGCACTCCATGTATTCAATCTATCTCTTTAATGTACAACCTCGCACACTATTAAGTTGTATAATTAATCTTCACCAGCAAGAAGTGTGCTGCTTTGGCGAGTTTGTCGACTATTACCCATATGGAGACAAACTTCTGAAATAAGCGAGGCAAACCAGTGAAAAAATCCATGTTGATCATGTCCCATTTCCAAATCGGTTGTTCTATACGGTGCATATAACCTCCAGGCCTCTGGTGTTATACTTTTAACTGTTAACAATTTGGACATTGATCCACGAATTCTGCAATGCTCCTCTTCATGTCCCCCCACCAATACATTTCTTTCAAGTCATGCTACATGTTAGTTGAACCTGGATGAACAGAGTATCTTGAATAATGTACCATCATGATCCTTTTTCTTTGTTCATCTACATTAGGTACACAATCTATTTTGACATCGAAGTACTCCATCTTGTGTAAGGTAGTCTTTGTCAAACCATGTTGTACTTTCTCCTTAATTTGTAAAAAAATAGGATCAGTGTACTGCTTCTTTTTCGCTTCCACTACTAACAAGGATTCTGTCGCATTTTGCACAATAACCCCTTCATCTTGATATTCAAGAAAGCGAACCCCCAAGCTAGCTAGTTGTCATAGATCCTTAGTTATTCCTTGTCGTTCCACCCACTGCCCATAAGTACTTGCTAGTATTTTACGGCTTAAAGCATCAACTACTACATTTCCTTTACAAGGATGATACAAGATATAAATGTCAATATCTTTTAATAGCTCCAGCCATCTTCGCTGTGTCAGATTTAAGTCCTTTTTCTTATACATATGTTGCAAGCGCTTGTGATCAGTGTCTATGTCAATAAGAACTCCATAAAAGTAGTGGCTCAACATCTTCAAAGCAAACAGAACTGTTGCTAGCTGTAGATCATGGGTTGGATAATTTTTCTCATATGGCCGATGATGCCTTGATCCATAAGCTATAACTTTACCATGGTGCATAAATACACAACCTAATCCCACTCCAAAAGCATCACAATGCACTGCATAGCCTTCCGTGTCTTCTGGAAGTACCAAGTAAGGTGTAGAAGTTAATTTACTCTTAAACTCTTGGAAGCTTCTTTCACATTCATCACTGCACTAAAACATGATTTATTTTTATTTTAGCTTTGTTAAGGGTGCAACAATGGAAGAGAATCCTTCAAAAACCTTCTATAATAACCTGCCAATCCAAGAAAACTACGGATCTCCGTAGGCGTTGTAGGTCTTGGCCAGTTTTTCATGCTTCTATCTTCTGTTATCAGCCCTTATTCCTTCATCAGATACAATACGACCTAAGAATGCCACATATTTCATCTAGAACTCATATTTAGAGAACTTTGTATATAATTTAAGATCATGAAGAATTCGTAAAATGTGTCAGAAGTGATTAGCTTGATCCTCTTCTGATCTTGAATACACCAAAATGTCATATATGAACACTATCACAAACACATCTCAAAATGAATTGAACACCCTATTCATCAAAACCATAAAAGTTGTTGGATCATTTGTTAGCCCGAATGACATGACCAAGAACTCACAATGTTATACCGTGTTCGAAAAATCTGTCTTGGGTATATCTTTGTCCTTGACCCTCACTTGGTGAGAACCCGACCTCAGGTCGATCTTTGAAAAATACCTAGCACCTTGTAACTGATCAAACAAATCATCAATTCTAGGGAGGGGATATTTGTTGTTAATATTTAACTTATTCAACTGCATGTAGTCAGTACACATTCTTTACAATCAATCTTTTTTACGTACAAATAAAATTGGTGCTCCCCATGGGGACATACAAGGACTTATGAATCCTTTTTGTAATAGGTCTTTCAATCGTTCCTTCAACTCCCGTAGTTCTTCCGGAGCCATTCTTTACGGAGGAATTGATATCAGTTGAGTATTTGGAAGCACATCAATACCAAATTCTACTTCTCATTCTGGATGTAACCCTTGATGATCCTCAGGTTACACATCGGGAAATTCATTTCCCACTAAAACAGATTGAATGTTTGGTGGCTATGCATCTACATTTTTCACTCTAAAGATGTGACATATGTATCCTTTGGAAATTATCTTCATTTTTTAAGATAAGAAATAAATTTACCTCCTGGCACTCCAATATTACCTTTTCGTTCGAGGACTGCCTCTTTTGGAAACTGGAAATGCACTATCTTAGATCGGCAATCTACTGTGGCATAACAAGAAGCTAACCAATGCATACCCTTTATAACATCAAAATCTACCATGTCTACCTCAACAAGGTCAGCCAATGTATAGCGATCACAAATAGTTACAATGCAATTACGATAAACTCTTCTAGGTATAATAGACTCACCAATCGGTGTAGACACTTCAAATGGCTTCACTAATAATTTTTGTGTTCTTTTGAACTTTCCAGCAATTAATGGTGTAACATATGATAGTGTAGACCCCGGATCAATTAATGCCTAAACAATATCATAACTGAAGCGACATTTCGCACGAAAGGAGTAAGGAGTGGAACGATTTTCTAAAATGCTCTTTATCCTCTTGTAGCTTAAATGTGAACGTCAACACACCAACCCTCAAAATTGTACTTCACATTTTACTCTTGTTAGGGGAGATCGGTAACCGATGCTCTGATACAAATTTGTAACGTTTAAACACCGGGTCGTGCATGCACCCACTCTAACACCTAAGTAGGAGAACTCTAATATCCTAATAGAGAATACATGCGGAAATTTAAAACGATGGACAATAAAGTTACGGAGAATAAATAACATTTTTTAAATATACTCTTTATTAAACTTGTAAAATAATTTTACAACCCCACAGATCTAGTCTGACAAGTATAAGAGCTACTACGAGCAACAATGGACAATAAAATAAGACACAACTCATACCATGCATAAGGAAGAGTCGAAGTTGATGGAGGAATTCTTCTTCTTCACCTAATGGAACATCACCAATCCTACATCCAGACTATGTCAGTACAACCACACGTACTAGAAGGCATCATCGGTCAACCTGATGCCTACCTCATAATACGAGAAAAGAATAATAGGATCATGCATGTACCACCCGTTTCTCCACCCTTGCTTCTTTCTCAACTTGTAACAATACCCTGATATCTAATTATTTATCCTTCTAAACTGCTATCACTTTTAATTCTTTTAAGTCATATCCTAAACATTGTTAATCACATTACTATTAAGTCATCAAGTGAACATTGCTAACAACATTAGATAATCCCAACCACCGCTAACATACTTTTCTATGAATCAATCTTGTCATATTCTTAACGTATCCTAACCTTATATACTCCAAACATAATTTTCCCCTTTCCTCCATCTCTAATCAATGCCACAATTCTCCATGGAACACTTACCTCGACAAATTCCTCAATAAATCACTCCTTCTCGATAAGTACCTCTCAGAGATACCAACACATCACCCCGCTCTCACACAGATACCCCCGTTTCCACCTACACTAGGTCATTGTTAGATAAGAACGCAATAATCACAAGTATAACCTCATCACAATTTTGTAATATAACATGCTTTTAAATTTAACTTATCACAAGAAGTTCATCATCTCACAAAATCCAAACTCAAATTGTTAGTGCACCGGTGTGGTACCTGATCCAAGTTAGCTTGCCGGAATGTGGCAATCTGATCCCATAGTTGTGCCAGAACGTGCCAATCCGATACAATATTTATGGAAAAACTTGCCAATTTGATTCAAGTTATCTTGCCAGAACATGGCAATCCGATCCCCAATCACACACCACAATCCCAATAACAAGTACATTGTCAAGGTCATACAATTACATGATTATTTAATGGCTGTATTATTCATCTATCTCTGTTACTACAACGTGAACAATATTGCGAAATTTATAAACATACAAGTATCATAATGAAGCAAATACAAACATATATCACACAAACATGAAATCACAACCGTCGCCTACTATATATTCCCCAATTCCTTATCATACTAGAGACCAAGTTCAACTTTAGCTCCTGGTAAGGGTTCATAATTAGGGATTTTAAACATAGAATTTCTAAACATTCAGCAACGAGTTATTTCAATAGGTTCGACCTAGCATAGACCAAATATCATGCTCTACTACCGGATACCCTTGTTTAAATGAAGGAATTATACTCAAGGAAAATATCAAGAACACTCCACCAATCATCAATTCTCTACATCAAGCATTAACATCAATTACGTTGTATCATCAAAGTTTTTCACAAAATTCACTCGATGCACAAAGGTCCACACATGTCTCTCATTATTAATTTCATATATTAAGCGATAAGCACAAATTTACAACTAATTAATGCATATAAACCTAACATACCTGGGCGCCAAACAGTCTGTACGAAGTATGATATCTTTTCCAGCTTTTCTGGATTCGCTACGATGAATTTTGCCAAGATCGAGGAAGATTTTGCCATCCCAGTGCTAGAAAGCTCCTTCTTCTTCTTTCCTAAACTGGAAATACCTTTTATCGAGTTTCTAGGGTAACCTACAACCTAAATGTTATTTTTGGAAAGATGGAAAAATAAGGATTTCTCGAGATTTGGATTCAGCCTCACTAATTAAACTACACCGGGCTAAGTTGCCACAACAGCACCGCCGCACAAATAAAATTTGTCCTATTTTAGTGGGACATTGTCCATATTCTTTTTTGCGGATTTTTTCCCTTCTCAATTAACGACGGTTCTGGTCATTGAATGACTGTATTAACTTATACCCACATATCTTTTTAAAAGGAAAAATGATCAGCAACACTACGAAAAAAACACAACATATACACGTAAGAAGTTGTTCCATTTTTTATTTTCTTTTTCTTTTAAAGCTTCATTAATGTATTCACTTCTTTTCTTTTTCCCCATTATTTTCATAAAAGTACTATACATATACCACTACTGTTAGGAACCGAGGGTATATCCTAGAAGTTATAGTATCCTCGAATCTTATCATGGCGTCGTCGACCTCTCAGAGGTCAAACACAAACTTTTAGACATCTTTCATAGAGTAATCGTAAAAAAATACAGGAATATTTAAAACTTTTGATACCACATCATATGCTAAGAACATTTCTTCATATATGTAAAATATTTCATATTACATAGTTAGACCATAATATCTTTTTGCAATCTTAAGACACAACTCAATAGGATAGAATAGGGACAAGGCCCTTAACAACATAAAATATAAGTATGAGCTATTGCATCAACTTAAAGAAACATCTTGACATAGGAAACCCTTGAATCATAAAGGTTCCTTTATTTGAAATTGGGAGATCTATCCAAGCTCTTCTTGTAGGAGACATCCTCTAGCCATCACCACCTACACTTTGTGTAAAAAGATGAAGAAGAACGATATTAGTACAAGAATGCACCAAGTATGAGAACCATGAAAAACATGCATTTAAAGAGGACATTTCATTTGAAATCAAGCAACATGTCTTTTTAGTAAACTACATAAACATAGGCACATATAAGATCAATATAGTTCACATATATCATATCGACATGAAATAATACTCATAATATCGCATAAAGCCATTTATCCTACTTTGAAAGAATATTTATCCCTCTCTTTTATCTTACTTCTTTCCTTAAGTAACCCTCAAGTGTAGTTAGTACAATGTATTACTTTGAGGTCACCTTACAGTAGTCTTTCGTAGATATGCTTCATAAATACAACCATATATATTCCCATGTCATAAGGACATCAAAGACATCAGCTTCACATTAAGACCATCAGCTAAGACAACTCGTAAGTCATAGTAGTGCAATGTGTAGGTAACATCCCATAATGCTATTTCCACCCTGTGTACCTAAGAAGTTACCTTAGACTAGGCATAACATATTCAACAAGTCATAACATATTCATTTACAACTAGTTAAGGCCACATGATTTATATCATCATATAAGGGCTCTTTCCTTTATTACAAGCTTAGTCATAAATCATTTAGTTCACATCATTTGTAAACCTCCCTTATAACTCCTCCATATGATTACTTGTTCAAAGTACAAATGGAGTCCCATACCCCCGTATATACTAAGTAAACTCATTTAGAATCCATAAGTGTAATTGACATGCATAATCATATTTTATATCTTAACATAACAAAGTCACTTAACATGCATTCATACAAGTCATACATAACATAAGTCTCTACTTCATAAGGGTGTCCAATCCTCTCCTTTCTTGAAGTCATCTAGTGCATTGCATAAGTAGGGTCCATAGTCCTCCCTATACTAAGTACACTTCTCAAGGAATTTAGATTAGAGTTCATATTCTTATCTTAGTTATTTATTAACCTTTAGGAGACATAGCCATAACCGACATAGATCATGTGAGCTACATGGAATCCGATGTTCTACTCCCACACCGAAAAGAGAGGGTTAACATTATCCTAAGGTTGAACCATTCATACATAGCTTATCTAGGTGGATCCACTAAGCTAGAGTCCTATGGGAACATAGTTAAGGGACAAGGAGATTGCTTCTAAAAACCTTGACTTTCTAAGGTAAGGGTTCCATCTCATGAGACACCTCATATATTGCGAATGCGGACTTACTAACGTGAAAAAACCCATGTAGGAGGCCGTACTTACTAACGTGAGACCTCCATCTCATTTACATTCCCTTTCAGTGCTAAGAAATAACTCCCTTTTCAAACATCATTAAGACTTTAGATAACATTAGTTCAAATAGAATATTCTTAGGGCCTTCCTCATATATCATATAGCTCAAAGGTATCTAGGGTGAGAATTCAACATTCACCATAGAACCTACCTTATCTTTGAATGTCCTTTCACATAATCATATCATATTCATACATGCATGTGTGTGTGTACATATATGTGAGATATATCTTCACATAAACACATTTAGTAACACATGTTCAAAACTTCATAAATCATATACTCTACATGCATAGAAATAGGTAATGATGCATCGGAGAACTACCCTTTCCTAAGTCATCATTAATCTATACTACTCATAGATATGCATGAAGTGTGTGTGTGTACATTGGTCAACATGATCACATAATGGCGATCAAATAGCATTGAGGAAGCCACCCTCTAAAGACCACAACATATGTAAACATTCTTCAAGTCTCAAGTCATACACACACATAGATCATTAAGGACTATAGACTACACACACTCACAATACATCATAGGAGACAATTACATCTTTAACAATAGGATATAAAACTCCTAGCATACTTTGATTACACATTCATATAGGGTTCATAAAGGTAGGGGTAATGCTACAAGGAAATTCTTCATCATTATCCATATAGACCATATCTAACCCTAACATGATGATTACACATATACATATAAAATTATCCCCACACCTAGGTCCTGTAACTAGTTTTGAGGGCTATTCATATATTTTACATTTAACATCAATTCACGTAGAACGTGATGTTTGAATCAAGGCTAAATCCTTCAACTACCTATTAGACAAATTGTCATATCAATTTATCTTGCATGTAATGTCTTTAAGTCCATGATCATAACACATAAACATGTATATGAATGTAAACACCGCCATCATAAGTGGACCAGACCAATCAACACAATTCAATGTATTTCTAGGTTAATTAGAAGAAATATTTCAACTTACCAAAAACTCAAAGTTAATGATCATATTTTATCATTCCTCAAAAATTCATATTCAATTGAAATAGAAAGTAATAGCAACAGGAAATTCAATACAATCTAACCACAAACCTATAAACATGATATCAAGCTCACAAGACCACATTGTCGGCTAATTTTAGAAATTAGGAGGATCATGGGTCTTCAAAAAATTGGATAGAAATTAATCATAAAATTAGTAAATATACATATATTCATCATTAGAATGCTTTTGAAATCAGTTTGAGATATAACCCATGTCTAGACTCAAAATTAGGATTTTTGACATAGAATCATGTTTTGAAAACCTTTGAAAGGACTCTATAGATGAATGGTTATTTAGGAATGAAGTATCACCATACCTTATAAATTAAAAAGCCCATGAAAACCTTAGAAGAAATCTCCAAGAATCAAACTCCGTATCTTGTTCTTGAGCTTGGTCTTCAATGGAGGTTTTGGGATTTTGTGGGAGAAGAGAACTTAAAGAATTGTATTTCTTAATGGATGTTGGGGTTTTGGCATGGCAAAGGGTTTAAAAAATTCCTAAAATCAGTTAATAAAAGTCCCCCTAAGTTACCAAAACACACCCATTCGAATTGGGACTCTTAGACATGTCAAAATTGACTTAAAAACGACGCAACCGAATCTGGGAGTGGGCTGTGCATCGCGAAGCAGCCTCCCAAATCTGCCCCAAATAACTTTTGGGACAGTGAGATGTGTGCTAGACGCGTGTCGCCAGGGCAAGGTATCATTCTTGCTCATGCACGTTGCCTTGGGAAGCCTCTTGTCCAAGGTTTGGAACCTTTTTGGTGGACCTTCGGCTGGTCGCAAGGAGTCGTACCCAGATGTTTTTACCATTAACATGTCCATTAGGGTAATAGTGTAAACTACACTTCTTCTCAACTCCAAACAACACATAAAAACAAGGCAAACATACAAAGAATCGCTAGCACATCTAAAGACCGACTTTCAAATGTCTTGGACGTTTTTGAACATTTGACCTCCAAATGACTTCAAATCGATTATACAAGCTATAAAACACTCCATTAACAAGTTATTAACCCTTTTTAGGCACATGTGAGGCTTTAAATACCTTAGTTCATTTTGAAGGTGTAAAAATACTCCCCCACTTGGGAACATTCGTCCTCGCATGACACTTCAAACATTTTGACACTTTCAAGTTCTCAATGACTCCCATAGAATCTCACAACACTTCAACATGATATCATATAAAAGTCAATGCACAAAACTTACAAGGAACACAAAATTCATTCTAGCATGCATTTAAGGAAACAATATCAAACATGGAGTACTTCTATAATTCACTCCATGCATAGATACCTCTTCATATTCATTTCCATTTGGAGGAACTACCTTCTCCATCTAAGGAATTTTGATTATTTCATCACATGATTAAACATATTATGGATTTCTATTCCACACTTAGGCATAATCCACACTTCAACTTATGAGAAAATTTGGACACTTCAATTAGTTACACAAGAATCATCAATAAGGTAAATTAACTACAATCTTATAGTTTAGACATAAAATCATCAAGGGCATACATGACATAACCATTCTTAGCTTTGTTCAAGGAGGAAGTGTTTTCTCCTAGTCACAACATACACATATGGCATCATAGAGTTAACATAAAAGAAATTCATAGAGGTTAATTCATATTTAGGTTGATTTCTTTATTCCAAACCATATTATGCTTATACTTCCTTCCTTATGAAATCAACATGGTAGGTCACACCAAGCACATCACAACATTAGGAAGTAAATTTACAATTTTCTTTTTCTAGCACATCACTAGCTTTCATAAACATGCATCATTTAGGGAAATTTATCACATTTTATAGGCACACCAATAAAACATAGGCTAGATAAACCATCACTTCTCAAGAGGGAGACTATAATAACACTTCCCAAATCTCAAAAGTCACACATTTTTCAAAAAGACTCATCTTTTGTCTGTTAAAAGAGACTCAAATTCTCATTATGGGGCCAAACACCACACATCATAGGTGACATCAAGCATGCTCATTAAGCTATTTCATGAAATCAAATTGCAAATGTATCATATAAGGACGTACAAAAACATGAGAACCATGCAAATTTATAAAGATTTCCTTTTTCATGCAATAATGACCTTTCATAATCTGCATAACATAGTGTCATTTAAAGCATGCATGACATATGGAGAACATGCAACTTATTTTTCTATGCAAGACTCCTATCATGAACAAGATACTAAGGAACTCTTTGGTTTCAAGCTTGAGTAGGAATAGAAGGAAAATATAGGGGTATCGAAAACCTTGCTACTCAAACCATCCTCCCCCACATAAATACCCATTCAAGAGAAACTAATCTCAACTCTAGGGGAATCACAACTTACCAACCTTATTAACTAAGAACATCATCCCTCTCTTGGGAGTTAAGCTTATGAACACCCTTCTTACCATCACTAAATGTGATTTTTAACCTAGAGAAGTTCAAGGAACTCAACATAGTGACATCAAGGGCAATTAAAATCTTACCATCTATGCACATTATCCCCCACATGGGGTAAGCCTAAGTACAACATGACATCAAACACCAAACCAAGACAAGTCAAGGAAAACTAACCACTTCAAAGTAGGTCAACCTCAATTATCTTTTTCTCTTGATGAGCTAAGGGGTTTATACCATACATCCCCCGAAGTTACCTTAGGGTAATCATACTTCCGACTTATCGAATGAAACTACGTTTTCACCTTTTTACCACTGTTAGAATAGGTTTATAGAGGGTATCATTAACTAATCCCAAGGTTTCTACCTTTAACTAGCATACTTCACAATCACCTTACAAGGCTCAACACACTATCTACGCTCCTTACGAGCAAGCCTATAAAAAATGTTCGAATCCACACAAGGACAACTATGAAGCATTTCACATACACAAAGGTAACATTGTTCTATCTCACTATTTACCACATTCACCCATACTTTTCAAGCCTACACCATAATATCATGCTACCATCCTACATAATCAAATGGCAATCCATAACTCCAATGGGAACTCCGTTCACCCATAACAAATACTAACAAGCTATAACCACATTGTAATATAACTTCTCGACATAACATCTCATTCCCCATAAGCAACCAATAGCTATAAATGGCACCACACTCACATATATTAAATTCAACTTCACATATACTCATCAAACCATAAAACAAATGTAAGTACCAAAAACTCACCTTATCTTCCTCAATCATTGAGAAATCATTCCAATCAAAGCAATCACATCTAAAAGACCACCGTACAAGAAACATAACAGAGAGATGATATATAGTTAAGTTCTATGGAACGATATGAGAATAGTGAAGAAGTGAAACTCTATAGTCCTATAACCTCTCGCTCATGGATGTGTCGTGACTCACCACCAATGAACGAGACTCTACTAGACATGACAATAAGAGACATTGAAACCTAAAGACAAATCCTAAAACCTTATACTTTGATACAAAATTTGTTACGACCCGAGGGTATACCCTAGAAGTTATGGTATCCTCAAATATTAACACGACATCGTAGACCTTTCGGAGGTCTAAGACAAGCCCTTAGACATCTTTCATTGCATAATCTTGATAAAAATAACGGAAAATTCAAAAATTTTCATAGCACATCATATGCTAGAAGATTACTTTATATATATAAAAATATTTCATATTACATAGTTAGAACCCTAATGTCTTTTTTCCTTCCTAAGACACAACTCAATAGAATATAATACGGACACATCCCTCAAAAAAAAATATAAGTCTAATCTATTACATCAACTTAAAGAAACATCATGACATAGGCAACCCTTTAATCATAAGGGTTCCTTTACTTGAACATGGGAGATCTATCCAAGCCCTTCTCTTACGAGACATCCTCTAGCCATGACCACCCACACTTTGTGTAAAAATGTTAAGTATAATGGTATTACTACAAGAATGCACTGTGGCAACCATGAAAAATCATGCATTTAAAGAGGACATTTCATTTCAAATCATGCAACATGTCTTTTTAGTAAACTCAATGAACATAGGCACATATAAGCTCAATATAGTTCACATATATAATATAGACATGGATAATACCCATAATAGCACATAAAACCATTTATCCTACTTTGAAACCATATTCAACAAATACCATACATAACCTTTTTTTTATGTTACTTCTTTCCTTATGTAACCCTCAAGTTTACTTAATACAATGTATAACTTTGAGGTCACCTTATAATAGTATTTCATAGATATGCTTCATAAACACAACCATATATATTCACAAGTCATAAGCACATCAAAGAAATCAACTTTACAGTAAGACCATAACCTAAGACAACTTCTAAGTCACACTAGTGCAACGTGTAGGTAACATCCCATAATTCTACTTCCACCAAGTGTACCTATGAAGTCACCCTAGACTAGGCATAACATATTCAACAAGTCATAACATATTAAACAAGTCATAACATATTCATTTACAACTAGAAATAAGGCCACATACTTCTATGATCATATAAGTACTCTTTCATTTACTACAACCTTAGTCATAAATCATTTAGTTCGCATCATAGGTAAACCTCCCTCATAACTCCTTCATAAGCTTACTTGTGTAATGTGCACATGGAGTACCATATCCCCGTTTATACTAAGTAAACTCATTAAGAAGCCATAAGTGTAATTCACATGCATAGTCAGATTTGATATCTTAACATAACAAAGTCACTTCACATGAATTCATAAAATTCATACATAACATACGTCTTCACTTCATAAGGGTCTCCAATCCTATCCTTTCTTAAAGTCATGTAGTTCAACGCATATGTGGAGTCCATAGTCCTCCCTATACTAAGTAAACTTCTCAAGGAATTTAGATTAGAGTTCATATTCTTATGTTAGTTAATTAATTATCCTTCGGGACACATAGACATAATCGACATAGACCATATGAACTACATGGAATCCGGTGTTCTACTCCCACACCGAAAAGAGATTGTTAACACTTACCTAAGGTTGAACCATTCGTACATACATAATCTAGCTTGATCCACTAAGATAGAGTCCTATGTGGATACATAATTTAGGGACAAAGAGATTGCTTCTAGAAACCTTGACTCTATAACATGAGGGTGTCCATCTCATGAGACAACACATATTTTGGAATCGTGACTAAGTAAAGCGAAGAAACCCATGTTGGAGTTTGGACTTACTAATGTGAGACCTCCATCTCATTTACATTCCCTTTCGGTGCTAATCAATAACTCCCTTTATAGGCATCATTAAGCCTTTAGATAACATTAGTTAATATAGAATAGGCCTTAGGGACTTACTCCCTCATATATCATAGTGCTCAAAGGTATCTAGGATGAGAATTCAACATTCACCATAGAATCTACCTTATGTGAGAATGTACTTTCACATAATCATATCATATTCATTCATGCATGTGTGTGTGTACATATATGTGAGATCTACCTTCACATAAACATATTTAGGCAAACATGTCACAACTTCAGAAATCAAACACTTTACATGCATAGAAATAGGTAATTATGCATAGGACAACTATCCTTTCCTTAGTCATGAATCTATCCTACTCATAGATATGTATAAAGTGTATGTGTACATTGGTTAATATGATCACATAATGACTATCACATAGCATTGAGGAAGCCACCCTCTAAAGACCACAACACGTGTACAACATTCTTCAAGTCTCAATTCTTACACACATATAGAGTATGAAGGACTTTAGACTACACACACTCACATTACATCATAGGAGACAAGTACATCTTTAACAATAGGATATAAGACTCCTAGCATACTTTGATCACACATTCATATAGGGTTCATATATGTACGGGTCATGCTATAAGGATATTCTTCATCATTAGCGATATAGACCACCCCTAACCCTAACATGATGATCACACATTTACATATAACATGATCCCCACACCTAGGTCATGCAACTAGTTTTGAGGGCTATTCATACATTTTACCTAACATCAATTCACTTAGAACATGATATTAGAATCAAGGTTAAATCCTTTAACTACCTATCATACAAATCATCATATAAATTCAACTTGTATATAATGCCTTAAAAGCCATTATCATAACACATAAACATGTACAAGAATGTAAACACTGCCATCATAAGTGGACCAGACCAATCAACACAGTTCAATGTACTTCTAGGGTAATTAGAAGAAATAGGTTAACTTATAATATCTCAAAGATAATGATCATCTTTGATGATTCCTCCACAATTCATATTCAATTGATATATAAAGTAATAGCAATAGACAATTCAATACAATCTACTCACAATTCTATAAATATGAAATCAAGATCACAAGACCCATATTATAGGCCAATTTGAGAAATTTTGAGGATCATAGGTTCTTAATAAAATTGGATAGAAATTCATCATAAAATAAGTAAATAAATATATATAAGTCAGTAGAATGCTTTTGAAATCAATTTGAGAATGAACTCATGGCTAGATTGAAAATTAGGATTTTTTACTTTAGAATCATGATTTGAAAACCTTTGAAAGAATTCCATAGATGAACGGTTATGTAGGGATGAAGGATCACCATACATTATACATTAAAAAGCATTTGAAAATAAAAAAAAATCTTCAAGAATCCAACTTCATAGCTTGTTCTTGAGTTTGGTCTTCAATGGAGGTTTTGGGAGAGAAGAGAACTTTTGGGAATTTGATTTCTTAATAGGTATTGGGGTTTTGTCATGGTAAAGGGTTTTAAAAGGTCATAAAATCAGTTAATAAATGTCCCCCTAAGTTACCACAGCACTCCCATTCGAATTGGGACTCTTAGGAATGTAAAAATTGATTTAAAAACGACGCAACTGGATCTGGGAGTGGGCTGCGTGTCACGGAGCAGCCTCCTGAATCTGCCCAAAATAATTTTAGGGACATTGAGGTTCATGCTATGCACGCGTCGCGATAGCAAGGTCTCATTCTTTCTTCTGCGCGCTGCGCAGCCTCTTGTCCAAGGTTTGGGTCCTCCTAGGGGGGCCCTTCGGGTGGTCCCCGGGGAGTCATACCAGACGTTTTGACCCTTGACATGTTTATTAGGGTACTAGGGTCAACTACACTGCTTAACACAAAAAAACAAGGAAAACATACAAGGACTCGCTACCTCGTCTAAAGACCAACATTCGAATGTCTTGGACGTTCTTGGACGTTTGACCTCCAAATGACTTCAAATCAATTATATAAGCTATAAAACACTTTATTAACAAGTTAGTAACCTTGTTAGGTACATGTGAGAGTCTAGCTACCTTCATTTTGAGGGTGTAACAATTACAGATAATCTATTAATGTTTTTTGGGCGTTTTAATCGAGCTTCGGTCAAGATATTGTGGTACTAAATTTGACCTTATCTTTTTTTTATATTTATGAAATTTGATGTATTTCTATGATAAGTTTTGTTATAATTTTGATTCACTTGTAAGTCATTGAAATGAATATTGGGTTGAGGCTAATATATTTATTTAATGTATAATGTTAGCTTTACTTGATGTTTATTTGTATTAATAAATTTTATTCTTTAGCCGTTATTTCTTAAATAAACAGGTCGTGGTGTTGTTTTGTCTTAACTTACATATCAATAATAATAAAATAAAAATTATTCAACTAAAAAGTTGTTGTTGTTTTACTTATCAACAAAAAGTGAGATTCATTTTTAACAATTCCTTATTGTTTAATGGGATTAGAAAATGTATGTTCCAACATTAACTTTTAATGCACCAAAAAATAATACATATAGAAATAATCAAAAATTTGGTATCGTATTAAAGAAGTTTAGATTTGCTTACTTTATTTAATTTTTTTTGCAAGTAATAAATATTTATTTACATTAGATAAAAATTTAGGCACATTAAGAATATTTGTTTGAATAAAGGATGTGGTTGCACATCTTTTTCAGATATAAAAAAGATTCAAGGATGTGGTAGCGCACTTTGTCCAAACATATAATTAACTTCCTTAGGACTTTTAGATCAAGTTAATAAGTTTGATGCAAAGAAGATTGTTATGTCTCAAAACATCAAGACCAAGAATGAGGTTACACATTAAGTTTGAGATAAAATAAAACTTTAACAAATAAGATATATCTGAGCAACTCATGACATGTGATAATATATCCAAAAGACTAATACTAAGAAAATTTAAGTCAAGTATGAGTCAATAAAACTTACCGTGCTAGAACGACGAAACTAGAGGGATGCATAATACCTTCTTCTCGGTCAACATAATTTCTTACCCGAATTTCTTGTTCGTAGATAAAAAAAATAAAGATTTATTTCATTTTTGTTAGGGGTAAACGAAAAGGTTACTTGGAACACATAACTCAATTACAAGTGGCAACTCCAAAATAAAAAAATAATAATCAATATCGTCACTTAAATTGAAAAAATCCTTCCTCCATGCGCAAAAAGGGGTGTGACGATTGGTGCATATTTGAATTCCAATCTTTAGAAGACTATATACTCTACGTTGACAATCTATATTGTCTTGCAAGACACAAAGTGAATTTGGATCTTGGATGTATGCCTTCATGGATAGTGAGGCCCTTCAATGACACTTTAGGCATCTGGGGCTTCATAGCTACATAAGCTTTCCGAATCTTGAACTATTCTTACAAAGGTGTGATAATAGAAACTTGGAAGAATTTATGTGTCGCAAGACTTTGTTGGCTTTCAATAATCTTCTTCACAGCCCAAGCTACATTCTTGGGACTGATCATTAACTCTAAGTTGTTCTTCTTGATATAATTATTGTTCATCCATCTAATCCACAAAATGTCTTTCTTCATAGCAATGGTCCGCAAGTCTTACAAAATAGAAACTTTATTCCACAACTTGAGATCAATGAAATTTAAGACTCCTTTTTATCCTGTTAAATTCTATCCCATGCTACTAGTGACTTCTTTGAGATCTCACTTGACCTATCCATAGACATGTTCGACATTCTGCTTCTAGCATTTTAACCCTTTTTCTTTGGCAAAACAATATTTGTGCCCAATAGCTTTGCATCCCAAATAGGACTGATTTATAAGTTCTAGCCTCCAAGAGTATGATAACAATTTCTCTGACTAACAATGAATTTTACCAGTAAACTTTTCTACTAATGGTAGGCATTATGGAACAACAATTTCTTAGTGGATAGAAGGACTCCCAAGTACTTGAAAGGAAGCCTTTCTTCCACATGCCCTAGCTTTTGTAGTATCTCTAATAAGAGGCTTTGGTTAGTACTTGCCATAAATTTGATTCAAAATTAATTCTCCAACAAATGCACAATTATATTTAAAAAATATACTTCCTGTCATCGAAAACACCTTATAAAGAGTTTGATCAAAATCTACTCAATACTTATCTACTTATTTTGATTTCTAAAACACAATTTCAAATTTACCATACGTTTGGTTGAACTTTAATTGAAAAAGCAATAAAATCATTTGTGAAAAATAAAAAGTAAATAAAAGTCCAGACCTATTTGCATTAAGATTTAAAAATATTTATTTGTTGTTGGGCAACATAAGGGAAAACCTATATACAAATTGTACGCTGCACCGTTAGTCATATATTCAATCTCAATATGATGTACTCGTATATTATCACTCTTAGAAAAAAAATCAATTACCACCGCAACATTCAATGCTTAATGTGTTCGGTTGAAAAGTGATTAGGGCGTCATACGGAAACTTACAATTTATAAATCACATGACGATAAATTAGATGACATATAAAACTATACTACAAGCCATAATAATATCTTATTATAAGTGGGAAGATTCAAAGTAAAAAGTTTAATTATCATTTGGTCCTTATACTAAATTCAAATGTTATTTAATATTTAATTAATTAAACAGTAAATAGTAGAATTTCTATAATATTTTTAGTTGGTGTACATGTGAGTACATGAGAGTAAATTAAATAGAAAAAATAAAAATAAAAGTTCTCCCTTTAAATAGGTATCTGTATATGGTTTATCTTCAAAATTAATTTATGTTTTAATTAGTATTTATCTTTAATTTGTCGTAATACTTGATCTTTCAACTTTGTTAGTGAATCTACATATTCCAAAGCTATATTTTTTCCTATACATACAAGTATTTCAATTAGTACTCTCATAGAATGATTCATATGTAATACAATTGTTGTGTATGGAAGACTAGAGAAGCTTTAATCAAGTGAAAAAATTTTTAAGGTAAAAAATTTGAATTATCACTTTACTCTTATGTTAAATTCAAATGGTATTAAAATATTTAATTAATTAAATAGTAAATAGTAGAAATTCTATAATATTTTTAGTTAGTATACATGTGAGTAAATTATATTTTAAAAAAATAACAATTATTCCTTTAAATAGATATATGTATGTGTTTCATCTTCGAAATAAATTTTTGTTCTTAATTAATATTTGTCTTTAATTTTTGTAACACTTGACCTTTCAACTTTGTAAGTGAATGAATCTTCATATTTCGAAGTTATATTTTTTTCCTATAAATACAAATCTTTTAACTGTATTTTCATAGAAAGATTTACATATGATATAATTTTTGTGTGTGGAAGACTAGAGAAGCTTTAGTCAAGGGAAAAAAATTTCAATGCATGAGGATTTGTGTCAAGATGCAAGGCATAATGTGATTATAGGGATGAATAGAACTTTAATTTCTAGAATATGGAAGTTTGATGTATTTGTTCTTTTTTTTACTTATTTGTCGAGATCAGAACTATGATAAGATCCCTCCGTTTATGTAGTTGAATATCATTTTCATTAACTTGCCTTACAAAGATCATAACTTTTTTTATGGTCAGAAGTTGAATATTTATTACTATAACTTTGTTTCAACTTTCATTATCAATAAAAAACAGGGAAAATACTGTCTTACAATTTTTCTACTTTTCGTTGGTAACCTTATGCTAAACTTGCTCCTATACATGATACTTTTTCTTTGTACTTGTAATTTTGTTTTAAGAATATATTTGATTGAAGGGTGTATTTTTTGCTTTAGAAAATGAGACAAATACAATCATAAAAATAGTGTATAAGGCATTTAAAACAATTAACGCCTACAAGATATTCTAATTTCAAATTATTAATAATTACATTTTTGCATCTTAAATTTTAAATATTTGTAAAGAATCATTCTTACATATTCTTATGGATGAAATCTATATTTTTTATACACTTCATATTAAAATAATCGTGAGATTCAATTTCCAAAGTCAAAAAAAATGATACACCAAAGTGCTGAAGAAGTTAGAAGATCTTTTATTTTTTTGACCTAATATTGCTACTATTATTTTATTAACAAAAATATATAAAATATATTTTGAAAAACTTTTAATTGTAAAAATATTAATATTGTCAATTTGGTCATCGACTAAATTGAAATCTGATTTATTTAATTAAATATTAATATTTTATTTATCTAATTACATAATTTAAATACCTATCATTGCGCTTTAAATCTTTTTCATTAATTCCTTCTAATAAGTTTCTTGTTTATAAATTTGAATTACTTAATGAGAAGGAGAATTTGATATTTTACTAATTAACGTGAACCATTTTATCTTTTTGAAATGTATAACCTGTGTAATCATTAATTTAATTTCAACATTTTTACTCTATTGTACGAGACAAGAGAGACATTTTAAGGAAGAATTTAAATATTTTCTCTATTCTATGAGACAAAAAAGACATTTTAAGGAAGTTAATCATAAGATAGTGTGCCTCCATGTTTGTTTTTACTACTTTATTTATTCTTTTAAAAAAAATATAAAATTTCTATATCAAAATTATAATAAAGGGAGGAATAAATGCAAATATAAAATCTTCAAGTTAACTATACCCTACAAACATTTTTTTTAAAGTTAAATCGCACATTTCCCTTTCATTAATAAGTTTATACACTAAAAACGTTTGTCATTTTACTTTTTATACTTTTACTGTAATTCAAATACTATTTTTGTAAAAATTATGTCATTTTTAATAGTTTATATTCATCGTTATGAAGTAAAAGTGCAACGTACGTGCCCATATACTAGTTAGTATAAATAGCGGAGACTGATGTCAAAGGCTGTTCATCAAAACAACTTAATACCAGAAAATTAGCATCAATCACTTTCTTTCATATAAATTGGCTTTCACTGCTCTTCTCCTTCTCTTCAACTTGTTCAATGTCTTGGCAATTTATGCACATGTCGAATACAAAAGGAGTACATCAATACTGGTTAATTAATCTGTAATTTCTTTCGTCTCACACAATTACTTCATCATGGTAAAGATAATAGGATTCTTAAATATAAAGGTTCATATTGTTTACATGGGAAGAAGACAAAATGATGATCACAACTCACAACATCATTTCACCATCAAATACTTCTGTCCTCGGAAGTTTTAACATAACTTGAAGGAAAATCAACACATTGATTTCTCTTTTCCTCCTCCACAGGTTAGTAATTTGTATTTATGTTTTCTCCTGACGCAGTGAAGAAGCTACAAGATATTTAATGGTCTACAGTTATAAACATGGTTTCTCTGGTTTCGCTTCAAAGTTAACAATATCTCAAGCCAAAAAGATTGCAGGGAAAAAAATCTAATCTCTAGTATGAAAAGTTCAAATTTGGCACATAAAAACTTAAATACTCAACACTGTATTTTAAGTTATCCCTCATTGAATTTGTTGCAGAATTACCTGATGTTGTCCATGTGATTCCAAATCACATATGCAAGTTACAAACAACAAGAAGCTGGGATTACCTGTGTCTATCAACACCTTCTCCTCCAACAAACCTCCTTAATCAAGCCAACATGGAAGATGGCATCATCATAGATGTCCTTGATACAGGTTTTCCTCTTTCATTCCAAGTAGAAGGAATATTTGCGGCACAGTCTTGGGCGTAGACAATTAGACACTTAATCTTATAAAAAGTTGAACAAGTAGAAACATGACTCCTACATGACATAATACACGTAGGTCAACACTTAGGATGTATGTGTCTGTTTGTTCAACTTTGTGCAAGCTTAACTGTCTACTTGTATATTCCTAAAGTTGGAGTCCGTAAATGTTTGTTGAGGACAAGTAAAATGACATATTTATGCATTATGTCATATTGGAGGATGTGACTTTGATGATATAATTAAGGGTATTGATGAACCAATTCATGGTGGAGTTGATATTTTATCACAATGTATTGTCATAAACGCACCTCGGTTTGTTGATATTGATATGCCCAGTGTTGGTTTTCCATCTTTCCATGTTGTCATGAATGGAATTATGATGGTCGGTATGTACCTAATGACATACTGAATTCTTGTTTGCCATTACAAGGGCTAATTCTTTGTCTCCATAGGGGACTTTCTCTTTAACTGCAACTAAACAACATGAATTATGGATTTTGAAGCTATTATGACACCTTAAGTACAAGTAATACACGGGCGGCTGGAAAAGTGGTGCTTCGCTTCCTAGTTAAAGGAGACGAGAATGTTTTAGGAACATCTCTACATGTTCTCCAGGTGATTAGAGGCTTGGCATTGATTGTTCGTAAGAATCCAACCAGAAACCTAGAATTATTATGCTTCTGACTTCCCACGTATTGGAGTAAGTTTCGACAGTGGAGTTCAATTACTCGATTACATTATATATTCCAGGTAAACCAAAATATCCCATTCTTTTCTTTTTGCTAAGTACAGTGAATCATTAAATCACATTGTTGGTGCTTAAAAAAATCAACAAAATATAATGCAGGAATCCACAAGTAAAGCTGGGTTCTACCAAAACTCGTATTGGAAAGCCTGTTTCAACACATATTGCGTCCTTCTCATCTCGAGGTCCCAATTCTATTGCCCCCCACAATCTTAAGGCATGAATTTATAGGTATTACTAAGTAGAAAACTATGTAGGAACTCATTATTGTATCTATAACAATTACATTCACATAACAATGCCTCAATTCAAATCTAAGTAATTAATTTGCAATTCACTATATGATCTCCATATTTTTCAACTAAATAGATCTTTTTCCTACATTTTACCCTTTTTTGCCAAGTATTTGTGCATTACAAGAAAATATAGGTCTTTTGACACATTTTTCAAAGAAATTTAGGTCTACCTCTTCTTAATACCTTCACTCACTATGGCTCCGCACCAACAGACCAATGCATTTGGAAATCGAGTTGGCCAGACAAAACCATTCCAAGCAACATGATATCATATGCTACTTGCACAATATTTCTAAAATTAACGTCTGATGTTATAGCCAGTTATAGCAGCTCCAGGAGTCAATATATTGGCTGTTGTTCCTTCTGCGGAAACTCCCTACGAATTTGAATCAGGAACATCAACGGCAACTCCTCATGTGTCTGGCATTGTCGTGTTGCTCATGTCCCTGCACCCACATTGGTCACCAGCATCTACCAATTCTGCAATTGCACAACAGGTCTTTACTCAATGCAGATGTAGTTTTCCATATATCTGTTTATCTTTTGGTGCTTCTAAATCAACATGTCCTATTGTGCATGCAGCATGACAAACGGACCCTCATTCAGGGGAACCTATTATAGCTGAGGGAAATACAGATAAGATTGTTGTTACGTTTGATTAGGTGGTTCGTGAATGCAAATGCTTCAAAAGATCCTGGTTCAATGTCCCATCTGTAACAATACCAAGTCTCAAGAGAACAGTTACTATTAAAAGAAGAGTCACCAACGTCGGACCAGTGAACTCCAAATATATGGCTATCTGTTGGAATGGGTGCATCCACTAACAGTCAATGTACCAGGTCCCTTGACACAGTATGAACAGATTGTAAGCCAGACAGTAGTCAACATCTACTATACATCCCTGGACCAGGTCCCTTGACTCAGCAAGAACAGTAGTTGAAACAAATGCCGAAAGTAAATGGCTAAATTTGCACAATGATTTTACGTGGAAACCTCCTTGATCAAGGGAGTAAAAACACGATATATTGCACAAAATTTACAACCGTATTCACTAATCTTCTCAAGAAAAAGTGAAACCTTGTTAGAACCAATGTGAGAAAAATTTATTAATCTCACGATCAAGTAATCTACCTATTAGTTGAAGAGCCTAAGCGGATACAACACCGCCAACTAGGCTATCACCCCTAGATAACTTAGAATTCGCTAAGCGGATACCACACCGCCCACTAAACCACTTAACAGTAGATGGCTTAGAATTTGACTGAGCAACAAAACAATGTTGCTCACTAAATCAGCTAACCTTAACCGATTTACACTTTACCAAACCCGAAACAAATATCTGAATCCTTGATAGATTAGGAACAGATTTACAATGTAAGTACATAGAGACAAAGCTCTAAATACAACAAAGATTCTTGTTTACTCTATCTGGTCCTTCTGTTGAGTTGAGCAATGTTCTTCATTGAAGATGACCTTCTGTTCAAGCTTGAGAATTTGCAGAGAAAATCCAAGTTTAGTTTGCCAAGTCTTGAATTTGATTTTGATGGAATGAGATCACCACAAATTCGTTGAAACCATCCCATTGGCTGAAGACCTGCTGTTGGAAAAGTTGTGCACCTACCGCCTCAGAGGTGGCGGATTTTCTGACAGCTGTCTTTTCACCTTTTCACATCGCAGTCTTGTAGGGACCAGGTCACTTGCAAACTTCTTTGTTAATTCTTGAAAAGTCTTGTTGACTAACTTCCTTATTTGGATGAATGAATATAATATGGTTTTTGTCATGATAAAAATATGAAACATAAACAGTTATTATCCGTTGGACAAACACCCTCCTCTATTATGATTGGTGTAGTACACTGATGCCTCACCAACCTTTGATGGGACAACTTTACAACTGTAACTAATTATATATCTGATGGAGGAAACTCTGCCTGGGACCATGTCTCTGCATTTGTGAGATACTGAAACATACAATCTCGTCCTCTCTTCTTATTGGTGTAGGATACTGCACTTTTCACCTACCACCGAAAATGACAGCTTTTACGACTGTACCCCTTTTGTATCTGGACGAGAGCACTCTGTCAAGGACCAGGTCCTCAAATTTTTTAAGATCATCAAAACACCTAGAATATAACATTTTCCCTGTTTTTGATGATAACACACAAATGTACCTCACACTAAGTTTATTATTCATCTCACTGTCAGCAGTTCCAATAACAACATCTGGTTCATTGTTAGATCGATAAGTTTGTTAAATCATCAAAACTTCATATCAAGTTCAAGCTAACATCTAAACTTAGCTTCGAACTAACATTTTCCCCCTTTTTGATGATAGTATACTTATTCACCAGTTCCCCTATCAATAAGAATTCTTGAGGTAACTAGAGTTGATATCATTCCAAAAGTTTGTCAAATCATCGAAACATCAATATAGCTTTTTCCCTCTTTTTGATGTGGACAAACATATTCACCAATTCCCCCTATAACCAAGAATTCTTAGGGTAAATAGAGTGTAATCCTCCCCGAAGTTTGTCAGATCATCAAAACATCAATATAGCATTTCCCCCCTTTTTGATGATGACAAACTTGTTCAATTTCTTCACCCTGTCGGCAGGACTAGGTCCTCTTCAGGTAGCTAGCATTAATTTCCCCTATCGGTAGAACCGTTTCCTTTTCAAGTAGCGAGCATTGATTCCCCCTATCATCTTGACCCATGTCTTCTTCCAGTAGTGATAACACCATTGATCTCATACTTTACCTTAACAAGTTCCCCCTCTTGACACCATAAAAAAGGGTTAAAGCAGTAAACAAAGTTGAAAGAAATGCATTTCAAGCAAATTTATAGTCACTTGGGAAACACTGAACTTGAGTAAAGAGGCATAAAGTAATGAGACAAGTAGATAGAAACAAGACATTTTTCATCCATAAACAAAAGATCATCATCAAAGCATTGCAAATATTATTACAAATGGAAACCAAAACAATACCCAAAAATATTAATGAGGACTTCCATAGATAGATAAGAAGAGAAGGGATGACTTAGAGGCAAGCGATTGAAATAATAGAATTACTAGAGAATATCTCTTAGTATAAGATTTCAAGAATCTTCTCTTAACGTACAACATGCCGTGCAACCCATACTGTATGTTGAACCTTCAGGGCTACCAATTTCGTTTTTGGCACATGGTCCCTCTGATGGTGTTGTTTTAGAATGTGGACTTTTACACAGCCTATTTCATTATTCCAGTTAACATGAGCAACTGTCATAGCTTCCAACAACAGCCTATGTTTCTCATAACAGAAAGATTCGTAACACAAACAACTCAAGGCCTCCGAGATGAATAGATCAATAATTGAGTAACCAAGAATTTTTTTTTTACACCTTCCTCTTTAGAAACTTTGAGTTCTCTCAATATCAACTTCTCCCTTTTGAACATCATCTTTTCCACTTCTTCATTTTCATGGAGCACCAAATCCCTCTTCACACTTAAAACATTTTCACCTGAGAATTCTCCAGCAGGAATAAAAGGGGTTAATAATTTGAAGTGTGTTTGGAAAGAAGAGAAAAGAGAATTTCAAAACACTCTGTTATTTGGAAGGTAACTTGATTTTTCTAGGGAAATAGAAAGAAATATGGAATATAAAGAAAGAGAAAGGAAGTATCATTTTGGTACTCAAAAGATGAGACAATAGTCAGATTCCTAAATGACAGACATGTGGCAATTGCAATGGTTCTCATTTATAATTCAAACTGCAATGTTACGATTGCTAACATTCGTGAAAGGATCAGGTCCCTCTACGTACTTTGAATGTCATAGCCTAGATCTGTCATGAACTCTGTTTTCCTACATCTTCTTTTTCCATGTGTGTATACCTACAAAAATTATGAAACTGAATTGATAAAAACACATAACTGAAAAGCAAGGATACTTGTTCCCTTTGCATAGTCATGAAGGAGTCGATTGCTTCAGGCAGGATCCATTCAAGAAGGTTTTAGCATTTCCATCATCAGCTTGATTAATTCAGCCAGATTTTTATAAGCTTCAAGATGTTTCCTAATCCACAAGAGTTGAACCCATCAAGATGCACTTGATACATTCTCGCCTAAGTTGATGAAAGAGACACTGAATTTTGCCTTCTATTTTCCCTTGAGTGATCGATCAACCTATAACATAATCAACTCTTGAGGTACTCTTTCCATCATCTTGATACCTAGCACAATCAATCAACACCATATACTCCAAATCAAAAAGTCTGCTGACGGACAGAATAGGACCAGGTCCCCTGTCTTCTTCAAATATCTTCAAATTCTATTGACAACCTTTAAAATTGATTTCTTTATACATGGGTAGAGTCTTTGAGCCTGATTTATTAGCATCCAGCTTCAAGTTAGTGCTCAAGAAAGTATGAATTGTCTAGGAACCCAAAACATAAAGCTTTTTCAGCAGCTTCTTTGAACAGGTACCAGTTTCCTTCCTTTGTTCACACAACAGTTGCCCTGACCAAGCTATTCTATGTTTTTCCCTTGAGCTAAGTCGGTATGAGTACATACATATTCTTGACAAGATGGTCCTTACTTGGGAATAGGGTGAAGATGTCATCCCCTTGATCATCCATTTTGCGAAACTTAATGATGACATTACCCCTTTTAACATTGTCATGACTCCAAGAATGTTAAGCCTTTTGAATAGCTCATTGATGTACTTTTTTGGACAACCGAGGGTACCTTTAGAGTTTTGCTGAATTTGTAACTCTACTAAGAAATCTCTAATCATACTCATTTAGAACCCACTACCCATGAATGCGACAAACTCTTCACACAATAGTTTAAAAGGTAGCTCCAAAGATAACTCTACTGATGTCATTGTTGAAGAGAAATTTAGACAACCTATCAGCTTGTTGGGAATCCTGTTGTCATACATTGCTTCTTCCAAGCTGAGCTTGATATGTTTCTTCATTCTCTCGTTCAACATTAACATTATCATTTTGAACTGCATCACCTTTGTAATCACTGCCTATAGGACGGAGTCCTTCTTCAATCTCAACATCTGCATCAGCTTCCATGAGATTGCCGGATTCATAAAGACAATGTTCTTCAGCAAGCTCATTATTTAGACCATCTATCTGACTCTGAAGCAGCCCTTGCACTCTCAGAGTTTTCTCTTTTTTGCAACTTCACAATTCTTCTAGACTTATTAAAATCACGTGAACATATTTTTCAATGTACACATTTTATACACCGGATAAGCATTGGTGGAGTAAGAGTATCGCGCACACACTCTTTCAATATCATCATTTTTGTCACAAAACATGTTATATTCATCACTTCAGCTCGAGGAATCTCTAAAGATTAAAAGCCTGCATATTTTACCTGAAGGATGGTCTAATCTGCTTCTCCTTAACATTACCGTCACAACTTTTGTCATCTGCAAATATCATTTTATGCAGACTAACAACAGGCCCCCTGACACAGGTTTGTGCAGCAAAATAACACTCATGAACACGTCTCTTGAATCATACCTCATCATTCTTACATCGAGCATTAAGTTCAGTGAGACTGTCGTAGTGAGCAGTAAACAGATCAGCAATATATAGGTCCTTGCATATCTCTTCTATCAAGATCATTGCCCAAGAGAGCAAGTTTGTGAACACATATTCTTTCCAACAGGAACTCACTTTATTTTCATTTATCACACATCTATGAAATACTTGAAAGATTTTACTTCAACCATTGACACAGTATAAAACTTCAATAATGTGTTCCATAGATTTCCAAAACATGCCTTCAAAAAGAACATACCTTTTCTTCCCATCACAAAATGAGACACCTCCACTTTGAAGTGCCTTGATTGAGAGGAAGTCTAGTGCTTTGAGCATCCACCATTCATGAATCGACATTGGTTGTTGCCACTTCCTCTCACAACAATGTCATATCACGTGTTAGGCTTGGGAACCCACTTTAGTTGAAGTTCCCAGTAAGCAGATAAAGGAGTGATAAGAGAATTCTTTGTCCAGTGAGGCAGATAGATATTTTTCAACTTAGGAACAAAAGCACGACCAGGTCCCTTTTTATGCTTGTTGTTTTGTTGACCAGGTCCCTTGTTATACTTGTTGCTTTGTTGACCAGGTCCCTTTTATGCTTGTTGCATTATTGACCAGCTTCCTTGTTCTGCTTGTTGAACTGTTGATCATGTCCCTGCTTCTTCATGTTCCTCTGTTTGTAATATTTTAAGAGGTTATCTGGGTCATTTTTGAAGCTGGACAATTCTTCTTCAAATGTCCATCACGACCACAATATACACACAACATATCATCAAGATTAGAAACAGATTTGTCGTGAGGATTGTATGGGGGATATATCTTGTCATAGCCCATTCCTCTTCTAGTGACGTTGCTTTGACCAATCAGATTTGTAAGAATCTTAGAGGAATTTGTCCATTCGAGGGATTTTTCCAGTTACTCTTTTACATGGACGAGGTCCTTCTCTAACTCAAGTATCTTTCTAATGCCATTTTGGTCTTCATTTCAGCAGAGTCCAGCTTATTCTCAAGCTCCAGCTGCAAGCTGCTTGCCTCGTTCTTTCCTATAAAAGTTATATTAGTTACTTACTGCATGTTTTCCTTTAATTCTAGGTTTTAAGCTTCTAGAATAACCATTTGACTTTCAATATCAGATTTTTGGGCAGCTAATGCAATTTTACCATCTTGAGAGATGTCTAAATTGTTGTTTATGGGATCTTTCTCACTTGCCTGTTCACTTATCAAATAAAGTAATACAACAACTAGCTTTCTCAACTTGTTAGTAGAAAAGGTATTCAACTTTTGCTTGAAATAACATATAGTTACCTTTTCATCAGTATCTTCCTCGTTTGACTTTTCCATGAAACCATTATTGTGTGTTCAGAACCATCTAAATCACTTGAGGATTTTTTCCATGCAGCCATATCCCTTTTTACTACCCCGAAGAAGACTTCTCTTTTGGTTATCTTGGGACGGACCTGGTCCCCCTCATTATCTTTACCTTATGCAGTCTTGACATAATTTTCTTTCTTCTGATCAGTCTCATCAATCAAATTTGTCCTCTTGTCTTTTCCCTTTAGAATGAGACATTAATTTTTTCTATGCAACTCATGAACTTGAAGAGGCTCAAATAGTGTATTTAGTGTCGCCTCATCAGGGACCTTTGTCTCATCAACAGTCACAAAACAATTTGTCCAAGACCTAGGTAGAATTTCCAGTATCTTAGAGACTTGCTTGACAATAGGAAAAGGTTCTTCAAGGAGCATGATCTCATCTGTGATGATGGATAATCTAATGTGCACTACATGAATGATTTCACTTCATTCATGGTGAAACCTTCAAACTGAGTAGTAAAGAGATATAGCTTAGATTTCCTTATTTCCTTAGTGTCCTCATAAGTTGTTCTCAACAGATCCCTGATTTCCTTGGCTAAGTAACAAGATGAAATCAGATAGTATTCATTTATAGTAAGTACACACATCAGTAGCTTCCTTGCTTTGTGATGTTTCTGGACTAATAGTCTGCCAGTGTCATTATATTGTATTCGTGTTTTGGGAATGACTCTGGTGACCTCTCCACCTTTAACCACCATAGTTGGCACATAAGGTCCTTTACATATGATGTTCCATACTTTAGTGTCCTCATCCATGCGAGACTTCTCATCTAAATCTTCTAATATATGTAGATCTGACCATCAAAAAGAGGAGGTCTTGTGGGAGACTGACTTCTTTTCTTATTCAGTAGTGACGCCATTTCTCCTAGGAACTTCTCTCTTGTTGTTAACCAGATAGAGAGCCCGCTCTGATACCAAATGTTGGAATGGGTGCATCCACTAACATCCAATGGATCAGGTTCCTTGACAAAGTAAGAACAGATTGTAAAACCAGACAATATTCAACATCTACTACACGTAAACGGACCAAGTCCCTTGACTCAGCAAGAACAGTAGCTGAAACAAATGTAGAAAATAAATGGATAAAATTTGCACAATGATTTTACATGGAAATCTCCTTGCTCAAGGGGGTAAAACCATGACCTGTTTCACAAGATTTACAACAGTCTTCACTAATCTTATCAAGAAAAAGTGAAACCCGGTTACAATCAATGTGAGGAAAAGTTATTAATCTCACGATCAAGTAATCTACCTATTACTTGAAGAGCCTAAGCGGATACAACACCGCCCACTAAGCTATCACCCCTAGATAACTTAGAATTTGCTAATGGATACCACACCGCCCACTAAACCACCTAACTCTATATTACATAGAATTTTACTAAGCAACAAAACAATGTTGCACACGAAATCAGTTAACCTTAACTATTTTAGACTTTTATAAACCCGAAACAAATATCTGAATCCTATATAGATTAGGAACAAATTTACAACGTATGTACATAGACATAAAAATCAGGTCCTTCTGTTGTGTTTAGCAATGTTCATCCTTGAAGATGACCTTCTATTCAAGCTAGTAAATTTTGAAGAGAAAATCCAAGTTTAGTTTGCCAAGTCTTGAATTTGTGTTTGATGGAAACAGAAAATATTATTCACCACAAATTTGTTGAAACCGTCCCATTGGCTGAAGGCCTGTTGTGGGAAAAGTTATGCACCTACCACATCAGAGGTGGCAACTTTTCTGACAGCTGTCTTTTTAATTTTTCACGTCGCTGTCTTCGGGGACCAAGTCCCTTGCATACTTCTTTGTGAGCTCTTGAAAAGGCTTGTTGGTTGACTTACTTCTTTGAATGAACGAATATAATATGGTGTTTGTAATGCTAATAGTATCAAACATAAAGAGTTATTATCCGTTAGACAAACACCCTCCTCCATTCTGATTGGTGTAGTACAGTGACGCCTCACCAACCTCTGATGTGACAACTTTACAGTTGTAACCAATTATGTATCTGATGGAGGAAACTCTGCCTAGGACTAGGTCCCTGCATTTGTGAGATACTGAAACATACAATCTCGTCCTCTCTTCTTATTGATGTAGGATACTGCACTTTTCACATACCACCTGACGTGACAGCTTTTATGATTGTACCCCATTTGAATTTGAACGAGAGTAGTCTGCCACGGAACAGGTCCCCGCATTTATGAGGATCATCAAAGCACCTAGAATATAACACTATCATTGAGTGTCCACTGTGCATTACCATAAAAGTAAATCTTGAAACTTTAAAAATCAACTCTAACACCAAATCACTTTCACTCACACCATTTCAACAACTAACAAATACACAACATGCTATTGTTTTGGGAGCTTAAAATGGACTTACTAAGTAAGTAGTCCAATATCTTTGAGAAAATAGTTCCGTGAATTTGTTGTCTTCAATATAGGATGGATGTAAGAGTTGGTTAATTTATTTTTATGCACTTATGCAATCTAAGTATGAAGCTGTGGTTTCACCATTGAGCTTCTATGCAAGAAAAAATATTCTTATCTTTCCTTTATTATATAACCAGTAGAAAAAAGAACAAAATCCCATAAAATTGCTTAAAATATAGAAACCATGAACTAATCATATAAATTAGTATTGTAGTCACGTAGACACAACCACCATTACTGGCAATCAAATCAATAGCTATTGTTTCCACTAATTATTTTTACATCCACTAATCAATATAAATAGTTGCCATCATTAGTCATCATTTTATATTGCTCATCATCACTCATCAACATCATTAGTTACCAATAGCTTTCTACTGCAAATTATTAGTTGACACTAACAACAACCATAGTCCATAATATTATCAATCACTATACAATAAGATACTACTCATAATTACCATCATTAGTCACAGTAGCGTAAACATGATTTCTTATAAGCAGGATCGACATTTAAAAAAAATATAACCATATTTTATATTAAGAAAAATTACTTAAGACATACTAATAAACATAAATTGAGTAAAGTGCTGCAAATATTAACGAAAAGTTGTCATGAAATTAAGTTCATAAAAAAAAGTAAATCATATCATATCATATATTATTATAAGTGGGAAGCTCTATATTGAAAAGTTGAATTACTATTTTGACTTTGTACTAAATTGAAATTTGATTATTATTTAACATTTAATCAGTTAATTTAATTATTAAATTGTCTCATTTTAATAAAAATATTAATAACTTTTGTACTTCCTTAGATTAATTCCTAATTAAAAAATCTAATTTAATAATATTTCTCATCTATAATCTATACTTATATTTAATTTAATCTCCATTATATCATATAATCAGAATAATGATGATAATGATGATGATGATATTATTTTTTATCATGTTAAATGAATTATAACAAAATAATGAATGTTTGTACTATTTTATGTAAAGTGATTATTGCGATGACCATTTGTAAGTGATTTATATATAAGTTTTAAATGTTCTTTTATAATGTATTCTCTTCTTACTCCTTTTAAGTTAAATATGTTCTCTATTTATAGAATGAAGTTTGTGTCTAATTAGTTAAATAGATGTACTGATTTACACTTTATATAAGTATTGGAGTAGAACATGTACAATATTATAATTTTTATTTTCAAATAATATTAAAAATTGTATCAATGATATATTAGATGTTTTATTATATGTCAAAAATTGTTGGATTCAAAAGTAAATATGACGTCATACGGAAACTTATAATTTGCAAATCATATGACAAATAAAATTACTAAAAGACATACATAATTATATTATAGGACCAACTAACCGACATAATTTAAAACTAATAAAAAATATTAGAATTGTTGAAAGAAAAATCTCTCCATAAACAAACTCTGTAAACAATTACATTGTCAGGTCTATTGTGTTATGTTACAAAAATATGATCTTCAATTTATCTATCTCCAAAATTTTTTCTCTAAGGAAAGAATAAATCAAATTTGAAAGATTTATCGCTTCAGGAAATTTGAAAACATTTATAGTAATGTTTTTCCTTTTCTTTTAGGAAAAAAGAAGCTTCAAATAAGGTAAGAAAATCTGAGAAAAATCTAACATAATGTTGATCATAAACAAATACATATGTGTCTTTGATGATTCTACTACCTATGATTCTATAAAGTCTAGAAAAGGGTGGTGGAAAAATTACAGGCCAAAATTAAACCGTGAAACCTTTCACATAGCCCCAAACAGACCGTGATGGGAACCTAAGTCTGTGAAGGGTATCGTAGTAAGCCCCAAATGCCTTCGTAGTAAGAGTTCCTCCCACGGAGGTCTAGACATTCAGAGGTGAGGTTGAAAATGCGCTATGGGTCTTGTGAAAGCCGACAAGAATTGCCAAAAGCCAGTGTCACTCCCACAATGGCCTATACGGCCCATGGTAATGTTGATTGTACATAAGAGGCATCACAAGGTAGGGTCACAAAAGGCGACCTTTACCCTATCAACTGTTCATGGATCCCGACGACCACAATAGGCCTTTGTTCCTTAGATGAGTCGTGGAGGCTCTCGTGAAGGGGTTGCATCCGATTTAAGTAACAAACTTTTTGGTATTTTCCTAATTATTTTTAATCAACACCATGTCATTTTTCCGCTTAAACAAATCCCTATATATATATTTTAACCCAAAATCACCCTTTAATTTCATTCTATTGATTTCCAAAAAGAAGAGCAAGTTCATTTTCCCCAAAATATTTCTCTCTTTAAAAGAAAAGGAAGGAGCCAACAGAGGGTTTGAAGATCAAATCTCCAATTCATCAAATTTCATAAGTAATTTGAGTTCTAAAGTATGATATTGTTCATCTATGGAGCCCTTTCCTCCATAGAATTCTTAAATTCATCAATTGAAGTGAGGGTTTTCTTCTATAACTATATTTCGATTCAATGAATCGTATTTTGATTAATTAATCATGAATTGAGATAATTCCATGATTTTAAGATTAATCCCCATGAAATGGTGCACAATTCATGTTTTCTAAGATAAGAGGCTATAATGTGAGCTTTTTTCCATGGAAGAAGAGTTTTTGAACATATGCATGTTTTTTATGTTAAAAGATTAATTTATGGCTTACGATGCTTTTATAATAAATCTTATCATACAAATCAATAAATGCATGTTAAAAGATTTTCTCACATAAGGATTTTTAAGATTTTGAAAGATTTTCTTAACTAACACAAATCAAATTTAGGATCCCTTCCAAAGAAAGTTAGCTTGAATTGGCTAGTGGATGTGATTTCCATGAAAGATAAGTCAAGTAAAGAATTAAGAATATTCTATGAGATTTACACTTAGCACCAAGAGGACATTGAGATGGAAGCTCTCCCTAGTAGAGGTCGGGTTTCTACTAGCAATCTCTCTATCTCATACCTATGTGCCCCGATATGATATTCGTCTTAATACATACGATTGTTGTATTAGATAGATATTAGATAGTGGATCCATGTAAGCTAGAATTTGAGGTTCCTACCTCGGAAAGTGAGAGAAACATCTTGACGGTGTGAGCCAAAAATTGGATTCGACGTTATAGCTCACATGGTCTTAAATTTTTGGTCAAGGATATTTCTCATAAGAAAGATAATAATGAACTAAGGTTACTTAAACAAGTATTTCCAAGTTTTCAAAAGAGAAGTTTTACTTGCATTGACCATAACTATTATGATGTTTTCTAACACATTTCGTATGATTTCAACTTGGTCTTTTCATGAGCATGAAAAGGTTCTTTTAGCTTGAATTTGTATCTATGCATTGCTACTTGTATCTATGTGGAGTTTATTTAGATGTGTCAATCGATAATAAGAGTTTCCAATATGTGTTTACTCAAAAACATTTAACTCTCCGGCAAAGAAGATGGTTAAATCTTTTGAAAGATTATGATATAAGTATCCTTTACCATCCGGGAAAACCAATGTGCTTGTCGATGCTTAGAGTCGGATATCTATGGGTAGTCTAGCCCATGTTGTTTATAGAAGAAAGTGCCTGTTTGGTGTTAAAATTGAAGATTCTCCAAAATAAGGTTTCATTGTTCATCATAACTCTGAATCATCTAAAGAGGTTGAGGATGAAATCCTAGCAACATCTTGATCATCTTTAGATGGAGTTTAAGGAATTGGTTCTTAGTATATCTAATGAGTCCTTCTCCCAAGGGGGGATGGGGTACCTTTATAAAGAGTTAGAAGGTGCGTGTTGGATGTAGATGACTTAAGATTACACATTTTGGAAGAGGCACATGGTTCTCGGTATTCCATTCATCCATGTGTCACCAAAATGTATCGTTATCTACAAAATATATATTGGTGAATGGTTTGATGAGAGAAATAACGGAATTTGAGGGAAAATGTCCAAATTGTCAATAAATTAAGGATGAACTTTAAATACTGGGAGGATTAACTCAAGATATAGCTATACCTACTTGGAAGAGGAAAGATGTCCATATGGATTACGTCGTGGGCTTGACTCGTGCGCGAAGGCAATATGATTTGATTTGGGTTATTATTGATAGGTTGACCCAATCAACCCATTCTATTCCCATCAAAGCTTCCTATTTGGCGGAAGACTACACGCAATTGTATCTTAAGGAGATTGTGAGAATGCATGTAGTTCCTATGTTTATCATTTAGGTTAGGGGTAATCAATTTACTTCTTACTTTTTTTTAAAGCATTTCAAAGTTGAATTGGTACCAAGATCAAAACTTAGCACTGTATTTCACCCACAAGCGGATGGGTTGGCGAAACAAACCATCAAAACCATGTAATATATATGAGGGAATGTGTCATTGACATAAAGGGTAATTGGAATGACTATGTACCATTGATTGAATTTTCCTACAATAATAGCTATCACTAAAGTATCACCATGGAGCCCTTTGAGTCCCTTGATGGGAGGAGATGTTGATCTCCGATTGGGTGTCTTGAAGTAGGTGAGTTTTCTCTTCTGGGTCCCAAATTAATTTATGAGGCTCTAGAGAAATTCCAACTCATAAGGGATCGATTGATGATGGCCCAAAGTCGACAAAAATCTTATCTTGACAATTGAAATAGAGACCTTGTGTTTGTGGTATCTGACTTGGTTTATTTGAAGAAATCACCCATGAAAGGGGTGATGAGGTTCGAGAAAAAAGGGAAACATAGTCCCGGGTATGTGGGGCCATATGAGATTTTGAAATGCATTAGAAGTGTTGCCTATTGAGGTTTCTCCAGTGCATCCGATTTTCCATGTGTAAATGCTAAAAAAGGTTTAGAATTTGATGCTAATCTTTCCTATGAAGAGGTTCCGGTTGATATTTTAGACCGGCAAGTGAAGAAGTTGAGGAGTAAAGAAGTAGCTTCTGTAAAGGTTCTTTGGAAGAACCACCTTGTGGAGATGGTACTTGGGAGGTTGAGGCCGATATCATGTCCCAATATCCTCATCTTTTTCCTTCCTCTTTTAGCCAAGCTTGACGTTACTATTCCTTCCTAGTTTTGGTTTATGAAGGGTCATTGATATATTTGAACTTCCACGATTTCCCATGATTATGCATGTTCTTGTGAAAATTCATGTTTCATATGTCTTTTATTATGTATTCTTCATACTTAATGGCATTTGATTATATGGTATGTATGGTTGAGTTATGTGATACTTCTTGTTGATAAATTTCTCATGTGTGACATGATGAATTGATGTATTGGCTCCTTATTGATTATGTTGAGCTATATTAGAAGGAGAAATAAATTCCTCCATGCATAATGTGAAGTGATGAAATGTGTACATATTTGGTAGTTTGTATAGTTTTTACCTCTTAATGATACATTGTTGTTATTGAAAATGGAGTTAATTTTTCCTCCTTTGCTTTATCATGAAATATCATGTGTTGGTTGGGATTCTAGTTTTATAGTAAAAAAGTCATAAAAAATATTTAAAGTATCATTCGAGGACGAATGTTCCCCAAAGGGAGAATATTGTTATACCTTAGAAATCCAATGACCTAGGCTAGAGACTCACCTAATGAATAATGATTAAAATGGTGTTTTAATACATAAATAATGTAATTAAATTGATATAGAAGTATTTGATCCTAAACATAATGAAATAACCATGACGTCCGGAAACTAGTGTAATTGAACTAGTAGGTGTTCTTAGGTTTTGTCAAGGTTTGGGAGTGTCATATGAAGGATAAAACCTGTAAAAATAATTTAAAATTTTAAAATTATGTTTTAGAGTAAAAACATCTCGGTGATACCCACCCAAGGACCATTTTTGGGGTCCTTGAGGAGGAACCAAACATTTGGCCAACAAGCTGCCCAAGAGATCGAGCACAAAACATGGAGGGAGCATGTCCGCGTCGCGGAATGGCTCCACCAAGGACCAAATGTTGGTATGCATCGGGGAAGTTGTGGTGGACTCTTCTGTCTTAAAATATATTTCCAGAAACTTGAAGGAATACCTCTTCGACGGGGACTTGTTCCGTAGCGAAAATTCCAAAAACAAAAGTCAAGTTTGACTTAATTGAAAGGTCAAAGTAAGTGAGGGGTCTTTTGGGTATTGTATGGGATGTGTTACATTTATATTAAGTTAGTTTTATCCCACTTTCACCTATCAAAATAAATCTCAAAATTGAAAACCCAATTGCTCTCACTTCTCTTTAAATTTTCTCTCTACCCAAACCCCCATTGAATAGAATTGTAGCTTCAAGAAGAAGATAAATTCTCAAAGTTTCTATCCAATTTTTTTGATAAGTCTTCATTAAGGTAAGAATCCTTTCACTATTGGAATTCCTTTCCCCAACATGTCCGTTCAAAGATGTTTTCATAATTCCCCAAAGTCAAGTGTTTTTCTCTACACATGGGTCTTCTTTTAGAAAAAAAATTTATGAATAAATTTTTATGAATTATGATTAATTAGGGGTTTTTAAGTGTACAATTATGGGTAATTGTTGTTGTTAAATGACATTCCCTTGGACACATATTCTTCCCCAATTTCATATATTGTGGATCTTGTTTCGTGAATGTATTGAAGATAATGATTATATCATTTGTTATATTGGTTTTAGTTGTTTTATTAATTCATGGATAACCTTATATTATGTATTTTTTGGATTTTGACCTAATAACTTAAGATCCCATGAATGTACATCTTCTCCTAACCCTAACTCTTAAATTATATTGATTAATGACTAAAGGTGATTTATTTTAGTATGTTTTTTTATAATTGACTATAGTGTGGTGATGATAATTGATTTGATGGATAAATATTATGGATTTGTGTGGAAATCTTGAATGGATTTCTTGGAGGCCATTGGTAAGATCTTCAAGGTCATGACATGTTATTTTAGTATTGTTACCAATCTTTGGTAATGTTTATTAATTGAAGTGTGAATGATGATGTTATGAATATATGATCATGATATGAATATGATTGTTGTTAGATGATGATTAGTATCCTATTATGAGGGGTTGGATGTAATCCCGATTTACATATGATAACTATGCTATGATTTATTATTCTCACGTAATGTTGGGTTTGGGATGAAAGGTCTTTCTCCTCCTAGAACATATGATCTATGAAAATGATATATGCGGAGCTAAACTCTTAAGACCTATGTTGTGGATTAATGATAAAGGAAGACTGAAAGATACTTCAAAAAGGGAATTTAGCATAGAACCGAGTGAACTTGACATTGAGAGGTGTTCCTTCAAAAAGGAAGGAAGGTTCACACTATGTTCTCTCAAGAGGTGGAAACTACAATGCTAGTTAGCATAAAGAGGGTTTATAGTAACAACCTACTATCTCCTTAACTATGTGGCCCCCCATAGGAACCTTAGCTAGTGGATCCACCTAGATGCTATATAAATATATATGTTTTACCTTGGCAAGTAGGATACCCTCCTTTCGGTGTGAGGGGATGACACCGGATTCCATATAGGTCACGTGGTCTATGTCGATTATGGCAAAGAATCACTAAAGTTAAAATTAATTAATGAAAGTAATAAAAGGAACTCTATCCAGGACTACTTAAGAGGTGTTACTTATTGTAGGTAAGGGTATGGGACTTTACTTATACATTGGTCAAGTAAACCTTTGAGGGGAATTATAGCGTGGGTCCTTTATGGTAGGAAAGAAATGCATGATGTTGGTCTCATTTGATATGAATGATATTTGTTTCACTTGATATACATGATGATGGTCTAAATTCTTATGCATGATATCAACTACATTTGTTACGATAATGTATTAGGTAAAAGACAATGCTTATGATCTCTTTTTTAATTTACTTGTTTTATGTGGGGTTATGGGGATTCACATACATTTGCACTAGTAGACTTGGACTGGGGTTATGAGTGATGTGTTGTGATGGATTGATGAAATGGACTCTAAATATTAAATGTTTACTATGGCTTTGTTATTATGTTACCACTGAATATGAATATGTCTTAATGTTGTTGTGATATGGACTTTTATATGTTCTTTGAATGTGCGTAAAGGCTTTTGAAGTGGACTTAGCATGTTCATAACAAAATGTCCATTTGTGCATGTTTTCAAATGTTTTACTTGCTTATGTCTTCATACTTACTACATGTGGTTTGTACTAACCCAAATCTCTTATATTTTCTACACAAAGTTTAGGTTCAGTCCATTGAGATGATCCTAGTTCTTTCATGAAAAAAATGGATTTCTATTCCCAATTTTTAATGGTGATTCCTCATGTTCGAGGATGGAAATGATTGATTTTAATTCTAATTTGATTTTCCTTATTCGAAGACTATATTGTAATTCATATTATAAGAGTTGTTGTAGATGTAAGGGTTAAGTTGCAATTTTCATACTCTAATGTTTAGATGATAATGTGAGACAAGTTGGTTTCTATGTTTGATATATGTGAAGTGAAGTTGAACTTTAAATGAATTTTTTTTTAATTTTCCACTTTTATTCTATCTAATACACCATGATGAATGCTATGGTCTTGTCTAAGGCCTGTTCGAGGATGAAGACGCCATTTAATACAAGGGGGTGCTCTTCGATCGTGACAAACGTAGACTATCTAAAGTCTGCTATATTGACTTCATTGTTGGAGGCCGTAGATGACATAGATGCCCCGTACACTATAGAGATTCTATTGGCTACAACCAAAAATACACACAATGATGACACAAAAGTTGATGACTAGAGGTATAGACCAATGACTAGTAAATTGAGGTATATGATGATGCGGTCTTTGATTATTTGGAGATCTGGAGGATACATGGTTGAGTCTGTGTGCCAGATTTATTTAAAAGAAACCACCATGGAGGGGAATAGATAACCAAATTCTTCATATATGACTCTGAGTACTGATGCCCAAATTGACAGTACTATATCGGGCGCTAATGGCCAGACAGATAAAGCAACTCAGTATACATAATCCCTTCTTTACTTCCCTCTGTGTCTTACTTTATTTTGACTTATGGTTATTTTTATTTGCATATGAGGACAAATGACTTTATTTGTAGTGTTATGAGGCCCACATTTGTGCGAGACATTTGTGAATATTGGTTTTGTTTATATATTTGGGTTTTGAACATTATTTTGTGTTTTATACCATTTTTTCGGATGATTGAGCTTGTGATTCATACTTTAATTGTAAATGATTTTGATAATTTCAAAAATATTTACCACCTTTTGTTTGTGTTTGAATGTTCTTTTTCCCTTGCAAAGATTAGTGTCGGTCTTGATCAATACCGATGACCTACATAGTGCTCGTAATCGAACAAAAATGATGTGCAGCTATGACGATGCCAAATGAAGTTTCATAGGCAATATGTGAAATTTTTGAATCTCATTGTGACTAACAAAGTATTGAATTCCAGTAATGAACATTCCACACTAGTGGAAGTATTATGTCTTGTTTGACATTGTTGTCAATGCCTTATGTGATGAGCTTAATATGACTCATGAATGATGACACTTAGAATTTTCCCCATTTGTACGGTTGACTAATTGATGCAATCGCATGATATGATCTTAGGAAATTTTGAGAAGTGTAAAACAATGTGACATATACCTTTTTTGTGTCCTACCTTGGGAGTGTGTGAACCTTTGTTGAAAACCCCTTGAGCCTTGACCTCTTATTGGAATAACCTTGATGAAATTATGACCTTTATTTATCCATTTCCCATATTCCTCATGAAATGCTGTTAGTTTGAATAGCTAACTTAGACCAAAATTCTAGGTTGTGGTTGTGATAAAAAGATAAGGTAAATCAAGTCCTCCTTTACCCAAGATTTTATGAAAAATTGAACCCTCCATACCAAAAAAAAGGAAAAAGAAAAAAAAATGAAACAGGAAAAGAATGAAAAAGTTATGATATAAAATTGTGAAAGTGCAATGAAAAATGGGGTTTCCAACAGTCCATAGAAGATAATTAATGGGGTAAATTGTGACCACAAAAATAAATTATGAGGAAAGGGAACGATATGTTGTTCACACCACATTTCATGACGGCTATATTCGTTGATCCTAAGTGACCAAACCATCGCACTAAGCCCCATTACAAGCCTTAAAAAGACCTTTTTAATCTACAGTGAGCTGAAAGGAATGTACGGGCAAACCTATGAGTGAATTCTTGCATTGTGTTCATCTTTGTGAGCGTGAGCATTAGAATTGATACCAAATATTGAAATCGACGAACCATTATGTCTTAATGTTGAATCATTCTTTGTGTGAAGGAATTTGAGTACCTTTATTGACCTTGAGCTTGCATTTGAAGCAAGTATTGTGAATTCGAGATTTTTTTATAATGGTGAGTCACAACTTGAATCTTTGAGTGAACAGTTGATCCTTGCATCATTATGTTAGGTCTTTTAGTTTGCATCCATGATTGATTCTTGTGTATAATTGTTTGAAGAATCTTTTTGGAACTTTTGAACTTGAGTTATAATTATGGACTAGCAAAAGATTAAGTTTTGGGTATTGATGATGTCACATCCCGAAACCACACCCTCGAAGTTATAGGCAATCTCGGATTGCAACCGGCGTATTTGACCTCTCGGAGGTCTTGTACAAGACCTTACAAATTATTCAATGCATAAAATGCAATGTAAAGTAGTACGGATTTAAAACTTTTCTCAAAACATTTCATAGTCTATAAAAACATTCTTATATAAAGCAATAGGAAATAGTAAGTATCAATCTCATCAAACTTAAGACACAAGAATACTAGGGACACGGACCATACATCAAAATATAGAAATTCTTAGTATATTACAATACTTCAAATGGAAACTTAAAAGACATCTATGCCCTCAAATCAAATGAGGACATACTCTAACTTCACTTGAATGATGCTACGATCCAAGTCTTCCATCCCAAATGCTCCTCACTTATCAAACATTTAAGAGATAGATAAAAGCATGGATTAGTTGAAGCACATGTAGTATGTATGGCATAATGCATAAAAATCATGAAAACAAATATTTATTTGAAATATGAATCTTTTCATTTAATAACCATATTATGATCATAAGAAAAAAATTTAACAACTTAGAAACACATAAGATAATATTTAATAAATTTAATGCATTTTTGGAAGCAGTTTACAGTAGCTTCACTTCACTGTACAATGAAGTACTTTTTCTTCACTTTTAACTCCTTCTAGCATGTAGTCTTCTCACCAAAATATATCCTATGAATTACTTAAGCAATACAAAGAGAGACCGCCCATACAACCTCCCTAAGCATACATAAATGACCCTCAATAATACTTATAGTAAGACACATACAAACTTAGAAAACATCAAAACATCAACATTTTAGATACTATGACATTCTCACACCAAAGGCCATCAAAAGACTTACTTAAGTACATCAAGAAGATAACGTCCATAATTGACCTTTTCAAGACTACCTAAATAGTCCTTAAGACTTCCTATGTTTAGATCATGTCAACATAATGAACCAATTTCGTTAACTAGAGTTCTTAAGACTCATCTAGGTAAGATACGAAGTGACCATTCCTGTACTCCCTTCACACCTTAACTAGACAACCGTTAACTACTCTAAATAAGTACTTATTCATTTAATATACTTTCTTAAATTATGACATTACATTCATTAGTTCATTTAGGAGATATTCAACACATAAAGGACTATCAAGTAATGATCTTTGAAATGATCTAGGAAATCCAAGTAACAACTTCAAAGCTTATTGTGCAATGTCTAGATAGGGTCCCATACCATCACCTAAATTTCATAGAACTTCTCTAATGCCAATAGGTATTCCATATGATCATAATAGACAATTATCGATATAGACCATGATAGAGAAACATGGAATCAAAAGTTATAACCTACTTCGATAAGGGAGTTTTTTACTGGCCAATGGTAGAACTTGGACATATCCCATGTAGACACATGGTTAAGGAATATGAAGGGCATGCTTTGTAATCTAGTCCCATACGTTAACTAGAACTACTTTCCTTACCAGACTCAGTCAGTGCTAGCCTTCTTTTTGATAGAGTAATTTTCACATAAGGTTCATATAAAAGGATTCAACATCATGTTCATAACCCAATCACATTTACCCTTCCAAGGAAAGGTCACTAGGGATACCTCAGAATGGCGACAAGAAGCTCATCATGACATTCCTAAGGATTAATATGATGCAGTTCAAGACAATTAACCTTATGTCTATCATTCCTTTACTTTGAAGGATACCATTACGACTTACGACATCAACATTCATAACCTTAACACTAGGTTCAAGGTTTCACATAAAAGACCCTATTAACTTCATTTAAGGTCACATGTCATTCATACATTCAAGACTAAGAGACTTTAGCATTCTAAGTCAACACATCACATATTCACATTCATACATTCTTCAAGCAAGGGACACAAAGTCAACAAAGAAAAGACACCACATACTTTTGTTTAACTCATAATACATGTCATTCTAGAAGCACATAGAGATACCTCTTATCATTTTTAAGTCATCCCATATAATATCCTATCATCATCAATATGACCAATGTAGACTCATATAGTAAAGTAGGAATAACATACATCAAACCTATGACTATACACACAGAGCCACATTCATTGTCTAATGTGATCACCTTTGTAACATCAATAGAAGAACACATATACTTTCACATTACTTAACATGTTGATATATATAATCATACTTCACATAATAAACTACACAAATAATCACATTACTTAAACTGGTTTGCCGACAAGGGCATGATCATTACATTACTTAAATAACGCCAACAAGGCAACATCAATTGCAAGTAAAGCACATAAAACCGCCACCATAAGTGGACCATACCAATTAAAATATAATTAAAGTCTTATTAACATAAAAATAAATGAAATAGGGCAGCTTACCACCACATCATCTTCAAAACCTAAATCCAAAGTCAAATTACCCAATTTGATAATGCAGGACCCTTACCCATGGCCATAACAAACAATTAACCATAATTATAACAATATTCATGAAACTAGGTCAAACAATTGCATAATCATCAATAAAATACAACCTAGATATCAATTTAATACAATTATTACATCAATGAATAGCCTACATAAAACTACATTAGAATTCATCAACATTTGATCAATATCAAAAAACCAATAACTTAGTAAAAAACTAGGGTTCATCCAATTCATGGGCTCATAGGTTATTTCAGGTTAAAAGAATCAATACAATAACAATTGATTCATTATTCAATGTTTAGAAACCATTAATGCAAGAACCCATGGAATAGATCATGAAATTGGACAATTCAACTTAAGAACTTTAGAAAATATCATGAAAGTTGGGATCCTTGATGAACATAGTTGCAAGGATAAAAATCCATACCTTTATGAATCTAATTATTCAATTTGATGAAGAAACTCCACTCAATTCGTCACTCCAACCCCTCCTTGAGTTTTGACTCCAAAGGAGTTCTAGAGAGAATTCTTAAGGGATTTGGGTTTTTGATTTGGAAGAATGAAATATTCTAAGTGTTAAAAACTTTTACACATGTTTAAAATACCAAAAATACCCCTTATTAACCGCCAACCTTTTTATTTGAAAGTGGGGTGAAATTACACTTTCACCCTTCACTTAACAGTGAACCTACGCAGGAACACTGGCTCAAAGACGGAATGGCCATTGATGGCCCATCCCTTGATCAATAGACCGTCCTGTTGGTTCCTGGTCTGGGAATGAGGCTTGTATTTTGCCTCTTTTCTCCCTCACCTAACTCCATTGACCCACTGGGCATCGATTGCCTCCTTTGTTTGGGCTGTCTTGGGCAGCCTTGGGCACCATGAAGGGTCATTTTTCAAGGACCGTTGGGTGGTCCTTGGGGATGTTTGCCCAGATGATTGAATCCCGAACATGATCGTATATAATTTTATCACCTCTCACATGAATTTGATCAAAAACGAACTTGTAAAACTCGACGAAACATGCTTAGACACATAAGGTCATTTCAAGGAAACATTTTTGAAAGGTCATGAACTCTCTTGGACGTTTGACCTCAAAAATCCACGAAACTCGACACACTGATTATATATTCTACAAGTCTTTACAATCTCATGAATCACACACAAACACATAGAACCACGTATGAGGCACATAGGTGACTTAGTCGTCGAACGTCTTAGTAGTCCCTTGAAGTTTTGACTTCTAATTCACCTAAACGCTTAGAAACTGCTTCAATATCACCTTATACACCTATTTAGGACATTTTACCACCATGAAAAACATATTAGGATCTAGTTTACCTTTGTCATTTTTCGAGGTCTTATAGATGAGTCCATGATTTGGACTGATTAAGGAATTTATTTTAATATATTAGTGTCCTCACATTAAAATTTTGTGCCAATAATTGATGTATATCCTTGATTTCAGGTATTTGTATTGAGGAAGAAAGCATGGACACTATGAGCAAAAAGGAACAAAAGAGTTGAAAAAAACGAAGAAAAGAAGGACTGAGAATTATCTAACCCATTGGAGAAGTCACCAACGGCCATGGCCTTGCCTAGTGTTCTAGTGTGCCAATCGTTGAAGGATATATCATGTAGGTAACAGAAAAGAGCATCCGACGAGATGTCAAATGATTCAACACTGCAGTACTATATCGCCCAAAGACACAAAAGATGTAGATGATGAAGGCCAAAGAAAAAAGGAGATGAAATTGGCAATAAGATCAATCATTGATCCACTTTGAGATCCCGCCTAACTGCGTCATGTAGTTCTACGAAGCACAAACTTTTGGTGACTATAAGTACTTCTTAGAATTTTAGCTAAGGGAATCAATTGTTTTTCAATCTCATATTTTGTAGAATCATAATATTTTTCAGTTTTAACTTTGAGTGTAAGAACTAATTAGATATAATTTTTCCTTATCTTTGAAAAATTGAATATTTCCAATTCCAAGAAATTGGAAGTGGATGTTGAAGATTCTTCATCTTAGAACTGTTTAAAGATATTATTATTGATATCTAGCTGATGGAAACACAATTCGGTATTGGCTTCTTTAGTTTTTACTATGTGTAGCTAAAACCCCAATTCTAGGGGTGTGATTTTGTGATTGTGAGTTTAGTTAAAATTTTCTTGAAGTGATGTCAATCAGTAATTACGGATTAATATAAAGGGTTGTAGTTGCAAATGCAAATCTACATTTGTGTTTTTGGCTTGCTAGAGAGAGAGGGTTGAAAACCAGGATTACTGAATCAATGGTCTGTGGGTATTGAGTTTTCATGGGTTAAACTCAGTACAGTGAACCCTAAATTCTTTTCCACATATTCGGCTCGAGTGAGTGAATGGACTAAAGCGAAGGTTGTTCTTAATTTCTGCTTATTGGTGTTGACAAAAACCAATTTGATTCGGGGTCAGCTACTCGAGAGAGAGTTTATCCACACTAAAGTCTAGCTTAGTCACTGATTTACAATAAATTCTCTACCAATTGAAATTTCTTAGTTGTCTACCTTAGAACTGTGATCCCAAGAATCCTGTCTCTATTTGTGCTATCGTGTTATTATTGTTGTAGTTGATAATTTATACAAAACACCTTTTGTTATTTGTCACCCCAAACTTGAATTATGATTTTCTTCGTAAATGTCGTTATCTATGATTGACTTGAGAAAATTCTTTCCTTTCTATTCATTCTCGATTATAGACAACTCCCATGGAACTCAGCCTCAATACACTAGTTGGGTTATATTAAAATTGAACGATCGCTGACGTTTAGTATTGGGTGATGCGTCCGGATATGTAAATCAAAATGGCGGCAGAAATCCTGCTTTAGAGGCTTGAATGAAACAATGAGATATTTTAATAATTCCAAGAACTCCATTTCAGAATACACCTTCAACCAACGACACTCAGAAATTACCCGTTCACTCAAAGATTCAATTTTGGGAAATCTATTCACCCGAATTTAATTCGATGAAGTAATACATGTTCCTTAACGTCTTAACTATCTACTCATTTGGTCAAATTCATAATTTGACGATCCAATTGTTACTAGGTATCCCTAGACTTTGATGACTCCAATTTTGTCAAAATCTAGACTACGTTGGGGAATTACAAGTTAAAAGAAAAAAGTTTTCCAACCGAAATTTTTCCCCATTGGTTTTCTTATAACGACAAAACCCGGTCGTTACAATAAATACCAATTTATCCATCACTCGTCTCTGAGTAACAAAATTAGGAAAAATAGTTTAAGAAAGGAATGGAGTAGTACCTAAATCAACAAAACAACTGGGTCACTTGTTTCACAACTCCTTATCAGTTTCCCAAGTAGTTTTCTCAATTGGATTATGGTTCCATTAAGCTTTCACGGACTAAACCTCCTTGTTCCTCATCTTCTGGACATCACAATCAAGAAAAATTTTGAGTTTGGAAACACTTTTGGAAATCTTTTGGAAATGACTCCTTGAACTAAAGGGGGTTAAAGGATGGATACCATACCTAAAAGAGAAATAAACCCATTAATGTTTTTTGAATACACACGTCCAAAGCAGCCCTTCTTGCCCTTCTTGAGTCGTATATTCAATGGTAACATTTGGAGAGTTTTCTCTAGACAGGAAGTTTGAATATTTGAAGTGAGGGGTCTTGTAAAGGTCTACGGTTTTAAAAAAAATTAATATCACCTAAAAACACTAAAAATATACACCTAGGGTCTGTAAAAATTTGGGGTGTATTCACATACAACCTTCCCAGTTAGCAGCAACTTCATAGACTTGGGAGGCCCTCACAAACGAGACCTTCACCAATGGACCATTTGTGCATCAATGGATTGTTGGTAAGATCTCATGGTTTGGGACTTAGCTCTAAATGGAGCCTGGACACCATGAACTTCTGTTCCAATCGACGCCCTAGCCTAATGGACCATTGATTGACCAACGGACCGTCCTTATTGTCATCGGTGGCTATTGCTTTTTGGTAGTTTTGCCCATGTTTTAGGCCCTTAATCTAGAGCCCCTTCTGGGTCCTAGGTCGGGTCATGACCATACGTTAAACCCCTAAAATAAGACTTCTAGGTCTTAGGGAGAATCTAACCTTAGTTTGAAGGAAAAGAAACAGGTAAAACTCATCCAAACACATCTAGACGCGCAAGTACTTTCTAAGGCATACCTCTAGAACGTCATGGACGTTCTTGATAGATTGAACTCTAAAATTAACAAAACTTCACACACTTCCTAATTAAAATAAAGTACTCATTTTACCCTAAATTAACTCAAGAAATATTTACGAGGATCTAATTCACCTTTGTTCGTTTTGGGGAGTTACATTCTCCCCCACTTGGAACAACATTTGTCCTCGAATGACAATTAATCTTTATGAACAACAAGGAATCACTTAGTCTCAAATACATCACATCAATAATGATTAAAACACTCAAAATAACAAAGCATCAACTAACAAAGAGCATCCTTTCACAATTTCAAATACTTAGCAACACACTCTATTATCATAACTCAAGAAGTCAAAATTCACTCTTAGTCTTCTTTTATGGAGGAACTACCTTCTCCGACATTAAAAATGCTCATACACGATACTTTTACACAAATTGAAACTTCAATTTAAGACAATTTTTTTCTCAAAAATCCAAATTATTACAGTGAAATTCACTGTGTTTAGTGGAAATCCTACTAAAATTTTAGAAAATTCATTCCTTAAGCAATTCATCAAGATGAAATTATCATATTAACTATAAAACCATATAACCTCACTTAATAGTATAAAATAAACAATAATAAAGAGTTAAGACCTACCATACCCATCAAATACAGATTAATTATCCTTCCTAGCCTTCATCGCAGGAATGGTTTTTCTTGGGAGTATTAGGATCTAGGGAAGCTTGAATGACATCTTTTCCCCTTGATTTGATACTTGGGAAGTCCCTCATCTTCTGGCCCTTATTAGCACAGGAAAAATAACCATCTGTACCGGCAAGACACTTACCCCCATGTTACTTCCCACAAGTAGGGCACCTAACCCTTTCATAAGTGTGGCCACCACCTTGATATTGTTGGTTAGGAGCCTTCTCCTTGTTTCCCATGGAATAATCTTGGTGATTGAACCTCTTCTTAGGCTTTTGGTGAATAGAATCATCCGACATAGGCCTCTTACCCTCTTTCTTTATCTCACTAATTTGGACTCCTCAATTTTTCGTGCATAAACCATGAGCCTAGAGATATCCATGTCATTAACAAGCATTCCCGTAGGACACTCTTACTCCACAAATCTAGAAAAACCCATCACAAACTTGTTCATCTCATCGATACGGTTGGCTACCATGGGAGAGTAGTCTTGCACACTCATTCCACCTTGATGAAGGTTCATGAATTCAACCATCTTCTTCTCTCTCCACTCTAGGGGAAAGAACCGATCTAGAAAGCCTCTTTGAATTCTTCCACATCAACCGACCCTCTTTTTAGGGGTCTCTCACTCCTCTATTACTCAAACAACACTTGAGCCACATCCTTGAGTTGGTAAGCGGCTAACTCTGTTTTGTCCCTAGGTGTCACACCCATAGCATCCACCACTTTGAAAACCTCATCGATGAAACCTTCTTGATCTTTATTCACCTTAGTGCCATGGAAAGTTGGAGGTTTTATCCTCATGAAATCTCGAATACTAGAAGCGTGAGTACTAGCATTGGGTTGGGGCCTATCTTCTTAATCATCTTGGCCAACATAGCGATTGTTGACGACATGAGCTTGAGCCGTCATGAGTTGAGTAAAGTTCATTAGGGCATCCCTCAAATCTGCATTAGTCATATATCCTTCAAAAAAATGAGCTCGAGGCATAGGAGGAACTTGAGGCTCTTGAGGCTCTGGAGGCACATGACTTTCTAGAAGGGGAACCTCCTCATTCTCTTCCTCTAGACCAACAAAAAGAACTTGGTCAACACGTGTAGGAATCCTATGATTAGCTACACCTCCCTCCTCCCTTCTAGCGGTTGATCTCCTCATATTCGTGTCCTATAAACACAAAGAGAAGAGGTAAAGAGAAGACACCTTATATGTCTCAACTTTAAGGCACGACATTAGAATAGAAAAGAAAGTGAAACTTCTATCATCCTATAGCTTCTTGTCCATGGATGTGTCGCGACTCACACCAATGTCCAAGATACTACTATATTTGGCTTGTGAGACTTTTACAACCTGAAATATTTCCCATAATCTTATGCTCTGATACCAAGTCTATCACGACCCAAAAGTACCCCTACAAGTTAGGAGGAACCCTATTTTTGTGGCTCGCCGTACTTTCCCCTTTGGGGTCTTGTAGAAACCCGTCAACTAGCATTCATTACATAAGATATGAAAAGTAGTGCGGAATTAAAACTTTTCACGAATAATTTAATAAAAAGGAAATATTTCATAAATACTTAAGAAATCTTACCGTTAGAAGCCAAACATATGATACAAACTATAATATCATAGGGCACGACCCTTTACATTGAAATAAAATATATAATAAGTATTTTATTAAGAATTAGAATAGGACTATGCCCTCGAATATATGACGACATACTTTGCCTTAAGAGAAACATTCCCAAGCTCTTCCTTCTTACCTTCAAACCTTCAAAAGCTTCCAACCTATACTTATATAGTGTAGAAAGTATGGGGTTAGTACAAAACAATGTGCTATGTATGGCATACGCAAAAACATGCAAAAAGGGACATTTTAATAAAATAGCTTTTCATGCATTTTAAGTAAAACATTCATAATTACAAAGGTAAAACATCATACTAACCATCATTTACACCTTAGATAAGATTCCCAAAATTTTAAGCCAACAAGAAACATTTACAGTAAATTTGTTAAAACCTTAATGTACACCAACTTGACCTTTACAGTGAACTCCTTAAGCATTTACACTAAATACATTTGAATATTGACAACGAATCATTTAAAGCATTCAAAATAAATTCAACTTGAGCAATTACAATGAACTATCCTGTACTAATTGAGTGTAATCCCAAGGACAAGCGAAAGATAATATGAAGGAGAGGTGGATTACACTTTGTGAGTTGAGATATTGAATTTCCAAGGTACATCTAGAGATGAGTACTCCTCGTTAGTAGAGAATGAGTTTCTTAGTACAAATATCTTTATCCCTTAACTATGTGTCCACATAGGTGTAGCTATTGGGAAATCCATGTAAAAGCTAAGAAACACGACCTTACTGCAGGCAAGTGAGAATCCTTAATCTTATAGGGGTTAATATCGGGATTCTATGTCTAGATCTCATGGTCTATGTCAGTTAATATAATCCCACACACAAAAATGATTGAATTAATTCATCTAAAAGAACGTACTACTTAGGGTAGGTAGTGGTGTGGGATGCTATCTACTCGTTGCACTAGGTAGGACCTTCTGAAAGGGAAGACTTGCTGCTAAACCATCTAAAATAAATTACTACTTGGTGTAGGTGGTGGTATGGGACGCTATCTTCTCATTGCACTAAGTAGACATTCCGAAAGGGAAGACTCTTGTGGTTTGTTGGGTGTCTTTTAATGTCTTGCCATTGATTGAGGGTCTTGTTTCTCCGGAGTTAAGTAAGCCAAAAAGGGTAGTATTGAGGGTTGCTTTGTTGTGTATTGGAGGAGGCCTATGAATACTTCCTTCATATCTTACCTTAGTAAATCTTAGGATAATTCTGAGGTAGGGATACTCTTATGGAAAATGAGTTCACTTTTTCTTTCGCTTGGCCTTTGAAGTTCACTCATTTAGTGTAGGATAGTTCATTGTAATTGCTTAAGTTGAATTTATTGTGAATGCTTTAAGTAATTAATTGTCAATGTTCAAATGTATTTACTGTAAATGCTTAAGGAGTTCATTGTGAAGATCAATTACTGTAAGTTTTGACAAGGTCAGTGTAATGTTTTTTGTTGGCTTAAAATTATGGGAATTCTTATATGATTTGTAAATGATTGTTAGTATGATGTTTTACCTTTGTATTCGTTAATGTTTTATTTAAATTGCATGAAAAGTTATTTTACTAAAATGTCATGTTTTACATGTTTTTGCATATGTCATACTTAGTACATTCTTTTGTACTAACCCCATACTTTTCTATACTATATAAGTATAGGTTGCAAGCTTTTGAAGGTTCGAAGGCTAGAAGGAAGATCTTGGGAGAGTTTCTCTCAAGGCAATGTATGTCCTCATATATTTGAGGGCAGTCATTTTCTACTTTTATTAAAAGACTTATTATGTATTTGATTTCAATGTAAAGGGTCGTGTCCTTAAGATATTATATGTCGTGTCTTATGTTTGGCTTGTGACGATAAGATTTCTTAAGTATTTGTGAAAGATTTCCTTTTTATAAATTTATTCATAAAAATGATTTAACTTTGCACTACTTTTATGGTCTTATGTAATGAATGCTAGTTGAAGGGCTTGTACAAGACCCCAATGTTCCATGTACGCCCGGACAGAAAATGAGGGTTCCTCCTAACTTCTAGGGGGTACTTTTGGATCATGATAGACTTGGTATCAGAGCATAAGGAAATGGGAAATAGTTTAGGTTCAAAAAGTCTAATAAGCCAAATCTTGTAGTATCTTGGTCATTGGTGTGAGTCGCGACACATCCATGGATAAGAGGTTATAAGATGATAGAAGTTTCCCTTCCTTCTCTATTCTAATGGTGTGCCTTTGAGTTGAGTCATATAAGGTGTCTTCTCTTAACCTCTACTCTTTGTGTTTATGGGACATGAATATGAAATGACCAACCGCCATACGGGAGGAGGGAGGTGTAGCTAATGAGGGAGTCCTTACCCGTGTTGACAAAGTTCCTATTGTTTGTATAGGGGAAGAGAATGAGGAGGTTCCCCTTCAAGAACCTCAAGTGCCTCCGGAGCCTCAAGAGCCTCAAGTGCCTTCTATGCCTCAATTTTCTTTTGTTGAAGGAGATATGAGTAATGAGGAGTTGAGCGATACCCTAATGAAATTTACCCAACTCATGACGACTAAAGCTCATGTAATCAACAATCACATTGTTGTCTAAGATAATCAAGAAAATACGCCCCAACCTAATACTACTACTCCCACTTCTAGAATTCGGGATTTAATGAGGATGAAAAATCCCACTTTCCATGGAACTAAGGTGGATGAAGATCTACAAGGTTTCATAGATGAGGTTTTCAAAGTGGTAGATGGTATGGGTGTGACCCTTAGGGAGATACCAGAGTTTGCCGCTTACAAACGTAAGAAGGTGGCTCAAGTATGGTATGAGCAATCGAGGGGTCAGAGACCCTTAGAAAGAGGTTCGGTTGATTCGGAAAAATTCAAACATGCTTTTCTAGATAGGTTCTTCCCCCTAGAGAGGAGGAAGAAGAAGATGATTGAATTCATGAACCTTCGTCATGGTGGAATGAGTGTGATAGAGTCCTCTCTCAAATACACCCAACTATCTAAGTATGCTCCAAGCTTGGTACCCAACCCTAATGCTAGGATGAACAAGTTTGTGATGGGTGTGTCTAAATTGGTGGAGAAAGAGTCTCGTACGGAAATGCTTCTAAATAACATTGTAACAACCGTAAAAATGAATATGCTAAGTAATGCTTAATGTGTCTAGAATGCCTACGATTAGACCGGGTTCACACGGATTGATGCACGTAGAACAAGACATCTGGAACCTTGCTACATTACACAACTTACTTGTGGATTTATTTGAGGTACACAAGGTTGGGTCAAACCATGTAGGCCTCTCGAATTTGACGATTTACTTGAAGGAGTCTTTACCGGACTTAAAAAGGAAAAATCTTAGGTCTGGAGGGTCTAGGAGTAAAATGGTCTTTTTCAAGGATAAGATTAGTATCGTAATTACACTAAATATATAATTAATTCTATAATTAATAAGGTTGAGGGGCATTTTGGGAACAGAGGGCCCAAAATTTGCTCTTGAAGTGAAGTCTTGCTCCACCCGGGTTCGAACGTAGGTGAAAACAATGAATTAAATTATTTTTAATTTATGTTGGTAAATTAATGTAATTAATTGATATTTGTTATTGTTAGCTTATTTACAATTAAAGGAAATCAGATTTTTAATAATTAAATAAAAACATTGATTGACTAAGTCCTAAGTAGACTCCTAATCCTAAGAAAACTCTTCTCTCCCACGCTCATCACTCTCTGTCGCGTCTCTATTAGTCTAACTCACGATTCTCTCTGCCAAATAACTTCAAAGAACAGTAGGTAAACCAAAGTTCTTCACACTTGAAGAACTCACAACGAAAATATAAGAAAAAAAATGAAATCAATCACGTCGGCAAAGAGAATTTTGTCCGTCGAGTTGGTGTTGACTTTGAGGGGATTTGGACATGATCTTGGGTGACGCTTTTGAGCAGCAAGTCGAGGTTTTAACATCAAAAAGGTATGGGTTCTCTACTTTCTTTTTACATTTCCCAAGAGACCCCTAAGTTTCAGACCAATCTATTCCGAAATCTAGGGTTGTTCCCTGTTGCATGTCCTTGTCACTAGCTCAAATTGAACTATAGGTTGGTAATGTTTGCTGGTTAAAAACTAGGGATGAAATGTGTTTTCGTGATGATTATGTGTTTAAATGTATGTTTAGAATTATATGTCTTATGTTGATGTTTTTCCAAAATTATGTGTATGTGTGTGTGTAATGTGAACCATATCGATTTGCCTCGGGTTAAGGCTTTAAAAATGTTTTGTTGTGGTTGTATTTTATGTTCAATTGATTATGTAATTCGTGATGTTCATATGAGTTGAAAGCCGGCTGATTTTATTGATAATCTCTTTGCTAAACGAATCCATCAAAAATGCACCTAAAAACGTATTAAATGATCTATGAATTACCCTATGAAATTACGCATAAATGTTGAAGAAATAGGCTGCAAATGTGGTCAATATATCAAACATGTAGATGGTTTAATTTCAGCTAATGTTGAAGTTAAGGGGAGTGTGAAATAATGTTTAAAATATGTGAGGTAAGTTGGGATTGAACCCAAGACCTCACTATAAGAAAGCTATTAATGAAAGAAAAAGAAATGTGAGGCGTGGCAATCGAACACACGACCTCTAGGCAGTGAAGGAGAGTAAAGAAAATGAAATTAAAGAAATGTGAGGCGTGGGACTCAAACCCACGACCTATAGGCAGTGAAGGAGAGTTAAGAAAATGAAAGAAAAGAGATGTGATCCGTGGGAATCAAAACCACGACCTCCTAGGCAGATTCAAGGAGAAAGTTAGAAGAAATTAAAGAGGGACTGTGGAAGTTCTAACTGACAATCCCTCGGCCAAAGGAGGGAAATTAAAAGTAATGAAAATGAAAAGTAAATGAGGTTGTGGGGGTTCGATCCCACATCCTCTTAGTTCTATTCAGCGAAAAATCAAGAAAGAAATTAAGGGGAAAGAATGAAAGCATTGGGGCTCGAACTTGTGTCCCTAAGCCTTATGGATAAAATAAAGTAAATTAAAAAAAAATGCAAGTGTTGACCAAGGGAATTTAGACCGGGTTCCCTTGCCCATATTCCGTATTGATACATATGTCATACATGAATTAAATATTCAAGAATAATGCAGCCTATTTAAATCTAAATCGAGATCTTGGCGTACATACAAGATGTATAAGTGTTGTACCAGATAATCTTAGGAAGATATGATTCAATTAAACGAACTATGAACGAAGCCTCATGGTTTATATGTATAGACCCATAAATCTAGCATACGTCTAAAAATAAGTGAACCAAAGATGTACGCAATGAAATGATGAAATGAACAATGAAATGATGAAACCCTTGGAGGGTTAAGTAAGAGTGTGAAACACATAAAATGTTCAAGTGCATTGGCATATGATAAAATGAATAATGAAATGATGAAATGAACAAACAAATGATAAAATGAACAATGAAATGATGAACCCTATAAGGGTTAAGTAAGAGTATGAAACACACTAAATGGCCAAATGAATTGTCATATAATGAAATTAACAATACAATGATGAAATGAACAAAGAAATAATGAACTGAACAATGAAATGATGAAACCCTAGTAGGGTTAAGTAAAAGTGTGAAACACACTAATTGGCCAAGTGAATTGGCATATGATGAAATGAACATTCACGTAAAATGGGGTGTGTAGTTGTGAAGAGAAAATGTGCTAATTTTAATGAATGTGGTTACACATGATATAAGGCTAATGTAATAGATGAGAGCAATCTTAAATGAGCCGAAGTAAATGTTACCAAAACATGCTCACCTATGATAGTGTAAAGTTAATGAAGAGACCAGTCTCTATGAACACTCTAATGAAAGTATTGAGATTAATACACTTAATACTAATGATGAAATGAGAAATAATCTATTGAGATGTGATGCCCTCATAATAGAAGCCAGCTTCAATGAAGTATGAGTTGAATGTAATGGAGCTTTATATTATTCACCAATAGACTAGCTATGAGCGTTGATGTCTTCTTTCGGGAAGGGCGGAGGTTTACGTAACTCTCATAAAATGAGACTGTCCGGCATTCCGGGTATGAGTCTTCTTATATATCCCAGTCTTCAAACCTATACAACCAATATTGGATTTGGCGGGGTTCAACTCCAATGTACACTAGCATGTTTTGGGTAACTTTGGCTGGTGATTCCACCCCTTTTCAGTGTGGGGGAGACACTTGATTTCATGATTCTCACATGACATATGTCGGTTAAAGCTAAAGTTACCCATGAATGAATGAGGCCAGCCGCAAATGATGCACATAATGAAATGAATGATACCGAAGGTGTTAGGATAGGATAATCAAGAGGTGAGCTAGACGCGAAACCAATGAAAGTCCAAAACAACATCGTTGGTATAACTGGTTTTTACATTTAGCCAATGAATGAAATAAAATGAACTACGTATGAATTAATAAAAAAGACTCTGTGTTTGCTAAAAAAGGCTCCCTAGATGAGGTCCTATATGTTGAGCCCTCATTTTTGGGAAGCCTTAATGTCAAGTTCATGATTCCAAGGTCTCATTCATATGAACGAATGATATGCAAAATGCTATGTGTTATATGCAATATCTTATGTGCTATGTGCAAGATGTTATATGTTGTGTTCAATATGATAAGTATGATGATGCATGTTACTCTCGTGGCATGACTCCGTAATCCAAATTTTTTAAGTTCTGTCAATTTCCTAATCAAAAATTGGAAAGCTCACTAACTTTCCTAATCCCAATTTGGAAAATCCATTGACTTGACTTTCCATAATCATGTTGTTAGGAAATAGATATTCTTACTCAACCATGTCCTTGGTATACAACTTTTCAATTTTAGGTGCAGGCACAGGTTGACGCTAGAGCTACAGGTTGACGCTGAAACTATCCGGACGTGGAACATTCATCCGGACTTGGGAGTCCCTCAAGCTTTCGAGGATTATTTCCCATTATATTCTAGCTTAGTTATAAGATTGAGTTAGTGAGTATGTTCCACTAGCGCTTCTTTCCGCTTGTGTTCAATCATTGTATTGTTGCCATTTTGGCAAGTATACATTTAATGCTATATTTAAATATTTCTTTCATTTGATGATCTTAATGTTAGATGGTTGATGGTGAAAAATTATGAATCTAATAGGATGATTAGTATGTTTGTTAATAAAAACAAAGTTTCAAATTTTCTGCTAAAATTAACCTAGACGATCTAAGAATGACATAAGTAGGCTTGTCTATGACCTCTGATAGGTCAACGACGCCGGTATCGCCTGGGTTCTAGAATCCGATCGTGACAAACATGAATATCTCTAGCCTCATGGTTTCTTCACAACAAATTGAGGATTCCAAAATTAGGTGAATAATGTAAAAAGGTAAGAGGCCTAGGTCGGATGATTCCAGTTACCAAAATCCTATGAAGAGGTTCTACCAAAAAGATTCTTCCATGGGGAAAAAGGTAAGGACTCCAAACAAACATTGTCAAGGTGGTGGCCACATTTATGAAAGGGTTAGGCGCCCTACTTGAGGGAAGCAACATGGGGGTAAGTTGTTTTCCAGTAGCGATGGTTGTTTTGCATGTTGTAATAAGGGCCAAAAGATGAGAGACTTCCCACACCTCAAATCATGGGGAAAATATGTCAATCAAGCTTCCTTATATCCTAATGCTCCCAAGAAGAACCCTTCCTATGGAATGAGGGCTAGGAAAGATAACTAATCTGGTATATTATGGTTTTGGTAAGTCTTAACTCTTTTTATTGTTGATTTTATTTTATGAAGTTAGTTTATGTGGTTTTATAGTTAATATGATCATGTCATCTTTATGGATTGCTTAAGGAATGAATTTTCAAAAAATTTGGTAAACTTGGAGTGAACATAGTGAATTTAACTTTAAGAATATTGATTTCTGAGAAAAAATGTGTTGTCTTGAATTGAAATTTAAATTGGTTTAAGAGTATTGTATATGAGAATGTTTAATGTTGTCTTCGTTAGTTGATGCTTTGAATTTTTAGTGTTTTGATCATAATTGATGTGTGATATGTGATACTAAGTGAGTCCTTGTTGTTCTTAAAGTTTAAGTGTCATTCAAGGATGAATATTATTCCAAGTGGGGGATAATGTATCGACTCAAAATGAACTAAGGTTAACTAAATCCTCCTAATTGTTTGTTGAGTTGAATTTAGGATAAATGGAGTTACATTGATGTTCTTAAGCAGTGTGTAAATTTTTTGTTAAGTTTAGAGTTCAATCAAGCAAGAAAGTCCATGACGTATGGAAGGTGTGTCTTGGATGTACTTGTGCGTCTTGATGAGTTTGGATGAGCTTTATGTGTTGGTTTTCCTTGAAACTATGTTGGGATGTTCCTAAGACCTAGAATTAAAGCATAAGGGTTTAACGTCCGCGCACAACCCTACCTAGGACCCACAAGGTTCCCTAGATGAAGGGCCCAAAACATCGGCAAAATTGCCAAAAAGCAGTGGCCATCGACGATCCTAACGATGATCCGTTTAGAGCTAAGTCCTAAACCACGAGACCTTCCAACAGTCCATTGATTCATAGACGGTCGATTCGTGAAGGTCTCGTCTGTGAGGGCCTGCCAAGTTTGTGAAGTTGCTGCCAACTTGTTGTGTTTTATGTAAATACACCCCACGTCTTTGACGCTAGGTGGATAATTTTAGTGTCTTTAGGTTATATTAAATTAGTTTTAAACCCTATACCTACACAAGACCCGTCACTTCAAATATTCAAACTCCCTGTCTAAAGAAAACCCTCCCAAAGTCACCATTGAAATTAAGACTCAAGGAGGGCTGCTTTGGACGTGAATCTTTACAAAAATTAGTTGGTTTCCTTCGTTCTGAGATATGGTATCAATCCATGAACCCCCTTCCATTCATGGAGTCATTTCAAAAATATTTCTGAAAGGGTTTTCAAACTCAAAATTCTTCTATCATTAATTTTAAGTATGGGTCTTCTTGTAAGAGTGTTCTAATGTTTTAAATGTGTTTATGATTGAATGAATTGACGATTTCCATGTTAAAATCCTAATGAACATATGTTTATGCATATTTAAACTTTTAGCTTGGAAAATGGGTTATATGGGCATGTTTGGATAAGGTATGAACATTGGTTTTCTTGTGTGAATATGTTGATTTTGCTACTTCTCTAGGAGTCTTATATTGATGAAATGTTGATAACATGCTTATAGGTTATTATGGCTTGATTAAATGGCAAGTTTCTTACAATATATAGTTTTCATTATAATTGCTCTTCAGTGGTATGGTCCACCTTCTTGGTGATAGTGTTTACATGATGAATTTGATGTTATTGAGTATGTATTGTGAATGTGGTTTTGAAGGTCTAATAGATTATACGGATTAACATTAAATATGAGTCTTTTGTTATGTTTTGTGAAGTTAAATAGCATATTTTAATTGTATTATGTCTAAGTGAAGTACATGCATATGTGAAGCATATAAGGTGTGTGAATTATTGAATGAAGGTGTAAAGAATGTGTAGAAGTTAATAAGAATGAAATGACATTTATGTGCAAGGTGTGCTCACATATACACACACACTCACACTTAAAAGAATGTATGATGCTAAGTTGAGAAAAAGGTAGTATTGGGGTTCACACTCTTCGTGAGTTGATATGATGTGTCTAGTAGCAACCCCATTATTCCTAATAAGAATTCAATGATAGGTTTGAGAATGAATGCCCTTCGTGAGTTGAGATGTGGTGGTCACTAGATATACTTAATCTATAGGTTTTAATGTTGAGAAATATGTGGGGAGTTATGCTTAGCACATAGAGGATATGAAGGACAGGTGGATTACACTTCGTGAGTTGAGATGTTGTATTTCCAAAGTACCTCTTGAGATGAGTACTCCTTCTTAGTAGAGAATGAGTTACTTAGTAGCAATCTCCTTATCCCTTAACTCTGTGTCCACATAGGTGTAGCTATTAGCCAACCCATGTAAAAGATAAGAAGCATGACCTTACTCTAGGCTAGTATGGATCCCTTATCCTATAGGGGTTAATATCGTGTTTAAATGTCTAACTCTCATGGTCTCTGTCGGTTAAGCTAATCCACCACAAAGAATTCATTGAATTAAATCTTCTAAAAGAATGTACTACTAAGGGTAGGTGGTGGTATGGGACACTATGTACTCATTGCACTAGTTAGGACCTTCCGAAAGGGAAGACTTGGTGCAAAACCATCTAAAAAATTGTACTACTTAGGGTAGGTGGTGTTATGGGACGCTATCTACTCATTGCTCTAAGTAGGCATTCCATAAGGGAAGACATTGGTGGTTTGTTGGGTGACTTTTCATGTCTTGCAATTGATGAGGGGCTTGTTTCTCCCGAGTTGAGTAAGCCGAAAGGGTTAGTCTTGACGGTTGCTTTGGTGTATATTGGAGGAGGGATATGCATACTTCTTTCATATCTTACCTTAGTGAGTCTTAGGATAATTCTGAGGTAGGGAAATTCTTAAAAAAAAATTAGTTCACTTTCTCTTTCGATTAGCCTTGGAAGTTCACTCATTTAATGAAGGATAGTTCATTGTAATTTCTCAAGTATAATTTATTGTCAATGCTTTAAATGATTCGTTGTCAATGTTCAAATGTATTTACTATAAATGCTTAAGGAGTTCACTGTGAAGGTCAAGGTTGTTTACTGTATTTTTTGAATAGGTTACTTTAATGTTTCTTGTTGGCTTAAAATTATGGGAATTCTTATCTATGTTGTAAATGATGGTTAGTATGATGTTTTGCCTTTGTATTCATGATTGTTTTAATTAAATTGCATGAAAAGCTATTTAACTAAAAAGTCCCTTTTTACATGTTTTTGCATATGACATACTTAGTGTATTGTTTTGTACTAACCCCATACTTTTCTATAATATATAAGTATAGGTTAGAAGATTTTTAAGGTTTGAAGGATATAAGGAAGAGCTAGGGAAGTTTTGTCTCAAGGCAAAGTATGTTGTCATATATTCAAGGTCATAGTCCTTTTCTTTGTTTCATTAAAAGACTTATTATGTATTTCATTTCAACGTAAAGGGCCGTGTCCCTATGATATTATATGTCGTGTCTTAAATTTGGCTTGTGAAGATAAGATACCTTAAATATTTATTCAAGATTTCCTTTTTATTAAATTATTCATGAAAAGTTGTAATTCTGCACTACTTTTCATGTCTTCTGCAATGAACGATATTTGAAGGGCTTGTAAAAGACCCAAAAGGGTCAAGTACGCCGGGTCACGAAACGAGGGTTCCTCCTAACTTCTAGGGTGTACTTTCATGTCGTGACACAAAACTCCACAAGGACCAACCAAAGGGTCCTTGATGATGACCCAACCTTTGGCCAACAAGCTACGCATGACAATAGCTTTTGTTACTCGGTAAAATAGTTTTGCGTTGCAGACCTTGTCCACCAAAGTTCAAAAATTTTGTCCGCGTTGCCGACCCAACGCGCATTCAACTGCCTTTGAAAATTTTTTCAATAAATTCATGTGGGAACAACTCTGTGTCGCCGACTTGTTCACCAACGATAATTCAGGAAATATAAGTTGACTTTTAGTTAGTTAAAAGGTACTATAAGTTTACGCTTATTTTGGCTATTTTAGGTGCTATTTATTGGGGGTTATTAGACCTATTTAAACCCAATACACCATTCTAATAAACTTCATTGTTTCTCTCCAAAAACCTCCATTGATGAAACTTTGAAGCTTCAAGGAAGGAAATAGATTTTCATAGTTTTTCTCCATTAATCTTGTGGGATTTTATTCATTATGAAGGTGTGGTTATTCATCCTTGAAATCTCTTTGTTCAAGGAGTCACTTCCAATGAATTTAAAATATGATCCAAACCACGAAATCTTCAACATTGAATTCTATCCATGGGTATTTACATAAAACGTTTTAGATCATTCATTAATGATAGAATTGATTTTAATTTGGTGGTTCTAAGCTAAAATAATCATGAACCCATGCAAAGAATAATCTCTTCAAATTGGCTACATTTTGGATATGATGATTTTCGCTTAATGCTTATGGATTCTAATGTAGTTTTCTATGGGCTTTTGAATGATGTAGGAATTATATTTAATCTATATATAGGCTGTATTAGATTGATTAATCTATATTGAATTGACTTAGATTCATTGAGTATTATGATTTATGTATTGAATTGATTATCATGGCCATGGGAAAGGGCCTTTGAGTATTGTGTTCAATGATTTAGCTGTTGATTGAAGTGGTAAGAGTTGATTGGTGGTACGCTTCCCTAACTCTCTCTATATATTACGTATTATTGCTCTTGAATTGTGATTGTGATTGGTATGGTCCACTTATATGGGCGGTGATTATGTGTTATACTTTAAATGATGTCGCCTCGTCGACATTAATTTATGAATTATTTTGAGCATGGCCTTGTCAGCATTACTTTATGAATAGTGATATTATAATGTTAAGACATTATTATGATCAATGTGAAGAACTATATGATATGCGAGTATGTGAAAGACTGAACTCTCATAATTGACTATATGTGATCATGATAGACTAGTGTGATGTCTCTAGTTGTGTTACTAGTGTATCTTGATAGGTTAAATTGGTTATTCCTATATTGTATTTGAACACTGTTGAGTATGTGATATGAAGATGAATGTTGAATGAAAGTCTAGGATCGGTAGACCTAATATGGTGCCCTTTGAAGTATGACAAATTTGTGGGAACTTCTATATAGAAAGAAGGTTAAGAATGAGTTATCCTTATATACCATTGAGTGCCAGCACTAGTGGACCCATCTTTGGTTGGTGAATTATGACTAGGTAATGACTAAGAGATGGTACCTTTTCATATGCCCCTTTTTACTGAACTAACTCTATGAGAACAAAGGCTAGCACCGAGTGAATATGTTATGGTATGTAGCTCTACCTGAGAAGGAGACTACAGTGCAATGTATCTCTATTTGAGGAGACTAGAGAGCATAAAAGACCTTGATATTCCTCAACCATGAGTGTACATGGGATGTGTCCTAGTTTTACTCTTGGCAAGTAGAACAGTAGTGTAGACTCTGGATTCCATGCCTAGCTAGTATTCTATATGTCAGTTATTACCTATTCTCACCATGTGGTATAAATTCTAGCATTTGATAAGCTCTAGTATGTTTAGGTAGTGGAATCGGACCCTATCTGGACATGGCACGAGTAGGCTTTGATGGTGGTAGTCCGTAGGTCTTTCTAAGACCATTATGTGAAGTCCTTAATGAATGAAATGTCTTCTAATTGACTTAATGAATGATTACGACTTTAGCTAATGAATTTTGACTAGAATGTCCTCTATCTAGGGTAGCTTTGAGGGTTTCTTAGGTAAGCTTTCAGAGGGTATATGGGCGGTCTCTTCTTGTCCTACATAGGTGAATCTTGGAGTAACTTTAGTTGGGGAGTAAATGAAAGGAAAATGGAACAATCTTATCTTATAAAGTCTTAAGGATTGTTTTGGATTTCTTGAAGAGGGTGTATGGGTTGTATGTTGTTGTCTTACTTAAGTAAGTCTAAGAATAACCTTTGGTGAGAGGTGTATACGTATATATGGGTTGAAGTGATTTGATTCTATATTTTGGAATGTGATTTATATGCATATATATTGACTAGTAAGTGACTATTATAGTGGTCTCATCTCTTCTATTCAATTAAAGCTTGATAGATAAAATGTTATTGTAGCATGTAGCGTGTTGCATTGTGTTTAAAAGTCTAGTTGAAACTGAATTTCATTGATTCCTTTCATTGTGCATATTACGAAGTTATAATAATGTTTTAAATTTAGTTTATATGTATTATCATCTTATATTATCATGCTTACATAATAAATTTCTTAAGAGTTGCATTTTTGAAACTTGAACATATTTCATTCTAAGGCTTTGGCAGTTAGTTCAATGTATAGATTTTGAAATTTTGACTAAATTGTTCTTTCATGAAAACTGGATATATTGTGTATAGAATTGTTGTATATGAGAATGATAATGAATGGATAAGGATTTCCTCCTAATTGAAATTAAGAATTTGAGTCTTGGTTTCATAATGAGTGTAGAGTTGTTTCTAACTTCTTGTTGCTATTTCAGTCTCTTAAGTATGTGAAAGTTTCGTTCATCCAAATCATGTATATGTATGGAGTTGTATGGTTATGTTCTGCTAGACTTTAGTTTCTGATCTCTTGATAGTGCCTAAAGAGTACCAATTGTCATTCGAGGACGAATATTCCCATGACGGGGAGTATTTTTACACCCTCAAAATGATCTAGGTGGAATTAGATCCTAACATGTTTATTATAATTTTAATAAGTCCTAAAATGTTTTATAATGTGATAATGAGGCAATGTCAAAATATTTAGGTGAATTGGAAGTCAAACATCAAGGGACAACCAAGACATGCGACGACTAGTCAACTATATGCTTCATGTATTTTTAGAAGCTTATATGTCTGTGTGTTAAAAGCTTATGAGGTCCTTATATGATTACTAATAGTTTTTATGGGCAGCGTTACCAGTTTCATGAAGTTTTGAGGTCAAACGTCCAAGAACGTTCAATACGTTCGAAAGTTTTCCCTTGAAACGTGCTTGGGTCCCTTACTGTGTTTCATTAATTTTTAGGTGTGGTTTTGAGTTCAAATTGATGTGGGAGATTCCTAAAGAGTATAAAAGAGTAATTGAGGTAGAAACGTCCGGGAAAAACTCCCCAAGGACCAACCAAAGGGTTCTTGAGGAGGTCCCAACCTTGGGTAAACAAGCTTCCCGCGGCAGGAACTTTTGTTCCTTTGTGAAATAGGTCTGCGTCGCGGACTTGGTCAACTAAAGTGCCAAAATATTGTATGCGTGGCGTACACAATGCAGACTCAACTGCCTCAAAAGTTTTTTTCAATAAAATTATTAGGGAACAGCTCCGTGTAACGGACTTGTTCCCTTGCGATAATTTTGGAAATTTAAGTTGAGTTTGATTTAGTTAAAAGGTCCTAAATTTTAAGGGGTTTTTTTTTTGGGGTATTTTAGAGGTTAGTTATTGGAGGTTAATATACATATTTAAACCCAAATTAACCCTTTAAATTATAATCCTCAAGTCCAGAACAAAACCTCTTCGTTGTTTTTCTCCAAAAACATATATGGATGAGCTTTGAAGCTCTAAGGAAAAAGATAGATTTTCCATGTTTTTGTCTATCAATTTTGTGGGATGTTCTTCACAATTAAGGTATGATTCTTCATCTTTGAAATCTCTTTCTTCAAGGAGTCAATTTTAATGTATTTAAATATGATCCAAACCATGAAATCTTCCAAATTAAAATCTACCCAAGGATTTTTGCATAAGATGTTTTAGATCATTGATTTATTATTAAATTGATGTTAGTTAGGTTATTCTAACATTAAATCTTCATCAACCCATGCAAAACATAAACTCTATGAATTAGCTATATTTTGGATGTGATGATCTTGTCTTAATGCTTATGAATTCTAATGTAGTTTTTATGTGATTTTGGAACGATGTATAGGCTGTCATAGATTGATATATTTGTATTGAATTGACTTAGATTCATTCAGTAATATTATTTTATGTATTTATATGATGATGATGGCCATGGGTAAGGCCTTTGAGTATTTTGTTGGATGATTTAGCTATGGATTCAAGTGGTGAGAGTGGATTTATGATATGTTGAACGAACTCTCTCTCTATGTATTATGTAGTATAGGTCTTGAATTGAGATTGTGATTTGTATGGTCAACTTATGGTGGCAGTGTTAATGTGTTGTACTCTACATTATTTGGCTTTATCAACATTCATTTAAAAATTTTAATAAACATGTCCTTGTCGACATTACATTATGAATAATGATATTATCATGTTAAGAATTGATTAAGATCAATGTCAAGGACTATGTGGTATACATGTATATGTGATATTGAACTCTCCTAATTGACGATATGTTGTCATGATAGACTAGGGTGATGTCTCTAGTTGTCTTACAAGTGTATCTTTATATGTTGACATTGTTATTCTTTTATGATACTTGAATACTATTGAGTATGTGATACGAAGATGAATGTTGATTGAATGTCTAGGATCGGTAGACCTAAGATGGTACCCTTCTAAGAATGAATAGTATGTGGAACATTCTATATGGAAAGAAGGTTAAGAATGAGCTATCCTTATAGACAGTTTAGTGGCAGCCCTAGTGGACCCATCATTCGTAGGTTCATTGTAACTAGGTAATGACTAAGAGATAGTACCTTTTCATATACCCCTTTTTATTGAATTAACTCTACAAAAACAAAGGGTAGCACCAAGTGAATATGTTATGGGATGTATCTCTACATGAGAAGGCGACTAGAGGGAAATGTATCTCTACTTGAAAAGGAGACTAGAGTGCATAAACGACCTTGATATTCCTTAAGCAACTGCCTTCATGGGATGTGTCCTAGTTTTACCCTAGGCAAGTAGAACACCCTCCATCGGAGTAGGGTAGACTCTGGATTCCATGCCTAGATAATATGGTATATCTCATTTATTTCCTATTCTCATCAGGTGAGACACATTCTTCTATTTTATAAGCTTTACAATGTTTAGATAGTGGAATGGGACGCTATCTAGACATGGTACAATTAGGCCTTAATGGTGCTATAGTGTAGGTTCCCTAGGTCATTCTAAGACCATTATAGGAAGACCTTAATAAATGAAATGTCTTCTAATTGACTTAATTAATGATTATGATTTTTGCTAATGTATGTTCATTAGAATGCCCTCTATCTAGGGTAGAGGGTTTCTTTGTTAAGCTTAAAGAGGGTGTATAGGCGGTCTCTTCTTGTCCTACTTAGGTTAATCATGGAGTAACCTTAGCTAGGCAGTTAATAAAAGGACAAGGGAACAATATTATCTTAGGTGGCCTTAAGGATGGTTAAAGTACGCTTTAAGAGGGTGTATGGGTGGTATCTTCTTATCTTACTTAAGTAACTATTAGGATAATCTTTGGTGGGAGGTGTATACGTTTATATGTGTTGAAGTGATGTTAATGTTATTGCGGATTGTGATATATATGCATATATGTTGACTTATAAGTGACTATTACTCTTGTCTTAAAGGCTTGCTGACTATGTTTCATACAAAAAGTCTGTTTATCATCATTTTATGCATTATGCCATTCTTAGTACAAGTGTTTGTACTTATTCCATAGTTTTTGTCTCTCTTTAAAGGTGTAGGTTGCATTTGTGAGGAGTATCGACATGGATGGTTTGATTAATATTCAGTCAAGCAAGAGTTGGTATTTCCTCACTAGATCGAGTACTTCTTGACGTTTAGTTTTCCATTTTGAAATATTGTAACTGTCATAGCTATTATCCTATATGATGAAGTATAGTAATTGTACCAATATATTCCAATGTCTATGATGGCGACTTTCAGACTTAACCTTTCATTATGTTTTTCAAAGAAAGATATAGTTTGATGTATTTTTATGTCGTGTGAAAAGATTTAATTCCACACTACTTTTTATACATATATACATGGAACGATGTCAAAGGGCTTGTACAAGAGCTTGAGAGGTTAAACAAGCCATGTTGCAATTCGAGAATGCCCTAACATCAATGGGGTACTCTAGGGTCGTAACACTTACCCTCTCTGTCCATCTTTACAATATCAGAAGCAACTTCCGCTACCCAATAGATATTGCCAATAGTGCCTCTTCCCACAAGTAGCACATGTTGGCTTGTCACTATGAGAACCACTACCTTTCTCAAGTTTCACCTTAGCACTCCTAAGTTCATCTTGACTTCAGAACTTCTTCTTGGACCTAGGTGACTTTGATCACCTGAACCACTCATCAAGTTTCTAGCAATCCTACCATGTTTAGTTTCCTCAATGGATTAAACATAAACCATGAGTCTATATAGCGTCATATCATCATGGAGCATGACCGTACGACATTCTTATTTCACTAGGTCGGCTACCCCTGTCAGAAACTTACTCATCTAGATAACATAGTTAACTTCAAAGAGTACTCCTCAACACTCATATTTCCTTGCTTGAGATTGATAAACTATTTTATCTTAACCTCCCTCCTCTCTCGGGGAAAGTACTTTCCTAGAAAAGCCTCTTGGAATTGTTCCCACTCAATAGGACCCAACTCAACCGGCCTATTATCTTTCCATTGAGTGTACCACACAACCTCTCACAATTGGTATGAATCTAACTTCACTTTTTCCCTAAAAGTCACCACTATGGGACTCAACACCTTATACACACCAACTGGGAACTCTTGGAGATTTTCTCCCAAATTAGAGCCAAGAAAGATAGGAGGATTCGTCATCACAAGATCTCTCAGTCTAGATATCATAGTGCTCTCTTCAAAATTTACTCTAGACTCAATACCTATATTCACAAGGGTAGTCATATCTCGGGCTAAAATAAGAAAAGACTCTCTAGTATAACCATTATTCATTTTTGGGTTAACCACTAGATCATCATTACCTCCTCCAACTGTAGGTACATCAACTCCTCTAGCACCTTGAGCCCCTTGGCATCTTGAGAACCATGAGGAACTTGCTCAAATTGTTAGACTTGACGAGGAATCTCCTCTTTCACGTCATTCTCCTTAACTCACTTAGTCGGTGTCCTCCACATATTCATCTCCTATAAGACAAGGAAGACCATAAGAAAAGATAACTGATAACTTCTAAACCTCTATGGCACGACATAGGAGTAGAAAACAAGGGAAACTCTATCATCCTATAGTCTCGTGCCCACAGATGTGTCGCAACTCAAAACAACGGTCGAGACGCTATTATACATGACTTGATGAGACTTTTGGAATCCTAAGACCACTTTCATAGCCTATGCTCTCATACCATGTTTATTAGGACCCGCACATATATCCTAGAAATTAGGGAACTCTTAGGTCATTTCACGATGTACTTTACCTCTCGGAGTTCCTGTAAAAGCCTTTTACGTATCATTCATTGCATATACATATATGAGAAGTAGTATGTAATTAAAACTTTTCGCAACATTTGAATAGTCTTTAAAAATATCTTTCACATGAACCAAAGGAATTACATAGTCTCATATCATCAATTATTAGACTCATGAATACTTGGGACACGACCCATACAATCGAAATATAGTACTATTTGTCTATTACGTTTGTTTAATATAGAAACAACAGAGACATATATGCTCTCGAGTCTTCCTTGAACGATCCTATAAACCAAGCTTCTCTTCCAATAGCACCTTCACCTATGAATCATTTTAGAGATACAGAAAGATATGGAATTAGTACATACATATTTACTAAGTATAGCCTAATGCATAAAAATCATGATAACTGACATTTAATGTAATTATGCTCTTCTTGTTTGAAACGTCGTAATAAAAGCATAAGAACAACATTTAACACCTTAGAGATGCATTAGAAATAACTTGAGCATTTTATCTTACTTTAAGGAACATTATAGTAAACTCACAAACGTTACACTAAACAATTTCTAATGATACAATGAACTAAAATCTATTTCACAGTGAATGGACTTTGCAAGCAACATTCTTACTAAAGTCTATCCTAAAACTCACTTATGTAAGACAAAGAGAGACCACCCATACACGATCTCGAACAACACTAAATGATCCTTAGCACTACCTATATAATGAAATGCATACGCTTTCAACACACCAAAACACACAACATATATGCTATGACATTTACCTCACCAAGATTATCGAACGACTTTCTTAAGTAATTCTAGAAGAGAACGCTAATACACCCTATTCAAGATTACCTAAATAATCGTTCAAACTTCCTAACGTTAGATCATATCTAAGGTATCAAGCAACATCCCTGACTAGAGTCCTTCTAAAGATTTCCCTAGGTAAGATATGAAGATATCATCCTTTATGCCCCCTCCACACTTTAACTAGGAAATTCTTATAGTTACTATAGATTACATATTCATTCATTTATACACTTATTTACATAGGTCTTTACTTTGTTTGTTCAATAAGAGACATTTATCACATAAGGACATTAAAGTAATTGACTTGTAGAAGACCTAGGGACTCATAAACTAACATCTTCAAAGCCTAAAGGTGTAATGTCTAGGTAGTGTCCCATACCTCAACATAAACTTCATAGACTTCTCAAACACTAGTAGGTATCCCATATTATGAGAATAGGCAATAACCAAAAAATACCATTGTATATAAGCATGGAATCGTAAGTTTTAACCTACTCCTATATGGTTGTTCTACGTTCCAATGGTAGAACATGGACACATCCCATGTAGTCACACGGTTAAGGACTATGAAGGGTTTCTTTGAACTCTAACCTCATTCTTTGCTAGAGCTACTTCCTTTACCATACTCACTCAGTGATAGCCTTTGTAATCATAGAGTAATTCACATAAAGGATCATAATGAAGGGTTAAATATCTAGTTCATAACCCAATCACATTCACCTTACAAAAGAGGTCCCCTAGGGCTGCATTTGAATGGCGATAAGGATAGCTTAATGACTTTTCTATGGATGGTTTTGTAAGACCCAAAATGAGTTAGGGTGTGTAGATACTAACATTTATTTATGAAGTTATATGGTCCTAATATTACTTGTTATGTGGTTTAGAGTCAGTGTGGAAGGTTAGAGGTTATTTGGAAGTCAAATACCTAGGGACGACTAAGACGTTCGATGACTAGTCACCTATGTGTCTCATGTGTCCATGCGTGTTTATATATTGTATTAAATGATATTATGATCTATTAAAATAATTTATAATTATGTTTAAAGATTGTATATGTAGTTTCATCAATTTTTGAGGTCAAATGTCCAAGAACGTCGAAGACGTTCAAAAGTTAGCCCCTGAGACGCTCAAGTGTGTCGAGATAGGGCCTAGCTTGTTTGGACGTGTTACGTGTATTTTTTTTGGGTGAAAATCATGTGGGATGTCTAAAAAATGTTAAGTATTGTATTAACTTTGGAAAATTCTTGATACTACTTCTATAGGGCCCCAAAAAAGGACCCACAAGAAGGACCCAAGGCTGTTGAGACACTGCCTTGGCAGTGTCAATCGACGAGCCAAACAACGCCCAGTTGGTTGACCAACGAATTTCTTGTGAGGTATCATCCAAGGTAACTTAGAGTGGGAAACTATTAACCCAAAAACATGCCAATTTACAATCGATGGAAGCCACAGATGGTCAGTAGATTGACAAACGTCCCATCCATGGTGATCCGCCGATGGTGGCTTGCAACACTCACTTGCGATTGTTTTATATAATGGGTGAATGGGAATTCATCCCATGTCATAAACTGACTCTAATTGAATTATTTTCCTATTTTTGGGTGTATATAAGTAATTTAAAACATGACCAACCCATTCTGAATCTCGTTATCTCAAATTGAACCTTCCCTCCAAAAATATTCTATCTAGAAACCTCACTTGTTGTTGAAGCTTAAGAACAGATTGTAGATTGGATTCTCATGTGTTATTCACCAAGTTTAAGAGGTTTTCATGTTGATAAAGGTATGGTTATACTTCATATCAAGTTATACAATAATCCAGAGAATTAATCGCTAAGTTTTCAAAGAGAAAATATGATCAAATCTCTCCTTCTTCAATCTAGCCATGTGTTCTAATACAATTTCACAATTAACCCATGTCCCATACCTAAATAGATTTAGCCCTTGCATGTGCATTGTGCTCACGGCTTCATAATGGTTTAATTGTGATTATTGTACGTTGATGTCACATCCGGGTTTACTCCCTCCCCCCCCAGATGTAACAGGTGTCATCACCCTCTTTGAGGACAAGGACTAGGGAAGAATCATCATCTACAAATATAAACAATAGTATTTCACAACTAATAGCATCACCATAACACAATTCAACATCATATTATAGTATAAGACAATATTCACAAACCACTTGACGATATACTTCATGCCTTAGATCACCTTTTTAGAATCACAATAGACCTATAGTTCATCTTGATTTATTTATATAAACACTATAGTAAAGTAATTTAATCAACAACTAAATTAATTAAAATTTTACGACACAATGTATGTCATGATTACCAACTAGGGTTAGGGGTTGAGGATCATGATTTTTAATTATGCCACGCCATCAACAAATATTACAATTAAGTAATATTACATGTTAATCTATTAAATTAATCCTAATCAGCCATTAACAACTAAATTCATAACTACAATTTAATAATTGAATGAAACCCATAAGAAACTCAATCTTTTAAAACTTATTTTGAAGGAACCCTTTAAGGAAAGAATCTCAAAGAAGAATAGATCTGATACCTTATTGTTTGATCCAAACTGATGGTGAATCTACCCTTTTCCATCTCTCAATACACCTCCTAAATTTAGCTTCAATGGAGTTTTCAAAATAGAGAGAGAGAAAAGAGAAGATAGAGTTATTTTTTTGAGTTGTGTTTAGATGAAGTTATGTTAGCGAATTTATAGGGTGACTAACTAATTTAATTAGACACATTTAATCCCTTATTTAGTCACCTAACACCCTTTAACTAAATAAATTAATTAATTGAATGTGTAGGGTTACCAGCCTCCTTACACAGGAGACCTCGTCGACGACCCTTCTGTAAGTTGACATTTTGGTCCCCCTCCGTGATGCACATCCGTCGTTCTGTCAGAGACCGTTGCTGTTGAGGGCTTTCCCAAATATTTTAAGTGTGGGACGACGGTTGCATCGACGCCCCGTTGATCGACACACAGACTGTAGCATGCACCTATGCACTCCGTCCATGAGTCCAATGAAATGTGCAGGTGAAGGGACCTTTTCAACTATCCTAAGTGTGGGATGACAGTGTCATCGATGCCCCGTCGATCAACACAAGGATCGTCTTCTGTCCCGTCGATGCACACTGCCAGGCAATGCTGCATCAAACTATAGGGGTCCTCCCCAAAGTCACTTAGTTTGTCCTTAGCGAGTCGTACTAGGACGTTTCAACCATGGAAAAACTCAAACACCTATTCACTACCTTTCCTTAAATTTTTCGTACATTTCTGACTCCTAAAAGTTAGGAAAAAAGGCTAAGGCGTACTAACATCCTTATGAACCTGCTTCCCGGACACTATGGACGTTTTGGTTGTTTAACCTTGTAAATGACATATACTCATTAAAAATAGACTTAGAAATAGTGTTTAGACTTTATGAAACCAATGTTAGGCTTTACAATGATTCTTGGAATTTCAAGTTGTTATAGATAAATTGCTTATACCTAATGTTGTTTATGCAAAATTGATGTTGAATTGATGATGTAATATCCATGAGGATAAATATATGAAGATTTTAACATGTTTAATACATGCCTTTATGTGATCACTGTAATGTGGACGTTTTAATGAATAGTAGTGGAATTCGATTGTGTTGTGTTTCTTCTAGCTTCTGTCAATGATGTAATGTGATCATGAATTTTATTTAATGGATTCATGTGGATCAAGGTCGATTAGCTTATGAATCATCTATCTTCCATTGATCTCTAAAGAAGCATGTTAACTAAGATCCAATGGTTATGGCAAATAGTAGTAGGATTTCATTTAGGTTATGTTGTCCTTAACTACTGCCTTATATTGATGATATTAATGAATTGTGCGTATGAATTCTTGATGATCAAAGAAAAAGATTCTTGGAATGAATTGACCTAGGTTCTTCTAGCCTACAAATTGAATGTTGTAATGAACATTATATGATCTTACTTCTATGGAAGATAAAGCATGATTTAGATTTGATTATATCTACTTAGCTACCTCCCTAAATGTATATTATTGATACATGATGTTTGATGAGCAAAACTAGGGAAGTTACTTCATGATCTATAACTCTCTACTTTCTACCATATATGTGATATAGTGCACCAGTTGTATCATGATTTTGTGATGATTTGTACACGGTTTGCTTTATGATTTCAGTACATATAGCTACTGCTCAATAATTTATTAATGATTATAAAGGTTTATTAAACAATGAGGATCAAATATTGATTAATTTGTAAGAATGGCTCATTCCTCTACTTTTCTATAAAATAACCTTGTACGACATTGTGTTGTATGGTCCACTTATGGTGGCGTCGTTTACTTTATTTTCATTATTTATGTGTTGACCGTATATTTTAAGGCAAATTGATGACTATATAAAGGAGTGGTTGTGATGATCACCTTATGTGTAACTTGTGCATAGTCGTCTTCTCTAGTTGTTAATCTAGGTGATGTTACTAGTGTTATGAGCATGTTAATGTCTATGTTAACACTATATGTAATTGCTTCCTATAATAAGGCCTTACGATGCTATATATGATGTAAAGGTAATATAAGTACATCAAGACTAAAGCTTACTCGAAAAATGTTGTAAGTCTTAAATAAATGTGTTTTATGCTATGCTAACAATTGTATGATGTTGTGCGATGTATCATTCACTAGGATGAGTTTGTAGATGTACTAGCATAGGCAAGGGTATGGGACTTAGAATACGTATTGCACGTGTGCACCTTGATGGGATAGTATCTAGGTTGGTCTTCTAAGGACATGCATATGATTGTATGAAAATGTTGTGAAGATCACTTATATGTTATGATGTTAAGTATATGATATGATGATGTATGAATGTGCATAGTGTCTTGCAGTGTTGACATAAAAGGACTGCTAATATAGGTACACATATAAACTATTGCATTGATGTATGAACATGTGTGACCTTAATGTGTTATGTGAAAGGTTTGCTCATATATAAGTATTCACACACACAAGAATGATGATCTAGTCAATGGAGTAGCCTTGAAAGGTGTGATCAAGTGTATCCTAAGATAGATAGTGCTAATAATATATGCTATGTCCAATTAAAAGCATCTTCTAACATGATTTAGGTTGATAAACATTCATCTATCACCTATGAGCGAAGCATGTGAGGGGATGAATCTCCTATGACTCTATTTTATAAACTAATGTAATAACGACTTATTAATAAAGGGAACTTAGCTTAGCACTGAGTGAACTTGAAAATTGGAGGTGATGACTTCCCATAGATGAAGATTCACCCTATAATCATACAAGGGGTGTTGATTCCCCAAAGAGGGACACTCATCCAATGGATTTCCATGAGAGAAGACCCTAACAGCAAAGTGGCATGTAAAGGAATCATACCTATATATTAGTTCCATAAACTATGCTTTCTTATAGGATCTAGCAAGAGATATCACCTATGATGCTATTATGTTACATATCTCTTACCTTGGCAAGTAAGATGCCCTCTTTTTGGTGTGAGGAGATATCACCAAATTCCATGTTTAGCACCCATGGTCTGTCTCGTTTAAGTCTATAGTTTCCCCTAATTAAAATGGACAATGGAAGTAAATGAATAGAATCATAAATAGGAGGACTTAAGGGAGGTTACTTAGTATGGGTGGAAATAATTAACCCATCTAGACATTCAACAATTAGCTCCTTAGGAATTCCTAGGAAGGTGACCTAATGTTTATGATTATGAGAATGTCTTTATGCTTTGAATGGTAGTATTTCTCTAATTGTTAGAATATGTGCATGGTATTATTTTATGTGATGTAGACTTATTCTTAAATGAACTATGTCAGTCTTAATGACTATATGATGAAGATTGTTGATATGTATGGAGTTGTCCTTATGTGTTATGTTGAGGTATGAATTGAATACTAAGGTTTGTGGTCTCATAAAGGGTTTACTAAGAACGTATGGGGTTATAGGGCTTCATATGTTCATTGAAATACTAAACTAAGATTGGGTCTTGAATAAGGTCTTATAATGATTTATATGAAAAGAGGTAAAAAATGTGAAAATTAAAGTAGCTTACTGTAAAGCGAAAGGAGTCTTCACCTAAATGTGTTTTGGATATGTTATGCTTATATGATAATATGTTTAGATCATGTAGGTTATATGTATGTTTCCTTGTGGCCTTAAGGTGACGCAATTAACCAAGTATTACTAGAGGGTAACTTTGGAGGTTAATGAATAAACGAAAAGAATGCTCACTGTAATGTGACTTTAAAATATCATAAATTCTATATGTGATCTCATGAAATGTTTGGCCTTTGAATATGTTTAAATGATGTATGTGAATGAGATAAATTCTATTGTTTAAAATTTTTATGAAGATTTAGTCAAAAATGCATGAAATATGATTTCAAGAAAATGTCCCTTTTAATTGCATGTTTTTGCATAGTTACCATACTTAGTGCATTCTTGTACTAATCTCATCCTTCTCTAATTTTTACAAAAAGTTTATGTTATTGATTCTTAATGGATGTATATATTATTGAGGAGCTTGATAGGCGATTCCCGAGCTCAAGGAAAGGAACCCTTTAAGTCCAGGTATGTATTATGTTTTAAGGGTCGTGTCCCTAATGTATTCTAATGTTGTTGATTCTAAGATGGTAAAGAGACTTAGATTCTATATATGTAATATGATATTTTTATATATATTTGAAGTAATATTCTAGCATATGATGTGCTAAGAAAGTTTTAAATTTTCCGCTAAATTTACTATGCTAATGCGATTAATAAAAACTATGGGCTTGTATAAGACCTCCGAGAGGTCAAGTACGCCATTTTACTTCTAGCCAACCAACCCTTAGTTTATCACTCACACAAGAAGAATACCATTACGGTTTTCAACTTCAAGGATATTATAACCATCTTTCTCAAAGGTTCCACATAATTTTACCTTCTAACTATGTTCAAGGCCACATATCATTCATACATACAAGACCAAAAAGCTCTACCATCCTAATTCAAGACATCTCACATACATTCCTGAGGTATCAAGTAAGGGACACATGCATACTTTACTTTATCTCATATAGCATATGACATAAGAAGCACATATGCATAACAAACATTATCTATTTTCCACCCTATACACTACTCAAACATCATCCATATAACAATCATAGACTCATATAGTCAAGTAGGAAGAATCATGCATCAACTCTTACCCTACACACACATAAGGACATAGTTATAGTCTAACATGATCACCTAACAACATCAATAGAAGAAAACATACTCACATCTTATCAAAACTATACAGATATGATCATAATTCACGTAATTCAACTATCCAAATCATCATAATAAATCAAGTACTACCGACAAGTCCATGATCATTATAATACATAAAGTAACGCCAACAAGACCACCTCATTCACCATTATAATACATAACACAGCCACTATAAGTGTACCATACAAATCAAAACATAATTAAAGACCTACATTACATAATAAAAGTAGAATTAGGGCAGCGTACCACCAATACATTCTCTCCACTTCAATCAATAGCTAAATCATCCAATTCAATACCAATAGGCCCTTACCCATGGCCATGATTATTAATTCAATACATAAATCGCAATACTCAATGAATCTAAGTAAATTAAGTTTATATTTATCAATATAAATAAGACTATACATCAATTAAATTAAATTCTTAAATCATTCAAAAGACCATAGAAACCACAAGAGAATTCATAAGCATTGAGACAAGATCATCACATCCTAAATTTAGCCAATTTGAAGAGAAAATGTTTTGCAGGGGTTTATGAAGAATTTAGGTTAAAATCATCTCAATTCAATCAATATATAATTAATTAAAACGTTTTAAGCATTACCCATGGCTAGATCATAAAATTGGACAACTTCATCTTTAGAAGACTATAGAAATCTCTTTTAAATTTTAGGATCCTTGATGAATATAATTTCAAGGATGAACAAAACATACCTCACTGATGTTAATCCACAAAATGTATTAAAAATCACCAATCAAATCTCAAATTGAAGCTCTTCCTTGAGTATTGGCTTCAATGGAGTTCCAGAGAATTTCTCATGGATTTTGGGGTGTTGATTTGGATGAAGCAATTCATCAAGGTATTTAGGATTTATCTATCCACTTAAAATACCTAAAATAGTCCTAATTATATGTCCAAACAATTATTTATACGTAGGGTTATTTTACCAATGCACCCTTGCAATTTACATTAAACTGTGCAGGTGACACAGACCATCGACGCCTGCCCATCGACGACCGTTTTTCCACAAACGGACCCGCCTTGCTGGCCATCGTTTGGTTCAGAGAATTGCCTATGAGATCTTAATATTTGTATTGACCAACCTCCACCAACAACGGGGCATCTACGAGCCTACTAGTCGTCCATTTCCTTTGTCGGTTTGGGATGGCCTAGAGTTCCTTTGGATCACATGAAGGGTCCTTCCTCAAGGACCCTTGGTTGTTCTTTGCGGAGTTTTACCCGGACGTTTCCAACTAGAATATGATTGTATACAAGTTTAGGACCTCCCATATAAATTTCACACTAAAGGAACACATAAAACTTTACGAAACATGTTAAGACACACAAGGTCATTTCAAGGAAAACCTTTCAAACGTCATGGACGTTTGACCTCCAAACTTCATGAAACATGACAACCCGACTATAAACAGCATAATTTATCATATATGGACTTTAAAAGCTGATTAAACATACATATAGGAACATAAAAATACATGAGGCACATAGATGACTAGTAGTCAAACGTCTTGGTCGTCCCTTGACGTTTTGACATCCAATTCACTTGAATCTTTATACACTGAATCATTACACCATTACAAACCATTATAGGACGGTAGAAACTCATGAAAAACTATGAACATCCTTTACTAGGTCTTTCTAGGATTCATCTATGTGAGATACACTACCTATCGTCATATGACTTAGAGCATCCGGAACCACGTTAGCCTTGATGAGGTGATAGTGGACACTCAAGTCATAATCTTTCAACAATTCTAACCACCTTCGTTGTAGGAGATTCAAATCCTTCTTGGTAAAAACATATTGGAGACTCTTATGGTCGGCAAAGACATCAACAAGAACACCATACAAGTAATACCACGATATTTTCAAGGCAAAAAACATGGCCGCTAACTCAAATATATGAGTTGGATAATTTCGCTCATGTACCTTAAGTTTCCTAGAAACATAGGTTATCACCTTCCCATGTTGCATAAGAACACATCCCAAACCCAGTAGTGATGCGTCACAATACATAACAAAACCCTTTGTACCCTCCGGTAAGGTCAACATTGGAGCGGAAGTAAGACTATCTTTCAATAGTTGAAAACTTCTCTCACATGCCTCCGACCACTCAAATTTCTTACACTTTTGGGTCAAAGTAGTCAAGGAAGATTCAATGGACTCAAAACCCTACACAAACCTCCGATAATAACCAGCTAAACCCAAAAAACCCCTAATATCGGTTGGAGTTAAAGGTCTAGGACAATTTTTCACCGCTTCCGTTTTCTTTGGATCAAGATCAATTTTCTAACTTGATATGATATGACCAATAAATGTCACCGACCTCAACCAAAACTCATATTTACTATATTTGGCAAAAAATTGATGTTCTTTATGTACTTTCATCACTATCCTTCAAGGGTTAATATGTGCACCCTCTTTTTTTGAATATACCAAGATGTCTTCAATGAATACAATGACAAATAAATCTAGGTAATTTTGAAACACCCTATTCATTAGTTCTATAAATGTCGCAGGAGCATTATTGAGAAAAAAGGACATTACTAAGAAATCATAATGACCATATCAAGTCCAGAATGCCAATAGAGTCCCCCCCCCTTCCACTCTAAAACATGTTCATTTGGAAAGTTAAACTTCCCCACCCTTGTCCTACAACCAATAGATGCAAAGAATGCGTGCAACCAATCCATACCCAATATAACATCAAAATAAAGCATATCGAGTTCTAGTAGTTCACCATAAGAAACTCTACTGGGCAACACTATAGGACAATTTCTATAAAACCTTTTTGCAACCACCGACTCAGCCACCAGAGAAGACATTATAAAAGGTTCATGCAAAATATCGGGTAAAATATCAAAGTTTTGTACAACTAGAGGAGTAACAAAGGATAAATTAGTAACGGGATCAAGTAAGGCATAAACATCAATAGAGAAGAATTTCAACATGCCGGTCACCACATTGGGAGAAGTCTCTTGCTTACCCCTAGAGCGGTGAGCATAGAAGTGGTTCTTCTTCGAAGCCTCATTTGACACACTTGCTTGATATTGACCACCCTTTTCTTTCCTCTTTATATTAGGGCGATCCCTAACCTTTTGTCCACTCTTGATACAACCAATACAATTGCCTGTTCCAACAAAACAGTCACCAAAATGACCCTTTCAAAACTTGGCACATGTAAGCTTCTCATGTGTTGAGTTTCCACTCCTTCCCTTTTGAGCTCTCGGTTTATTTACCCTATAAGCATGAGACTTGGGTAACTTGGATGGAACTTGATTAGAAACCCACTTCTTAAATATAGGCTTGTGTTATATCTCAAGCCTATTATTTGAAGAACCTTTATAAAAAGATCTTGCCCTCATAGCATCCCTACTATTACTCCTGGCCCTTGCCACTTCCACATACTTGACATGCACCATATGATGAGTAATGTTTGTGTTTTAATGTAACATATCCGAATGACGATCCTGTTGCAAATCATCTGACACCAACTATCACAAAGTAGCTCATTTCATCTATAGGATCAGAAACCAAAGAAGGAGCATATTTCAACAATTTAGTGACTTTTAAAGAGTTTCCATGAACACTCATACCTCCATGGCGAAGGTTGATGAACTCCACCACTTTAACCTCCCTAATATCCTTAGGAAATAACCGATCTAGAAAAGCCTTCTTAAAGATCTCCAGTGACAATTGACAACCCCTCAATGGTCTATTATCCCTCCATTGCACAAATCATGATTGAGACACGTCCTTGAGTTGATAAGTGGCCAACTCTTCCTTCACACTTGTGCACAACCCCATACAAAAGAGTATCTTATAAACTTCATCGATGAATTCTTAGGGGTCTTCCTTGACCATAGACACGTAGAAGGTAGGAGGGTCACTCGACTGAAGTCCCTTAGTCGGGAAGCCATAGTAGTAACTTGTTGATGAGGACAGGGTACAACCTCTTGGTTTGCTTGTGTTATCATATCTTGGGCTTAAACAGTGGTGGAGATGAGGAAGCACTTATATCTCCATCTGTCAAGGGTGGAGGATTTTACCGGATGTTGTTCCATATTAGAATCTTCTTCAAGTAGAGGAAATTTATCACCACGGGGACTAGCTCCCGCATTGGTAATTTCGTCTTCAACTATTCGTGCCTCACTCCTTCAGGTATTCACTCTTCCTATAATCACAACAATAGGATTATACTCAAAATCACACCATAAGTATACTCTAATGGGACGATACAAGATTTCCAATAAAATGGGAGTTTCCTAAGAATCATGTAGGTTCCTATCCAAAAGTGCGGCGCGCTTCACAATTATGAACATGAATTTACTTAGACGTGGTTGAGAGAGACGTTGACTCTAAGGTAATTCAACCTCCTGCTCTGATACCATTATTGTCACCTCTACTTTTACCCCCTAGACGTAACTGGCGTTGTAATCTTCTTTGGAGACTAAGACTAGCCTCATAGCTTACATCATCATATTCATAAGTCGAATTTTGCGGAAATTTTAAAAATTTTTATTTCCTTACATGGAGGTTCACATATACCTATACATACATATACACACACACACACACACACACACACATATATATA
>NC_028643.1:30437425-30497173 GCF_001406875.1 Solanum pennellii
TATATATATATATATATCGAGTATACATAGACCCTTCGTATAGGAAGGTTACATAGTCTTCTAGTTTTATTGCACATACATATATAAAAGATAGAACATTGTCTTAAAGTTGTCTCATCTCATACCATAAAAATGATCATAGAAATTTGGGCATAAAACTACATCAATGTAAAGAATCCGCATATAGGCTTATACGAATCGTACTCAAATTAAAATAGAACGAACATAGGAGTCTTAGAAAAACATGGCAACACCATAAGCTAGATATTGGGATTGCCCTTCAAAAGTGAGGACCTACCCACATAGATGGTAGAAAATATCCAAATATTCTTCATGTCGTCTTGAATGAGCCTTCAACAAGCGGAACCTAAAAAGTATAGGAAAAAGGAAGAAATAGGTTAGTACACAATTTTTACTAAGTATGAGACCATATGCACATTACTTATAGAACATGCTAAGAAAAGAATATTTCAATACGTATGCATTTTTCATTTAAAATGTTCATGTATATTCTACAAGACCACACCATTAAATATTTCACATTTATTAAGTCATAGGCATGTTCATCATAATACAATAACGCCAACTCTAGTTAAGTCGACCATTCATGCCATATAAGTAGATACATACTCAAGTAACTCCATCATCAAGTCAGATTTAACAATAAGCATGAATAAGAGTACATATCATCATAACAAAGTAAATCTATTACCCATGAACAGTTATAACCTTAACAAGTGCAATAACGAAGCAAAGCCCCATAACCTTACTCAATCAAGTAACCCAAAAAAAATCATTACAAACATCCTACTTCACATAAAATGACATTTAGATATACATTTCATCTTACTTTAACAACTCATAAGTGAACTAATCAACATATAGTATCAAGAAAGTGCAGGTTCATTATACACATATCATATATCATTATAAGCATAAACATACATAAGAACATCCTTTTAAGAATTCCCTCAAGGCTAAATAGTTCACTGCTTAGGTAGAGTCCCATACCCCTACCTAGACTTAGTTAGACCCCATAGGTTATCCTAGTTAGAGTTCAATCCTTAAATTCATTGTAGCTTTTTGAGAACATATTTCTCTAACCGAAATAGACCAAATGAGCTACTGTGGAATATGGTGTTGTAAAACCTTACACCAATGGAAGGTGGTCCACCGGCCAAAGTAAAACCAAAACTTAATGTAGCTTTCTATTTGGATCCACTATCTAGTCTTCTATGGTGTAAACATAGTTGAAGAACTAGGATATAAGTATAATCCCTATATGTACCATTTGGCACTTGTGGCCTCCTCTCATGGGAATCAATTGGATGAGTATCCCTCTTTAGGGAGTGAACACGTTTAGAACTATAGGAGGAATCTTCCTCTATAGGAAGGCATCACCTCCCACTTTCAAGTTCACTCGGTGCTAAGCTAAGTCCCTCTATTGTAATGTCATTATGACTTTGATTATCAATCATTGCTTAGTTTACGTCATAGGGTCTACCCCTTGTATAATCATCATAATCAATAGGTAAAGAAGAATTGCATGAGTATAAATCCTTTAATTACAATTCATATAAGTGAGGCTAGAAAATTAGCACTTCATATCATAATAAGTCACAATGATAGTCATCACCATCCTAATAACACATACACCTTAATCAACCTCACCACATAATCAAGACATTTCAATTAAATATCATATCATCCTAAAAATCCTAATACAAATATTACTCAAATATAACACCATGGCTTAATCACAATTAACCACCATTTGAAGTAAAAGATATATATCATAAGACTTACAAGGTCTCCTTTATAGTTCATCATCAAGGTTCATTTGTGAGTCGACGAGCACTTTGCATTCTGTGCTGAACAACTGTCATTTTGGTCAGAGAGTTGTACAGTTAAGGGATCCAATACTTTGTCCAAGATTTAGTCTACGGTTGGCATCAATGCTCCATCGATCCACACACTAGCCGTCGTTTTCCCTCTCGTGGTTGCACAGTATCAAGGTAGTGTTGCCTCCTACGTGCTACGGTCCTTCTCAAAGGCCCTTGGTTGGTCCTTAAGGAGTCGTACAAAAAATTTTCGACAAAGAATCATCTTAAATATCTATTAACTATCCTTCCACCAATTTTAATGGATTTCCGATTTCTAAAAGCTCGTCAAATAGGCTTAGGAACACGCATACATCCTAGAACTAGTTTGCAGACGTCATGGACATTTTAGGAGATTTTGGTTCCTAAACTTCCTAAATGAACTATATTAATTAAAATAGGTCTTAATATAGTGTTTAGACCTCATAGAACCTATGTTAAGCATTAAGACTCGTCTTGAATTTTTGAAGTGTTACATTGAGACAACACAACTTGTAAATCTGGAATTAATAAATGTGAGGAAACTCATTTGGGAGGCTGAACTTACTAAACATTAAACCTCAATCTCATTTACATGCCCTTTAGGTTCTAAGCATATAAAGACTTATTATAACAATATTTAGTTATTTCGTAAGTTCACACTAGGTTTTCGTAGGCGCTTATGTAAACATCTCAACATAATAACTCATATGTAATAAAAAATGATAACATCCCTTTCTATTAAAAAACCAATGCACAATTGAGTAAGCATTCCACTTATCACTTTATTATAATCATGAGACCACTAGAAATCATATATGAATTATATCATAACATGCGTAATACTTTGTGGATATTATATGTGTAGGGTTAGGGATAAGGAATACTTGTCATTAACACCACAACAACACATTAGACATAGGATCATTACTATGAAAATAACTAACCTTTCATCTTTGAACTCAAGAGAATTAATAACCATACCTTCTTGACCTTTATGGGACTTCACACCTCAATCACCCAAGAATGTATATCCAATACACAAAATAAGGTAATTTATGAAGTAATTTCATCATTTATATGAAAGAAAGTAAACATCATGTTCATTTCGTTCAATAATTCCCCATAGTAAAAACAAGATTTGGGGAAATTTTTGAGAGACATGGGTTTTCGGAAAAATCATAGGAATCATCAATTAAGAATAAATATATACTTGAACAACATTAATTCAGGATAATTGAACACCATTAATCCACAATTTCGTTTTCAAAGAAGACCATAGTTTTGAGAGATTAGGAAATCCACTTTTGGAGGGATCTCTTGGGGAAAAAGTACCAAGAGTTAAATAAACCATACCTGAGAGATCATTAGACTCGAAATATGAGTATAGACTTGGGGGATTTTGTCTTCTTCTTCAACCTTCAAAGCTTCTTTGCTGGAGGTTGGGTAGGAGAGAATGTAGAGAGAAGAGAGAGCTTTTGGGTTTTTATTTGGGGATTTTGTTTAAGTGAGAAATTGTTGCGAAAAACGGGTTATAACTAATATATAACCCTACCATAAATTATAAAAATACCCTAACTTAGGTTGACCCTTTAGTAAAGTCAAAATTTGAATTCTATTGTAGATATTTCATCGGGAAACAAGTTCTCGTTGAGGAGTAATTCCCGAAAGATTTATGAAATTAATTTTTGATACAGGATAGTCCACAATGTTTGGCAATGCAGACCAAGAATTTTTTCCATGGGTATACCACGTCTGCGCCACGGACTGGTTCCCACCTAGTGCAATTGGCTGCTGCCTTTTGTCAGCTTGTTGGCCAAAGTTGGGTCCTCTTTGTGGACCCCTAGGGTGGTACTTGGGGGGTTGTACCTGGAATTTTTTTACTATATATACATCATTTTACCTATTTAAAGTATTCTTTCAAGTTTTATACTTCATACAACTCTTTCAAACTTTCACAAGACCTAAGGGCATTTACTAGTTTAAATTTCACGAGTTCCCGGACGTCATGGTTGTTTCTTAGCGTTTTGGTTCTAATACATCTTAATTAGGAGTACCGTTGATTTTGGTCTAAAACATCATTATAAAACATATGAGGTCATGGAAATTACGGAGTGTTGCAATAAGCAATTTTTTGTCTAATGCTTGTTAAACGAGAGAATGAGTTTTCATGAATTGTATTCCCTCATGTTCATGTGTATTTATTGTATATTGTATATTTTCATAATGAGTTGAAATTGTGAGAATGACTAAATAGTACATGAGTTGACTTGTTGAGAATGCCTGATTTGTTTGTGAGAATTTCAATGTTGAATTTTATGAGAAAATTACTTGATGTGCATTATTCTAAAAGTTGCATAATTGTGCTTTTATGATATCTGGCATGATATTCTTATAAATACTGTTGGGAGCATGGTATAATTTGGATAAGGAAGTTCCTCCAAATATTAATGACAAATGTGAAGTCTTAAGCATGATGAGTTTGTTGATGTTGTTCCTACCTTTTTGTTGTGTTTTTAGTCTATTACATGAAGAGTTGATGATTCTCCTAGGATTGTATATTGAATATATTGTTGATTGCATGATGATGTATGTTGTGTGCTGCTGGCCTTGAGTCTTATTATCTTGAAAGTGTTGAAGTTCATTTTAGTGTCATTCGAGGATGAATGTTCCCAAGTGGGGGAGAATGTTATAACCCTAAAAATGAAATAGGACAAATTAGAGCCTCATGTGGTTTTCTTGAGTAATTAACTTGTTAAAATTATTAATAATAAACTTTGAAGGTAGTTTTAAATATTTTTGAATTCAAACATCAAGGGACGATCAAGACTTTCAAAAACTAGTCTTTTACATGCTAGTGTGTTCTAGTATAGTGTATGTGTTTTGGTGTGTTTTTTTTTGTAGTCTAAAACTAGTAGAGTTTACCATAGTGTAGTAATAAGTGATTTGAGGATCAAAACGTCTAGGTATGACTCCCCAAGACAAACCAAACGGTCCCTGAGGAGTACTCAAGGTTTGCTAGGAGGTTGCCCAGGCAGCGTGCAAGCAACATCTTTTTGAAGGTGGTGGCGCATCACTTAAATATCACATGAAAGGAAAAAAATTGCCTTGAGATGTGGGCTTGTCACAAAACTCACTATCTCAAAATGGTTTCGAAATTAAAGATATAAATTTGCCTCCATGACGCGTAGTTGTTGCCTAGTTATGGTTGCATCGTATTAAAGTCAAGAAAAGACATAATTAAAAGGGTCCGACTAATGTAGGGGTGTTTTTGGTATTTTGGACCCATTCCCCAATGAAAAACCCAAAACAATGAATTAGAAATCTAAAATTAAAAAACTCTCAAAATCTCTTCTCTTCAAAAATTCTCTCAAGCCTCCATTGAAGATCAAGGTCTTGGAGCTTGCTAGGAAGGATGGTTTCAACTGATTTCTTCTCAATTTTTACTGGGTTCTTAAATAAATAGGTATGATAGCTATTTATAAAAGGCTTCTTATCACCTTACATCCAATTTCAAAGTGATTTCTATGTTTATGGAAAAGTCCAATTCCCATTCTAAGTCAAGGGTTCATATATGAAACAATTTCAAATTATTAGATATGATATTATTGATGTTAAATTGATGTTTCCCAATGAAAATCTCCATGAACACTTGATATTCTCAAATCCGAAATTTTGCTTATGAAGTAGGTATATTGCTTATGTTCTAATGTTAATGGATTTGTGATTATAACGAGTCGTATTGTTGACTTTTATTGTTAATTATGCAATTATATTGTTAATTGTGGAGGGGTTAAGGAATGATGATATTGGATATTTGATGAGGCTAAGTAGACCTTCTTCCCTTACTAATGTAGAACTGATACAGAATTGTTATTGTATGGTATGATCCCCTTATGGTTGTGGTTTTTACTTGTTGTTCATATTGTGATTATGGCCTTGTCGTCATTATTTTGTGAATGGTAGTAGTATCATGTTATGGTATATGCGAATGTGTAAGGTGATGTTGGTTACATGAAGTAATTTTACTATGTGAAATGTTTTATGGCATACATGAATGTATAGAGTTAAGGATGATGTGATGTTTGGTGATCTTGTATAATATTTTAGCAATGTGATGAAACTATACTGTCTTCTAATGTCAATGTGTAATGATGATTGATTGTGAAGTGTATTTTATAAAAATGTTGTTTCTTGATTTAGTAGACTTAGGTCCCTCTTTTTCATTAATGAAATCTTCTAGATTATGATCTCTTGGATTTGATAGTCTTAGGTTCGTTCTCCTTGATATATGAAAGTAATGTGAATGTGATCTCTTGACTTGGTAGGATTAGGCACCCTTTATATGTATGTAAGTATGAAAGAATGAAAGTCTAGGACCGGTAAACCTAAAGTAGGCACCCTTTTATGAAAGACTACCATGGAAGCTTGAATATAAAAAGAAGGTCAATAATGAACTATCCTTATGAACTTTGATCGGTAGCCCTTGTAGAGTCCTTCTTTGTAGAGGTATTATGAGTTGGTAAGACTAAGAAATTGTACCTTCTCAAATATAGTTATGTAAATGTAATTACTCAATGAGAACCAAGGCAAAGCACGGTGTGGATATGCTTGTGGTAGTAGCTCTACTTAAATATGAGCCTAGAGTACAAAGAAGCCCTTGATATCCCCTATACCATGTGCCTACATGGGATGTGTCATTAGTTATGCTTTTGGCAAGTAGAACACCTTCATTGTGTGGGGTCTTTTGACACCGGATTTTGTACCTAGGTAGTATGGTCTACGTCGGTTAATGTCTATTCTCATAATGTGGAATGTGCACTATCTACAGATGGCACAAGTAGGCTTTGAAATATTAATATGAGTTCCATAGATCATCCATGACCATTATGTGAATTTCCGTAATTGTATAATTGAGTTCTAAATGACTTATGAAATATATATTCTCCTAATGTTAGCATATTGAACTAGAAATGTCCTTACCTTTGATAGTCTTAAGGAACAATCAGGTTTATATTGAAGATGTTCTACGGACTTTCTCTTCATGTCTTATTTAGCTGATTCTTAGGATAAACTTAGGTAGGGAATTATATGGTTAAATGGGTTCGTTAATGATTATGGTGTTACCTTATATGTGAACATTGACTTGAAAACATTTCTTATACTTCTTTTACAAGATTTTTACCAAACTAGCATGAAAAACATATATTTAAGTAAATGTGCCTTTTTATAAGGTTTTCTTTCATGTTCAGCATACTTAGTGCATTAATTGTTCTAATTCCATGTATTTCTCCATGTCTACACATACGTGGTGGCAATTGAGAATTCCTAGAGTTAGAGCTTTGGAAGTAGAGTTCTCTCAAGATTGATATGTTGTCCTATGTTATAGGAAATGGATTATGTTTGTTGTTTCTTTCCATTTAAGGCTTTGTATTAGAGTGTATGTTTATTTTAATGTAAGGGTTGTGACCCTATGATATTAATGTGTCTATGATGGATTATGATAAAACTTAGTTTTCTTATTTTTTGTAACAGAGATTCCGTCTAACTTTTTTGTGAAAACTTTTAAATTTTCGCACTATTTCTATTATAAATGTGATGAAAGATGTATAAAGCTTGTATAAGAACTCCGAGAGGTCAAGTACGCCGTGTGACAATTTGGGGGTTATCCTGGATCGTTACTGTATAAACGATATCTCATTGATCTTCATTAGGAATAACCACAACTTTAAGGTGTGCCGCTCATAGGATTATCCTTTCACACAAGAAGGAGGCCACAACCATTAGGTCTACGACTTCAAGGTTTTACATTTACATAGAGTTCTGTCCTCTTCGTGAAGGGCCACTAACATTAGTTCTACTAGTTCAAGATATGGTCTAAAATACCCTATTTGTCTTTCATAACGAGGCTAGAAACATTATGTGTGTAAAACTAAGACATACTGTAAGACCCCGAAAATGAGATAAGGTGTCTAAAGAATACCATGTTTTTATTAAAGTTAGAATGTCCTAAATATGCTTAAAATATAGTATATTCGCAGTAGCTAAAATATTAGAGGTATTGGAAGTCGAACGTTAAAGGATGACAAAGACGTTCGACGACTAAGTCATCTAGATGCCTAGTATGTAGTTCTATGTGTTTATGGTTGTTTCATGATGTTATAAGGTCCTAAAATGTCTTATTATATTTTTTAGGGGCAGTGTACAAAGTTTGAAGTGATTTGGAAGTCAAAAAAGTCAAGGGACGACCAAGACGTTTGACGACTAGTCACTTATATTCCCCATGTGTCTATGCATGCTTATTGTCATGACCGGATTGTAGACCCCAGGCGACACCGGCGTCGTTGAAATCTTTGAGGTCTTAGACAAGCCTACTTACGTAATTCTTACTTCATCTATGTTAATTTTAGCAGAAAATTTGAAACTTTTTGTTTCTTAACATTCTTACGAAACATTCTACTACATATGGAATTGTTCACCATCAAACATCTAACATTAAGATAATCAAATGAAAGAAACAATTTATTATAACGATGAAGATGTACTTACAAAAATTGCACTTATACTATGTCTGAACAAAAACGAGAAAGAAACTCTAATGGAACATACTCCAATAGCTCAATCCTACAATTAAACTAGAATGTAAATGGGAAAGTATCCTCAAGAGAATTAGGGCCTACCAAGTCCGGATGAATGCTCGATGTTCGGATAACCGCAACGCTGATCGTGTAGCTCTAGCGTCAAATTGTGCATGCACCTAAAAGTTTAGAGTTGTATAGGGTTAGTACACACTTGTAGTAAGTATAAGTATATGCAAGCACACACCAAGGAAATGAATGAGTAAGAATAACTCTTTCCTAGCAACATGATTATAGCAGGTCAAGTCAGTGGACTTGCAAAATTGAGATTAGGAAAGTTAGTTATCTTTCAAAATTTTGATTAGGAACGTTTATGAGCTTTCAAAATTTGGATTAGGAAGTTATGCCAAGAGAGTAACATGCACCATCATACTTAACATTATGCACATAACACACAACAGCGTACACATAGCAATATCATAATTCCTATAACACATAACGTTGTTCATATCATTCATTCGTATACCATGAGACCTAGGAATCATGGACTTGACATTAAGACTTCCCAAAAATGAGGGCTCAACATATGGGAACTCAAATAGGGAGTCTGCTTTAGCGAACACAGAGTCTTTTTTGTTCATTCATACGTATTTCATTTAATTTCATTGATGGGCCACTGTAAACACCATTTATACCTAGGCTTTAGTTTAAGACTTTCATCGGGTTCATTGTGCAATGACCAAGAATGACCTAAAGTCATTACTTGAATCTAACTCACTTCTTGATTATTCTATCCTAAAAGCTTTGGTATCATTATTTCATTATGTGCATCATTTGAGGATGGCCTCATTCATTAGTTAGGAACTTTAACTTTAACTTACATAGATCATGTGAGCATCATGAAATCATGTTTCATGAAACCCTACACCGAAAAGAGGTTGAATAACCGGCCAAAGTGGCCCAAAACATGCTAGCGTATATGGGAATTGAACCCCGACAGATCCTTCTATTGGCAGTATAGGTTCGAAGACTAGTAGATATAAGGAGACCCATACTCAGCATGCTGGACAGTCTCATCTCATGAGAGTTACGTGAACATCCGCCCTTTCCTAAAGAAGGCATCACCGCTCATAGCTAGTCTATCGGTGCTCTGTATAAAGTTCAATTACATTTAACTCATACATAATGAAAGATGGCTTCTAGTATGAGGATATCATAGATCAGTAGATGATTTCTCATCTCATCATTAGTATTAAGTGTGTTAATCTCAATACTTTCATTAGAGTGTTCATAGATACTGGTCTCTTCAGTAACTTTACACTCTCATAGGTGAGTACGTTTTGGTAACATTTACTTAGGCTCATTTGAGATTATTCTCGTCTATAACATTAGACTGATATCATGTTGTCACCACATTAATTAACATTCGCACATTTGCTTTCATAATTATTCACCCCATTTAACGTGAATGTTCATTTCATGATATGCCAATGCACTTGGCCATTTAGTGTGTTTCACACTCTTACTTAACCCTTCTAGGGTTTCATCATATCGCTGTTCATTTCAACATTTCTTTGTTCATATCGTCATTTCATTATTCATTTCATCATTTCATAATGTGCCAATGCAATTGGACATTAAGTGTGTTTTACCCTCTTACTTAACCCTTTTAGGGTTTCATCATTTCATTGCATACATCTTAGGTTCACTTATTTTTAAACATATGCTAGACTTATGGGTCTATATATATAAGCCATGAGGCTTCACTCATCGTTCTTTTAAGTGATTCATATCTTCCTAAGATTATATATTACAAGACTTCTGCATCTTGTATGTATGCCAAGATGTAAATTTCGATCTAAGTAGGCAACATTATTCTTAAATATTTAATTCACGTATGACTTGTGTATCAATACGGAATTTGGGAAAGGGAACCTGGTTTAAAACCCCTTGGACAACACTTTACGTTTTTCTTTTTTATTTAATTCCATTCAACGTGAAATTCGGACCCTAGATGGAGCCCCAACATCACCGTTTCCTTTTTAATTCTATCCTTTGAAAATTCTCTTTCTTGGCCGAGGGGTTGTGGGATCAAACCCCCACAACCTCTTTTATTTTTTTTTATCTATTGCTCCTTGTCTATTTTGAGTTGAGTATGAGGTTTTGGGATCAAACCCCCACAACCTGTTTTTTTTATTCTCCTCTTTAAATCTACCTAAGAGGTCGTGGGTTCGATTCCCACACGCGTCCCCCTTTATTTTTCTTTTGTTCTCCTCCTTAAAATGTGCATAAGAGGGTGTGTGTTAGATTCCCAAAAACCTCCCCCTTTAGTTTTCTTTTATTCACCTCCTTAATCTTCCTAAGAGGTCGTGGCTTCGATTCCCACATGCCTCCCCCTTTAGTTTTCTTTTATTCTCCTCCTTAATCTGCCTATAAGGTTTTGGGTTCGATACCCACATGCCTCCCCCTTTAATTTTCTTTTATTTTCCTCCTTAAATCTTATTGAGAGGTGGTGGGTTTTAATCCCACTCCTCTCATTTCTTATATTTTTTCTTTTAAGTTACATTTTCTAGTGAATACCGTGGTTCAAAGCCCCTTCACCACAATTCTTTTTACTTCTTTATTTTCATCGTTTTTAACAACGTGAGTTCACGAGTTCAATACTCCATGAACTCTGTTGTTTTAATACATTTTTTTCAACATTTTGAACCCTCTTTGCTGACCGAAATTCATCAGTAGAAGCTAGAAATATTCTCCTAATTATTCAGCATCCTTTCATAAAGTTACACCTTAGTTCTGAGGGGAATTTCGTTGTGTATTTAGAACGTTTTAGGTGTGTTTTCACGGATTAGTTTAGACAAGAGATTATCCCTGCCATTTTAAGTCCTAAACCATGAACAATAGCCACAACATCACACACATACACACGTATTTACATTTTCGGAAACATGAACGTAAGTAACATAATTCCAGACATACATATAAACAAATAATCATCACTAAAACACTTTTATTCCCTAGTTTTCTATCAGCAAACATAACTAACCTATGATTCAATGGGAGCTAGTGAAAGGGACATGCAACGGCGAACAATCCTAGTTTTTGGAAAAGATTCGTCTAAACCTTAGGGGGTGTCTTGTGAAAGTTACCAAGAGGGTAGAGAACCCATACCTTTTTGAAAATAAAATCTTGACTTCCTGCCAAAAACATCACCCAAGAACACGTCTAAGCCTCCTCAATATCAACTCCACTCGAATGACAACCTTCCTTAGCTTAGTGTGTGATTAACATTTTTTTTTTTGTGATTTCGTGTGAGTTCTTCAAGGGTGATGAACTTGGTTTATTTTTATGCTTTGGTATCTTATTTTGCCAAAGAAAAAACGTGAGAAAGAATAAGAGAGATTGAGCGTGAGAGTGGAGAGATAAATGTGAGAGAGTTCTACTGATGTCTCAAACATATTAACCTCATACTAGTGCATACACACCATACACAATCAAATACTTTAATGACTAATTAAGGTTACTCAACCGAGACTTCAGCAGAAGTACCTTCCCATGTACCCCCTAACTTGAGTGCGAAGAATCGTGTTCTGCTTTGAGCCTCTTTACTTGGACCATTAGCATGAACTCTGTCTTTCCCTTGTTCTTGACTTCTCCTAATCGGACAATCTTTCACCCCATGTAATATACTGATTCTACATTTCTCATTTACTAATTTTTGGGTGTATATAAGTATCTAAATCATGACCAACCCATTCCCAATCCCATTAAATCAAATTGAACCTTCCCTCCAAAAATATTTTGTGTAGAAACCTCCATTTCCATAATTTTTACAACAAGAAGCTATTTACAGTAAGCTTTTCAAATTACAGTGAACTTATTTTGGACATTACAGTGAACTAATCCCTATTCCGAAAGGGTGGACTTCCAAGGCCAATGAAAGAGAAAGTGAACTCATTTCCATAGGAGTTTCCCTAACTAAGGTTATCCTAAGACTCACCAAGGTGTAAAATTAAGGAGGTGCACATATTCCACTTTAAATACACACCAAAGTGATCCTCAATACTACCCTTTTCAAGCTTACTCACTTCGGGAGAACAAGCCCCCACTTAATGACAAGACATTAGAAGGACACACAACAACACATCAAGACATCCTTTTCGGAATGCCTACTTAGTGGAATGAGTAGATGGCGTCCCATACCACCACCTACCCTAAGTAGTAAACTCTTTAAGAAGGCTTAGCACAAAGACTCCCCTATCAGAAGGTCCACTTAGTTCAATGAATAGATAGTGTCCCATTACACTACCTTCACTACGTGGTACGTTCTTTTAAGAGACATAGTTCATTGAATTCTTATAACGCTTACCAAGGCTCCCCTTTCGGAATTCCAACCTGTCATATCCTGACACTATACCCTAGATGTTATGGTCAATCTAGGATTGCCATCGGCGTACTTGACCTCTTGTAGGTCTTGTACAAGCCTTTACATACCATTCATCGCATAAACATAACGAAAAGTAGTGCAGAATTAAAACTTTTCACAAAACATTTCATAAGCATTAAAAAATCTTCCATATAATTCATAGGAAATACTAAGTCTCAATCTCATCACACTTAAGACAGGAGAATAATTGGGACACAACCCATACAAAATTCTAATATAGAAATACTTAGTCCATTACAATACTTCAAAACCAACATAAAAGACATCTATGCCCTCAAATAAAATAAGGACATACTTAGACTACACATGAATGATTCTATGATCCAAGTATTCACTTCCCAAATGCTCCTCATGTACCGACGACTATTGAGATAGATAAAAGCATGGATTTGTACAACCACATATACTAAGTATGGAATAATGCATGAAAATCATGAAAATGGACATTTCTTAGAAATATGCATCTTTTCATTTAAAAATCATATTATAATCATAAGAACAACATTTAACAACTTAAAAACACATAATATACCATTTAAACAATTTAATGCCTTTTTGGGCCAACATAACAGTGAGTTGTACTCATTGTATAGGTAAGGGATTCACTGCTACATTGAAGTTGTTGACTTGTTCCTTAGAGACTTCTTATCATGTAGTCATCCTACTTTGACCTATTTTAAGACACACTTAAGTAACACGAAGAGAGATCCCCCGTACAACCTCCCTAACAATACCTAAATGACCCTCAAGAATACTTATAATAAGAGACATACACACTTAAAATACATAAACATATTAACAAGAGATTTCCTCTATAAAAGGTGATTCTACGTCTCACTTGGGTGAGTTGTGAAGCGACTTCCAATACAGTCCCTTATACACATACTTAATAGATCATATAGACTACCTATGATAGCAACATTCTCACTCGACACTTTCAGATATAGATGATACGACATTCTCTTACCAATGACTATCAAAATATTTACTTAAGTAAACCAAGAAGATAACTTCCATGATTGACCTCTTCAAGACTACCTAAGTTTAGATAAGACTCATCTAGGTAAGATACGAAGAGAACATTCCTAGGCCCCCTTCAAAACATACCTAGACAACCATTAACTACTCTAGATAAGTCCTTATTCATTAACATACTTTCTTAACTTAAGTTGTTAATTCATTAGTTAATTTAAGAGACACTAAATACATAAAGTACATTCAATTAATTATCTTGGACAAGACGTAGGGACTCTAAAAACACCTTCAAAGCCTATTGTGCAATGTCCAGATAGCGGCCCATACCACCACCTAACCTTAATAGAACTTCTCTAATGCTAGGATGTATCACATATTATGAGAATAGGGAATAACCAATATAGACCAGGATGGCAAAGAATGGAATCCAGAGTTCTAACCTACTCCAATGGGGGTGTTCTACTTGCCAATGGTAGAACTTGGACGCATCCCATGTAGTCACATGTTAAAGGAATATGAAGGGTATGCTTTGTAATCTAGTATCATCCTTTAACAAAAACTACTTCCATTACCATTCTCTCTCGGTTCTAGCATAATTTCACATAGATTAATTTATACTTACGGTTCATATAAAAGTGTTCCATATCATGTTTAATAACCAAATCATATTTACCCTACCAAAGAAATGTCCACTTGGCTAACTCACAATGGCAACAAGAAGCTCATCATGACTTTCAAATATGATGTTGTTCCAGAAAATTAAGATTAAGTCATCATTCATGTAGTTTGGAGGATACCATTACGACTTACAACTAAAACATTCATCACCTTACCACTAGGTTCAAGGCTTATCATAAACGACCCTCTTAACTTCATTTGAGGTCACTTGTCATTCATGCATAAAAGACTAAGTGAATTTAACATCCAAAGTCAATATATAACATATTCACATTCATACATATATCAAGCAAGGGACACAAGTCAACCAAGACAAGACACCACATACTTCACTTTAACTCACGATACATGTCATTCTAGAGGCACATTGTAATTACTGTTATTATCTCACTACACCATTTTAGGCCTACGGCCACACTAACTCTTGACTACACTTGTAAAGTTTTACCTAAAGTAGTTTTGGGAACACTTTTAAAGCGTAGCTGAAATTTTTAACTTTTAGCTACAATAAGTTTGGCAATACTTTGAAAATGTACTCTTTAATGGTATAAGATACACTTTATAAGTGTTGTTACAATATGATATAATTGGCAACACTTATTTACATATATGGCCACACTTCTAAAATGTCCTATTTTTATAATTGAAAAAACAACACCTTATAAGTGTTGCATTAAAAATTTTCAATAAAATTTTATATTCCGTCCAATATTTTAACACTCCATCCCATTTATATTGGCCAAAAAAATAAAAATTAATAAATTGAAGATATCCCCAATTTCTAGAATGAAAAATTTCCCACTCAGCTCAAGACATTGAAGCTCAAAATTTGAATTTTTCATGAAGCAAAACTATAATTTTTTTCAGGTTTCAAGATTTTGTTGTTCATCTCAGACATTAAAAACCTAATGCTTTTCTTTCTTGAATATCAGAACACACGATTCAGTTAAGAAGATGATTTCTTAAAGATTCGTTACATTGAAGGGATTTTGTTTGGTAAAACGTTTATCTTTAAACTTCGACGCTTACGGTTTCTGGGTTTATTGCTTGAGTGTTGTTACATATTTAGCATTAGGGTTTTATATTCTTATCTTTGTTAATACGATTTTTATTTTTATTTTTTGGAGTATTGCTTGTAGTTCTTACCTACATCAGTTGATTCTTTGTCGTGTGGGATTCATGGCTGTAACTCCAGCGTATATACATAGATTATTATTGGTCGTTAATGGAGGAAGTAAATCTCAAGCGTAGAGAGCGTTTCTGGAAGTCTGGAATGAGTGCTTTTTAGGAAGATGTCGATAAGAGTAATAATAATGGCACTGTACAAACGGAGAGAACAACACGAATGCGGTCAACAGTAATACATGTGAGGTTCATGGCTGTAAGTCGAAGGTAATGGCACTTATGAGGTTCTTTCATACACATATATTCTCAGATTCTAAGCAGAAGCTGTAACAGGTTTGTAAATTTTCCATCAACAGGTATTTTTCTTTTCTTCACATCTCATACATTTATGTCTTAGTAATGTGCCGAGTTCTAAGATTTACGAAGAAATACAACTTTACTTATGTCTATGACTCTCACTTTGATATGATATCCTGCCTTAGAATATCCAGCACTACATATTTTACCATTATTATTATGTTACCCTTATTCCTGAGTATAGTTACTATGCAAAATTTGTAGATAGTGGAAAAGGTAGTATCTTGTGTTGGTATGCACGCCTGAAGTTTCTTTCTTTGACTGGGTCGACGGACCTCGCGACGGGACGTCGTGGTCACGAGGAGCCGTCGTGGACCTCGCGACGGGGCGCTGTGGACCTCGCGACGGGCCATCATAGTCATGAGAGGTCATCGTGGTCATAACGGGCCGTGGTCATGACGGGCCGTTGTGGTCATGACGGGCCGTCGTGGTCATGACGGGCCGTCGTGGTCATCCGTCGTGGTCATGACAGGCCGTCGTGGACTCCGTCTTCCCATACTTGCAAGCAAGTTTCTTCTGCTACTTCTCTGATCTTCATGACGAACATGCAGGACGGACCGTCATGGCTACGACGGTCCGTCACGCTTTCCGTTACAGCTGAAATTTCAAATTGATTAATTGTTAAATTTCTTAATTTTGTGTTCTTTCTTGATGGAACAGATTTGTTTACTAGAGGAATTGATATTCAAGCAGTTAACGTTCTTATCAATTCTGATTTTCCTAAGAACTCAGAAACGTATTTGCACAGGGTATGTATAACAGATCTTTGATCTTGCTTATTGACTTATATATTGTTTTTGCTATTTCATCATTGGTAATTTGTTGTTAGTGGCTTTGGTTTGAATTGAGCTAAGGTTTTGTTTCTCTTGACCACTATTCATTTTGCTTGTTTGGTATGGTTGAAGTGTAGTTTTGCTATGTCAGATTTAGTTTCCTTGTTTGATCGTGTGGAACATATTAACTACACAAGGAAACTAATCTAATTTTCTTTAATTTTTCCTGCTGCTGTAATCTACAATCTGGACTTGTCTCTCTTTAGTTGTTGTTAATGTATTTGGTTTAAATTGAGCGAAGGTCTTGCTTCTTTTGTTTCACTGTTTTTTTGGCATTTGTATAGAACATTGGCATGGTATGGGGTCTGCAATCTGCAGATTTGTTGTTAATGTTTTCTGTAACTTCTGCTTCTATATATAAATATTTTTGTCAGTAAAGTCTATTTTCTTTCTTATTATATAGAATATCCGTGTTATAACCATAACTTTTGACATCCTAGTAGAAGGCATGCTTCCATAACTACAAACAAATAAACAAATAATTATTAGGAGAATCTAATTGTTTGCGTCTCCTCATTAATTCCTTTTTTCTTTAGTGTTCGTGTTAGTTTGCGTGCATCATGGTTATTGTATAACACCAAATATTTTATATTGTTTCTTATGAAGTTTCAACCCTAATGCAATTATTCATTGTTGTTGAACTCATTTGGAATTCTAGACACCTAATGGAAGATCATCTACTTTGAACATCAAAAGACAAGTAGGCATCTACTTTGAACATCAAAAGATGCAATCTAATTTTCTGTAACTGCTGGATTTCTTTCCTCTCTATATTGTTGCAATTTGAACTTCTTACCTCTTCTATATAACTGCCAATATCTTATTTGTGTAAGGAAATGGAGGTGATCAAATTTGAAGTGGATGATGAAGAGTTTTTGAACTATTGTAAAAGTTTAAATACATATTTGATTTATTGTGTACACATTTAGAATATTGATGTATAAGTATGGGTATGTACACAACACATACTATCTTTTGGTTGTACATGAAATATTTCTCGAAGTTTATTTGAAATATATAGCTTCAATTTAATGATTAATTAGTTCATTTTGTGTTTTAGGTCACTTGTATGTATGTAAATATATTATATATATTTGTGCTACATGTAGGCTTATAAATGTTGAAGTTACACTTTGTAAGTGTTGCTCTAGGTAGATAAAAAGTTACACTTTGAAAGTGTTGCAATAGATGACCAATAAAAGGCAACACTTATTAAGTGTGACCAATAAATCTGAAAAGGCAACGCTTTTAAGTGTAGTCTAACAAAAAATAGGTGTTGCTAATGCACGTCTTCAAAGCGTGCCCTTATACCTATTAGGCTACACTTTATAACTGTAGGCAAAGATGGCAACATTTAAAAAGTGTTGCCTAATGTCAAAGGTTACACTTCTTTTGGGCAGCCCCTAAAAAGTGCTGCCGAATGTCCAAAAGTGTAGCCTTTTATCAAAGGCCACACCTTTTGCTAGTTTAGGCTACACTTACGTGGTGTTGCTGTAGGCCGAAAATGGTGTAGTGTCTTTAAGTCATTCAATTAAATCATAATAGATATATCAAAGTAAATGAGGAATATCATACATCAACCCTAAGACTATACACACAAACCCATAGTCATAGTCTAACGTGATCATCTACATAGCATCAATAGAACACATATAATTTCACATTACTAACATGCATACATATATAATCATACTTCTCATAATCCACTGCACAAATAATCACAATACTCCAAGTAGTGCCGACATGGTCCTGATTATCATATTGCATAAAGTAACGCTGACAAGGCCATATCAATTGCAAGTAAAGCACATAACACTGCCACCATAAGTAGACCATACCAATCACAACATAATTGAAGTATAATCAACATAAAATAAATTAAATAAGGTAGCTTACCACCATTAGCGTCTCAATACCCAAAACCAAAGCCAAATAACCCAATTCGATATCACAAGACCCTTTACCCATGGCCTTAACAAACAATTCGACATAATTGTAACAACATTCATGAAACAAGGTAAAATTACCACATAATCATCAATCAAGTACAACCTAGATATCAATTTACTACAATAATTACATCAATCAATAGCCTACATGAAACAACATTAGAATTCATGAACATAAGATCAATATCAAGTAACACATAACTTAGTCAAAAACTAGGGTTTATACAATTAATGGGTTCATAGGTTATTTTAGTTTCAAATCATCAATACAATAACAATTCATTCACAATTAAAGCTTTACAAACCATTAATTCAAGAAACCATGGAATAGATCATAAAATTGGACAATTTAACTTGATAAATTTAGAAAACATCTCTTTAAAGTTGAGATCCTTGATGAAAAGAGCTTAAAGGATAAATATACATACCTTGATGAAGATAATTCTTCACTTTGATGAATAATCTCCAATAAATTTTTTCACTCCAATCTCTTCCATGAGTTTTGACTCCAACGGAGTTCTTGAGAGAATTCTTAAGGGATTTGGGTTTTGATTTTGGAAGAATACAATTCTTCTTAGTGTCAAAGAATTATATACATGTTTAAAATACCGAAAAGAAGTCTTAGAAACCTCAAAACCTCTTATTTCAAAGTGGAGTGAATTTACACTTTCACCCCTCAAATAAAAGTTACCCTGCGGAGAACGCAGCCCCAATAGTCGGTTACCAATCGACGGTGTGTCGGTCCACACACAGACCATTCTATCCTCTGTTGATGGGTTCAGAGGATGGAAAATTTTAGCCTAGCTTCCCAGGATATGTACAAAACGACACCCTCCACTACGGGTCGTCGACGAGGACACTGGCCATCATTTGACATCTGTAGGTGGGACTGCCTTGGGCAGTTTTGGACACCAACATGTGTCCTTTCTCAAGGACACTTGGATGGTCGTTGAGGATGTCTACCCAAAATTTTCCAACAAAAACCTAATCTTATACTAGTCTAGGATCTCTCACATGAATTTTATCCAAAACGAACACGTAAAACACGACGAAACATGCCTAGACACACAAGGTCATTTCAAGGCAATACTTTCGAACGTCATGGACGTTCCTGGACGTTTGACTTCCATACTTCGCAAAACTTGAAACACTGACTATATACACCACAATAACTCAAATAATGTCCTTATAACCTCATAAAACACAAATAAATACATAGAACCACATATGTGACTTAGTCCTCGAACTTCTTAGTCGTCCCTTTACGTATGACCTCCAATGAACCTAAACTCTTTGACACTGCCTCAATACCATATAATACAGTAATTTAGGACCTTATACCATCATTAGAACCATATTAGGCCCTAGTTCACCTATGTCATTTTGCGAGGTCTTACATTCTCCCCCACTTGGACAACATTAGTCCTCAAATGACTCTTCCCACTCTCTAATCACTTCAAAGAATAGAGATTTAACTAGATGCTCATGAACATACATTATAAGACACTTTTGTGAAGATAACATCAATTTCACATAATAAAGAGAATCACAATTCAACAAGAAACAAGAAAACATTTTATAACTCATTATGCTACAAAACTCACATGCTTCATTCCAAATAAGGAAACTAATTTTATACTCCATATTATACTCATATACATCAGTTATAACCATATCGCAACAATTTTATACAAACGAATCAATTAGTCCAATTTCAAAAAATTTATCAGTGAAAAGTTTCAACATACGGTGATTTTTAGCAATTTTTTGAAAAATGCAACTTTTAGGCAATTCATGATAGAAACATAATAATATGCAAGGTAACATCATATAAACATATTTTTCAACAAAATAATAGGTTCATAAAATACACAAAGCAAGAATTTAATAAAATACAATTTCAACAGAACCCCTAAACACAATGTAACATGCAACATTCTTCTATGACTCTTTATCCCATCCACTGACCATACTCCCCCACTTAGAAGGAACTCATATTACTAAAATTAAAAAGCAAGGACATACTCTCGTCATGATCATCATTATTCTCATCCGAATTTAATCCTCTTTTGTCTGGATTGAATAGAAACACCTCTAATTTGGAGCATCGTCCTTAGGAACATTAGGACCAACTTGCTTACCCTCTCTTCCTCTAGAAGCAATGTTAGGACAATCTCTCACTTTGTACCATTCTTTTCAAAAACCAAATGAACTCCCGGTATCCTTAGACACTCACCATAATGCCTCTTTCTACTAGTGATATATGAAGGATTTACATTTTGAGAACTACCTCCTTTCTCCAATTTCACCTTAGTACTATTTGGTTCTTCTTGAGTTTTAGCCCTCTTCTTAACCCTAGTTTAATCTTGGTCACTAGAACCATCCCTTTTCATGTTTCTAGCCATCCTCCTATGTTTAGACTCTTTATTGATTGGACATACACCATGAGTGTAGCTAGGGTCATATAATCATCTAGCATCGCCGTAGAACGTTTCTCCCTCACTAGATCTGCTGCATCCACCACAAAGCGACTTTTTTCATCCCTTGGATTAGACAAAAGAGATGGGGTATATCTAGATAACCTTGAGATATTCAAAGAGTATTCCTCAATGCATATTCCCTTTCTTGAGGTTGATAAACTCGTCCACTTTAACTTCCCTCCTCTCACAAGGAAAGTACTTACCAATAAAATATTCCTCAATTTCATCCTACTCAATATTACCCCAATCCTCCAGCCTATTGTCCCTCTTTTGAGTGTACCATATTTGAGAAACGTCCCCCAATTGGTATGAATCAAACTCCACCTTGTCTCTAGATGTAACTCCCATAACACTAAACACCTAGTACACTCTCTCTAGGAACTCTTGGGGATCCCCTACAACTTTATAGTCAATAAAGATACGATGATTCATACTCACAAAATCTCTTAACCTATATGTCATACTGCTCTCCACACCATTTACCCTATGCACCATAGTCGAATTCACTTAAGTAGTTACGACTCAGGATAAAGCAAGCAAAGCCTCTCTAATATCCCTATCACTCAACTTTGGGGAACCACTTGAAAATCATTACCTCCTTCCACAAGAGGGACTTGATCACCTTGAGCATCTTGATCACTTTGAGGAACTTTCTCAACTTCCTCAACTTGAGAAGGAATCTTCTCTTTCACCTGATTCTTCTCATCTCTCCTAGCTGGTGTCGTCCTCGTATTCATTTTCCCAAAAACAAAAGGAAAATGATAATAAAAGATTACTCATAACTTTTATTATGCAGCACGACATAGGATTAGAAAACAAGGGAAACTCTATCGTACTATTGCCTCTCGCCCATAGATGGGTCGCAACTCACACTGATGGTCAAGACTCTACCAGACGTGACTTGATGAGACTTATTGATTTATAATACTACTTTCATAACCTATGCTCTGATTCAAAGCTTGTCAAATCCAGTAACTATACCCTAGAAGTTAGGTTAAATATCTGATTGCAATCGGCGTATCTCAAAGGTCTTGTACAATCCCTTACATATCATTCACCACATAAACATAATGAAAAGTAGTGCAAAATTAAAGATTTTCATAAAACATTTCTTAGTCTTTTAAAAAATCTTTCATATAAAGTCAAAGGAAATACTAAGTCTCAATCTCATGAAACTTAAGACACGAGAATACTTGGGTCACGGCCCATACACAATACTAATATTGAAATACTTAGTCCATTACAATACTTCAATAAAAACATTAATGACATCTATGCCCTTGAATTAAGTGGACATACTTCCATTTTACTTGAATGATTCTATGATCCAATTCTTAACTTCCCAAATCCTCCTCACATACGAACAACTATAGATCTAGATAAAAGAATTGATTAGTACAACCACATGTACTAAGTATGGCATAATGAATGAAAATCATAAAAACGGATATTTATTAGAAATATGCATATTTTCATTTAAAAATCATATTATAATCTTAAGAACAAAACTTAACAACTTAGAAACACACAAGATAACATTTACATAATTTAATGCATTTTTGAGCCAACTTTACAGTGAATTCAGCTCATTGTACAGTGAAGAGATTCACTGTTACAGTGAAGTTATCTACTTCTTCCTCAGACACTTCTTATCATGTAGTTGTCCCACTAAAAGCTATTGTAAAAATCACTTAAGCACACAAATAGATACCGCCCACACAAACTCCTTAAGTATACCTAAATGACCCTCAAGAATACCTATAATAAGACATATACACACTTAGAAGGCATCAACACATCTACATGATATTTCCTCTACCAAGTGTTATTTTAAGTTTCACTTGAGTGAGTTGTCAAGTGACCCCCCATACAATCCCTTACGCACACATTTAAGAGAACGTACAGACAACATATGATAGCTTCATTCTCACTTAACGCCTTAACATATTGATGATACGACATTCTCTTACCAAATGCTATTAAAAGATTTATTTAAGTAAATAATGAATAAAAAGTCAATGATTGACCTCTTCAAGACTACCTAAATAATCTTATGAATAACGTATGTTATATCATGTCCACATATTCAAAATATTTCCCTAACTAGAGTCACTCTTAAGACTCATCTAGGTAATATACGAAGTGACGATTCCTATGCCATTTTCAAACCATTAACTAGACAACCCTTAACTACTCTAGAGAAGTACTAACTAATTAACATACTTTTTAACTTAAGTCATTACTTCATCAGTTCATTTAAAAGACATTTAACACATAAAGGACATTCATGTAATGGTCTTGCACAAGACCTAGGAACTTCAAATAACACCTTAAAAGCCTACTGTACAATGTCTAGATAGTGTCCCATACAACAACCTAAACTTCATAGATCTTTTCTAATGCTAGTAGGTATTCAATAAGATGAGAATAGGCAATAACTGACATACACCATGATATCAAAATATGGAATTTGAAGTTCTAACCTACTCCGATGAGGGTGTTCTACTTGTCAATGGTAGAACTTGGACACAACCCAAATAGGAACATGGTTATGGAATATGCAGGGTATGCTTTGTAATCATGTCTTATCCTATAACTAGAACTACATCCCTTACCATACTCACTCAGTTCTAGCCTTCTTTCTTATAGTCCACTGGGTTACCTCTCAATGGCAACAACAATCTCATCATGACTTTCCTAAGGTTTAATATGATGTCGTTCCATCCAATTAACCTTTAGTCTATCATTCTTTTACGTTGAAAGATACCATTATGGCTTTTGACTTCAACATTCATAACCTTACCACTTGGTTCAAGGTTTCATATAAAGGACCCTCTTAACTTCATTTAAGGTCACATGTTATTCATACATACAAGACTAAGAGACTTTAACATCCAATGTAAAGATGTCACATAGTCACATTCATACATATATCAATCAAGGGACACAAGTTAACAAAGATAAGACAACACATACTTCACCTTAACTCATAATACATCTCATTCAAGAAGCACATAGAAATAACTCTATCATAATTCAGACATCACTTATACTATAATATTATCATCAATATAGCCAACATAGACTGATATATTAAACTAGGAATAACATACGTCAACCCTAAGACTATACACACAAAACCATAGTCATAGTCTAACGTGATACTCTACATAACATCAATAGAACACATAAACTTTTACATTACTTAACATTTATATATATGTCTTCATACTTCTCATAATAACCTACACAAATAACAATACTCCAAGTAGTGCTGACAAGGCCACATCAATTGCAAGTAAAGCAGATAACACCGAGACCATAAGTGAACCATACAAATCACAACATAATTAATGTCTAATAGATATAAATAAAGTAAATAAGGCATATTACCACCACTCCCTTATCAATATCTCAAACAAAAGCCAAATCACCAATTCGATATCACTAGACCCTTACCCATGGCCTTAACCAACAATTCAACATAATTGTTACGATATTCATGAAACTGGGTCAAATTACTTCATAATCATCAATCCAATACAACCTAGATATAAATTTAATACAATTATTTCATCAATCAATAGCCTACATGAAACTACATTTGATCAATATAAAGTCACACATAACTTAGTCAAAAACTAGGGTTCATCAAATTCATGGGTCCATAGTTTATTTTAGTTTGAACCATCAATACAATAACAATTCAATTATTATTCATTCTTTACAAACCATTAATGCAAGAACCCTTGGAATAGATCACAAAATTTGATAATTCAACTTGAAAACTTTAGAATTTTTTTTTAAAAGTTTGGCTCCTTGTTGAAGAGAGTTTTAAGGATCAAAATGCATACCTTGATTAATCTAATTCTTCACTTTGATGAATAATCTCATTTCAATTCGTCACACCAAGCCGTTACTTGAGTTTTGACTAAAATGGGGAGAATTCTAAGGGATTTGAGTTTTGATTTTGAAAGAACGAAATATTCTTACTATTAAAGACTTATTTACACGTTTAAAATACCTAAAAGACCCCTTAGTAACCTCCTAACCTCTTATTTGGAAGTTGAGTGAATTTACACTTTCACCCCTCACTTAACTGTGAACATGTTCAGAACACAACCCCAATCGTCAGTTTCCCCTCGATAGGGCATCAGTAACATTGATCGTTCTGTCCTCCGTCGATGGTTTCAGAGGCATTAAAATGGTAGCTTAGCTTCCCAGTATAAGTACTAAACGATGCCCTCCACCAACGGGGAGTAGACCAGGATACTGGCCGTTGTTTGCCATCCATAGCTTGGACTGCCTTGGGCAGTTTTGGCCACCAACATGGGTCCTTCCTCAAAGACCCTTTGATGGTCCTTTGGGATGTTTTCCTAGATATTTCCATCCCAAACATGATCTTATACGATCTTAGGACCTCTCACATGAAATTCATCAAAAACAAACACGTAAAACTCAATGAAACATACCTAGACACACAAGGCCATATCATGGCAACACTTTGGAACGTCATGGACGTTCTTAGACGTTTGACCTCTAAACTTCACGAATCTTTACACACTGCCTATATACACTATAATACCTCATAAAAACACATATAAATACATATAATCACATATGAGGTATATAGGTGATTTCGTCATTGAACGTCTTAGTCGTCCCTTGATGTTTGACATCCATCGCACCTAAATTCTTAGACACTTCCTCAATTACATAATTGGAAAATTTAGGACCTTATACCAACATGAAAACCATATAATATTGTAGTTCACCTGAGTAATTTTTTGAGGTCTTACACTACCTAGTGCAATGGATAAATAGCATCCCATTCTACTACCTGCCCTTTGTAGTACAATCGATTCAAAGACTTAGAAATTTCATTACTTTTGCGGAGTAGGGGGGGTTAGCTTAAGCGACATATACCATGAGAGCTAGACATGGAATCCTGATATTAACCCCGAGCTTGACATGAAATCCCGATATTAACCCCAATCGTATGAGGGATCCTCAGTTTCCTATAGTAAGGTCATTCGCTTAGCTTTTACGTAGATTATCCAATAGCTACAACTATGAGGGTGCATAGTTAACGGATAAGGAGATCACTACTAAGTAACTCATTCTCTAATAACGAGGAGTACTCATATCAAGAGGTACATTGGAATTGAAAATCTCAACTCACGAAGTGTAACTACCCCTTCTTCTATCTTTTTCTGTGCTAGGCATAACTCCACACAGATTCTCAACATTATATACTATAAGTTAAGTGTAATTAGTAAACACCACATCTCAAATCATGAAGGGAATTCATCCTACGACCTATCTTAGAAAGCACTTACCATGTAGTGAGGTTGCTACTAAGAACTTCATCTCAACTCTCAAAGACCGTTCACCCTAAAACTCCCGTTTTTGACTTAACATAGCTTCATTCATTCATTCAAGTGTGAGCATGTGTACATGTGAGCACACCTTGAACATAAGCATCATTCCAATTACATTCAATTTTTTACATTGTTAGATCTTCCTTTATACCAATACAAACTTTAACATGGTCAACATATAGATTTTTTCATTTAGGCATAAACTAAGAAAAACATGAAATTCTGACTTCATAATACAATTAGAAGAACTATGTTCATTATGACTTCATTTCACATATGATACCTTCAATACATACTCACAATACATAACAATTATATCCAAATACATCAAATAAATACAACCACCAAGAAGGTGGACATACCACTCAAGAGCAAATCATAATATGAACTATTCAATAGAACCAAGTCACCATTTATTCAATCTTTAACCACCTATAATAAATACTTAATGTTTTCATGATTATATGGATCTTAGGTCAGTATCTAAACCATAATAACAATATAATAAAACAAAGGTTCAAACACTACACAATCATATTCATTTAACCCGTTTCTTAAGCTAGAAGTTAGAATTATGCATAAACATTAGTTCATTAGGGTTTTGATATTAAATTCATCACTTAATAATATAAGGAACATGTTTAATTCATTAAAATACTTTTACATGAAGACCCATAGTTAGAGTAAAAGATAGAACAATGAAAGGTTTGAAAACCCTTTTTGAAATATTTATGAAAAGATTCCTTGAATGGTAGAGAGTTTAAGGATGACTATTATACCTCAAATATAATAAACTAAATCTTGATGAATAAACACTCTAAAGCTATCCCTCATAGCTCTCCTTGAGTTTTAGCTCCAATGGTTGCTTTGAAAGATTTTGTTTCTAGATCGACAGTTTGAAACAAATATAATATACCCTAAAAACACTAAAAATATAATATACCCTAAAAACACTAAAAATATTTTCCTAGGGTCATTTAATACTTGGAGTGAATTTACAAAACGCCCCAAGCAAGGTAGTGCACGTGACAGCTTTTGCAGTAGCCATCAACGGACCCAAGCAACGGGGCGTCGACTGAATGACGGCCCGTGCTGCATGGGCGTTGTTTGTGTTTGCAATTGGAAAGTGGAGGTTTGATCTCCCACGCTATGTCTTCACCTACGCTCCTAGAAGAGGGGATGTCGTCTTGACTACGACCAGTGGGTTGCTAGGCGTCGTTTGAGAAGTGGTTTGGTAGCTTGGGTGCTATGTCTTACATCCTCTTCTGGGACCCTTCGTGGGTCCTAGGTGGGGTCATACCTGAACTTTAAATCCCTAAAAATAGTTTTCTAGGTATTAGGAACATTCCACATCAATTTCAATTAAAACGAACACATAAAACTCACTGAAACACATTAAGACACATGAACATATTCTAACAAACCTTCCGAACGTCATGGAATTTCGTGGACGTTTGACCTCCAACCATAAAAAAACATCATACACTGACGAAAGACACTTATATAACTCATATGAACAAAAAATTAACTCAATAAACGAATCACGAAGCTCTATTTAACGTAGTTCATTTTAGGGTGTTACATTCTTCCCCACTTAGAATAACATTCATCCTCGAATGACACTAAAACTATAAGACCATAAAGGACTCACTTAGAAACACATGAAAAATTACAATAATGATAAGACATTCATAATCAAAGAAAAAACTCACAAGGAGCACAAATTTCATACTTTCAAACACTTTGCAAACCAGACAACTTTTGCATCAACTTCACAATTTCAAAACTCACCCTTATCCTTCTTTTGTGGAGTAAATACCTTCTCCAACATTAAATATGCTCATATACAATATTATTATACACACATTAGAACCAAATTTCGTGAAAATACTTTTTTTTTCCAAAATTCACATAATTTTAAGTGAGCATTACTGTGACACTGTGAAACATGCTAAAATTTTCAAAAATCCATTTTTTGACCAATTGAGCAAGAAGGAATGTTAATATGAAGTATAAAAGCATACAAACTCATCTTATAACAATCATAAAGGCTCTATAATAACGGGACTTCAAATCCGGATTAGTACTCCTTTCTAGTTTCCACCTCTTAGAGGTGACACTTGTTTGTAACATTGGGTCTAGACCACCTTCAGGAGCTTGTTTGACCTCCTTCCCTCTTACTTTGATGTTTGGGCAGTCCCTTATTGACAAACCTTATTAACCACATGCACAACAACCATATTTATGGGAAAGACACCTATTCATATGTTGCTTTCCATAAGAAGCACACCTACTCCTCTATTGCACACTCATCCCCCCTTGACGAAGGTTCATTAATTCAACCATCTTTTTCTCCCTCCACTCATGGGTAAAGAACCTATGTATGAAAGCCTCTATGAACTTCTCCCAATCAACCAGATCTCTTTCTTAGGGTCTCTCACCGCTCCATTGCTCAAACAACATTTGAGCCACATCCTTGAGTTGGTAAGCAAGTAACTCCATTTTTCGTTCTATGGGGTAGTCCCATAGAATCAAACACTTTTAACACCTCATCTATGAACCCTTGTGGATATTTATAATCCTTAGTTCCATGAAAAGTAGGATGGTTCATCCTCATGAAATCAGTAATTCTTGAAGCGGGAGTACAAGCATTATGTTGAAGTACACGCCATTGTTTAGCTTTGGCAACAAAGTGATTATTGAGGACTTGAGATTCAGACGTCACAAGTTGGGTCAAATTCGTTAGGGCATCCCTTAACTCTTCATTTGTCATATCTCTTTAAACTAAAGGAGTTTCACACTCGAATTTTGGAATCCAAATGCAACCGTCATCGTTAACCTATAAAAGGTCGCATACAAGCCTGTTATGAGCTCTCATCACATTCATGTAGTTAAATTTTGCGGAAAATTTAGAACTTTTAAAACATAATGAAGTATACATAGACTTCATCTATTTTCTACATAGATTAAAATTCTAATAAGATCGAATTAAAACAACCATCTATAATTGAAGGATCAATTCTAATAAAAAAATCACTATACAACATATTAGTTTGCCAAAATGTCAGCTTTGAAATAAACTTCTGAAAAGGAATTCTATGGACAACATCCAATAGCTATGTCTAAAGTACTAGGCTAGATAGATAGGTCTAGCATCCTCGAACATCAAGAGGACCTACCAAAGTCTGGAGATCGACAATCAAAATAACTTCGATGAGTCTTCAACCTTTTCTTTGACCTGCACCTATAAATATAATCATAGTATAGAGTTAGCACACACTGGTACTAAGTATTGGTGTATGCACACATACATATATGGATTATGAATGATCAAGGAATGATCTTATTATAACAACATGCCATTTTTGGAAAGTGACATCACTAGACTTTCATAATTGGTTTTGTGTCATTGTGGTATGAATGTGACGTATTTTAATGCATTTAAAGCACACAAATAATTTTCTATATGATCATAAGACGTTAGAATCATCAACATAATTTTAGAATAATTCGAACAAAAATTCTCAAAATAATCCTCCAAACCCGAGGGCCCCTTTTTTATGCTTAGTTTATTTTTAAATCTTTTTCATCTGGTTGTTGTGTCATTCAAAGATCTCTTTAATCTAATTTTTGACATTAAAGTGCAACGATTTATTTTAGTCCCATACCTAAGATGAATCAAGTAAGTAATCCAATAGACTAAGGAAATGATTTTGCTACCCTTACTACAAGTTATTCTTTCTAATCTTTTGAGATTGGGCATGAAATCTTTATAAGCCACTGGTTATTGGCTTGGACAATTATGTGATAATTATCATGTTACGAAGAATGGGGGACATTGATTTGATATTATGTTTTACTCCCTTTTATTTTCACAATATAAGAAGTCATTATAGGCCAATTTTGTTTGGCTTTGATCATTTTCAAAAAAAAAGAAGTCATTATAGGCTATGCCCATTATTATGTAAAAATTCGTTCTTATTAAAATATGACGATTGATATTCTTAAGCACTTACTTTCTTAGCTCACTTTGAACATACATTCTTCTTTCGTTCTTGATGTCTTAAGGACATCTTTAGAATTAACATCGTGCGAGATAACATGAAATACAGTGTATGCCCTACACATAAAAGGGGTGCTTCACCGATAAAAGTGAATCTAGATTATGTGTTCTAAAATGAAATCCAGTGTGTGCCCAACACCGAAAAGTGGTGGTTCACCATCTAAAGTGAGATTAAGTTCTATGTTCTCCCCACACCGAAAAGAGGTGGTTCACGGCTGAAGTGAACCGAATATTTTCTTTGAGCATTTAACAGACATAGATCATGTGATATAGGCATGGAATCCATTGTCTGCCCTATAAAGAAAGGGGTGGTCTCACCGATCAAAGTGAAACCGCATCATACCCAGATCGCTTAGGTGGAATCCACTGGCTAGTTCCTACGATGGCAACATACTTCAAAGACTAGGAGATATAAGGATACTACTTATCCACCTTTGTGGTAGCCTCTTCTCATTAGGCATACATGTGCTTGCACAAGCTCATTGCTACTCCATCGGTGTTTTTCTCAAATTTTTTTCTTTACATTTTTTTAGAGTTGACTCAAACATTATGGAAGATTGTTTCTAGTTATGAGGTATACTTAACACTTTGAATAACAGGTCATCCCTTTCTTTACTCGATGAAATGTTAAATTTAACCTTATATTATAATCTTGGTGTTAATGAGACTTGTCTCACAATTATTAACACCATCTTTTGTGACTATCTTTAACATAGTTGTCTTACGAGTATGTGAGACTTTTATCAATTCCTTTAACACCCTATTCTGGTCTCTTTCATAATTTAAAGAATTTTAATTATGTTATTACTCACCTTAACTCGTTTCATGTCTTTTAGCATCTTTATTCCAATCTTTATATCCGTTAAGAACTTTGTTCAATGTAGCTACTATGTTCCTATTTCATTTGGAAAGGATATGATTGGACTTGTCCCAATGATTTGAATACCCTTGGTTATTAATTAAAAGTCACATTACTAATGGTTAATTGGGTTTACATTAACCATTAGCCAATCTTCCCTTCATACTTTGATAGCAATATTTTAAACCAATTTTATTCATCTTTTTGTGTAAGACATTGTTAGGCATTTTAATTGCATAAACCAAACTTTCACTTAAAAAAATTTGATTTTGTAATCACTAACCACATAAATTAATCCCATAAATTTAATAAAATGATCCCCTCAATAGGCAGCAAGTCGAATTCAACAGTAGATAACTTCATAATAGACTTTAAACAAACATCATATTCTCGAACATAATTAAGCATTACATCATTCTTTATTTCATATAACTAAGCCTAATTATATGAATCAAGTATATATATGCCTCATTAGTAATTAAATAATCAATAACCTATACATAATCATCAGGTAGCACCCCATACAACAACATGTTCAAGATTACATCTATATACTTAAAGAATCAAAATCAAGGATAACTAGGGAGAAGGACGTTCAACAATAACATTGGGCAACAACCCTAGTTTCAAATTTCGTGAATTAAAATGTTTGAAAAGTCTCTTGGAGAACGAATTCGATGAGAGATAACCCATACCTTATGTAGAATTAAATCTACGAAGATCTCCTTGCACGAAACCTTGAAGAAAACTTTGTAATAGCCTATGATAAATCGAGAGAAACTTTTCTATTTTTATTTTGTTCGTATACTGTTCAACGTTGTGAATTTCTTAGTGTTTAAACGTTAGTATAAGTCTTACGAACTGATATAGACTCATTCATCTTAGTATAATTAAGTAAATTAAATAAATAAAGTATTTAATTACTAAAAATACCCTCGTAGATTGACTAAAAATAGGAAAACACATGACTTAACCATAAATCTTGAAATTGGCTTGTGTCTCGGCCAAATTTAGAAATTTTTATTAATTTATTAAATCGTTAATTTAATTAATTAAGGGACATAGGTTAATTAATAACGTACACCGAAGTATCTGGGACCATAACTAACCCTTATGGAACATCCTAGGTTAGGTTCTAGGTTGTCTATTTAACTTGTAACTAGGTTAGTGTCACCCAATAAGTCTTAGGTAGTCGGGTGTCCTTGACAATTTATTTTTGTTTGTCCTAGGTTATTTATTTAGTTAGGTTAGTTAGTTAGATTCTAGATTTTTTTAGAGATCTAGGCCCCACATAGTGGAACCCTTGTGCATGCCTGCCCCCTAAAAAACTTAACCGAATTCGATTAGGGTGGATCCATCCTTGGCCGTTTCTCCACATGTGCTTGAACATATGTTTCTTGTTTTTTCCTAAATAACTATTCATGATGGTTCATTTGGATTGTTTAATTATTGTTCCATGGATCCTCATTATGTCCTTGGGCAATGCTTAATCTACATGCCCATTTTAATAGGTCATGTACTATGGTGCCTAGGCTTGACACATGGATGCCTCATATCTATTATGCAAATACTATGATACATATGTTTCTAGGTTAGGGTCTTTATTGCAAGTTGATATACCGTGGTTTCACGGTATTTTTAATGTTTTTCCTTAAGTTTAGTGTGTTTCCAAAAGCATTTTTGTATTAAATTTTATGTAAGTTTCTCGTTATTTGAAGGAAATAAGTCTAAAGATGAATGCGGAAGTTTTTGAGCAAGAAATGTAGAGAAGTACCACCTATGGAGCTTGTGACGGTAAGTCATTCCTATGACGGTCCGTAGGTGGCATCGTAGTGAAGCTGCTGAAGGAAGATGGGGGAAGTCTGACCAAGTGTGGGGTTACGAAGTGCGTGACGGACTGTCGTAGCCATGATTGTTTGTCCTGCTGCTTTGTCGTGATGATCAGAAAAGTAGTCCCAGTACCCAAATTCCAAGAGTTCAAGTGTTATGAAACGAAGAACCTTGACAGACCGTTGTTCCTGTGATGATCCGTCATACCTGCCGTCGAGGGTAATGAAGAGAGCAGCAGAAGAATTTGCAAGGTATGGGAAGACGGAGTCCATGACGGCCCGTCATAACCACGACGACCCGTCGCAAGGTCCGTCGACCCAGCCGCGTTGTGACAGATTTGCAGCAATTAGAGTCCTTTTATTAGGTTTTTGTTTTTTCAAATAATTAGAAAAACCATGTTTTTTGGGTTAGACTCTCATACGGTTAGACTCTTGATTATTAGACACTTTTATGTTAGATTCTTTGTTGATAGGTTATTTTGTTTATTACACTCTGTATTGTTACACTTTTGTCCGGATATGATGATTTGTATTTTGTCGATTAATCAAGTAAATTTCTTGATTTTATTCTTTCTCATTGAAGTAAGTGCATGAATTCTGATATCAAATATATGAATATTGTGATTATGACTATGGGTAACTAAACTCTATAACTAGGGTTGTGGGAACCATGGGTGAATAATAAGAAAAAATCTAACTAAAATAACAATTCTAGAAAAGTGTCTTGCATGTATTGATAATTCTTTCGCTTAGAAGTCTTTTTAACGGATGGCCAACGTTAGAACTCCTTTTAATGCTACTTGCCGAAGAAAGGAGGTAGATAATAGGAAAAAAATTGTCAACATCAATTTAGTGTGTACTTTCTAATAGGCTAGTATTGATTGGTACGAGGTAATAACTCAGTCAAATATCGAATACAATGCTTAGTATGAGGTAAAGGTAACGGTTAGTATAGAAACACACGTAGCCAGACCAAGAATTTAGAAATACATAACTTATGACTGTGCATGTAGGTTACTAGGAAAAAATTGTTATAGTTAGAATTATCAAGTTAGAAACTTGTAGGGAACACGTAAACCCTAGTTGTTTTTATTAATTGATTAAACTCCAACATTTGAATTTGTTAGTTGTCTACTTTAATTTAGCTAGTTATTATTTTTCATTCATTTAGAAATAAAAACCACCCTTTTATTGTCTTTGTTTTCTAAGGAAATAATTGTCATAATAATAGTAGTAATAGATTGAAGTTGAGTCTGAACTATTTTCCTCGTAGAACGACCCCAACCTCATTAGTTGGGTTCGCAATTCGTTGTACAGTCGGGTCATTACATTTTGCGAAAGCATTATGTAATCTGGGGGCAAGCATAAATCTCATGCCCCTATCGATTTACAAGAAGATGGGTTTGGGTGACCCAAAACCCACTTCCACGCTGCTACTAATGGCCGATCGAACAGTGAAACGGCCTATAGAGATACTCCACGATGTACTAGTAAAAGTTGAGTCGTTCATATTTCCGGCAGATTTTGTTATTCTTAATTGTGAAGTCGATTTTGAAGTGCCTATTATTCTTGGGAGGCCATTCCTTCCTACAGGTAGAGCCTTAATTGATATGGAAAAGGGGCAGATGAAATTTCGGTTGAACAATGAAGAAGCGACCTTCAACATTTGTAGGTCCATGATGCAGAGTGGTGAGCTCCAATCATATTTTCTATATCCTACAAAAAAAAGATGAAGAAGGATTATGACCTAAAAAGTGAAAAATGAGAGTTTATGGTTTGGGATTTGGTGCTCTTAGAAAATTCTAGGTTGCGTTGGCTTCCGGGCAAGGGCAAGTCCAAATGGACAGGCCCTTACTTGATTACCCAATTATTACCTCATGGAGCAGTTGAGTTACAAAACAAGGAGGGAGTGAGGTTTAAGATGAATGGATAACAAATAAAACTCTATTTTTTGTATACTGAATCAGAAAATGAAGTGACCGAGGCATACCATCTTGATGAAGGCTGAGTAATCAAGTGTCCTCAGTTGTGTCGCGACGTTAAATAAGGCGCTTGTTGGGAGGAAACCCAATACTTAAAGGTTTTCTTTCTAGTAATGGTAGCATTTTCTACTAATGGGTATTAAATTTGCAGGCACATCACCAGGAAATTCTGCAAAAAATCACTATGCAGCAGTCACTGACGAACACATCGACGGACTGTTAGGCACGCGACGGACAGTCGCATGAATCCATCGTGCTAGGTAGGTCTTTAAGTTATTTTCAAAACTAGGGCACACGCGACGGAACCAATGACAGACCGCCACAGTTGCGACGGACCATCATTGGGGACTCGTCGTGTCGTTAATGACCGTACCCGACCCGACCCGGTTGGGAACTTTTAAAAATTTTCAACCTATAAAACCCCTCACCCCTTCATGTGAACGGTTTCTTTCCCTCTTTCTCCCATTCCCTCCCTCTTAAACTTCCCACTTCGTACCTCTCTTTCAACCGATCATTTCCCCGAATTCCCCAATTCCTAAAATCCAATCTTTACTAGTCGGAGTCTGCTGCTATGGTTCCCTTCTTGATCACCAAGTACCTTCCTCGCATTTTTATTTATCAATTAGTATTAGCCTATTTCTTATTGATGGGTTAATTATTTTAAAAAAATTCTGTCTAACCTAGGTTGAGAATCCTCAAAATTGCCTTGTTAAAACTCTAGATATAGGTTCTTTTGCATTGCTAGTTTACTAGGTAATTGGGTTAGACACATATAGGTTAAACACTAAAAATTCCATTTGGGTCATAGGGGATGATTGTGCCATCCCCAATTCTGTCACTGAATAACAGAACGAGACCCGATGAAAGACCTTCGCACCCACAACGGACCTTCATATGGTCCGTCCCAACATCCCCAACACCCTATTGTTTAATTTTCTCCAAGTGTCCACCAACGGACAGATGCGACGGACCATTGTTTTACACGATGGTCCATCCTGCACATCCGTTCTGGTTGTCAAAGACCTTGTTCCTAATGGTCTTCACCATTTTCCAAGTGTCCTCTTATGGACATCTATGACGGACAGTCATACCCTCAATGGTCCGTCCTGCATAACCGTCATGACGGTCAGAGAACCCTCTCGAAAGAGTCCCCATACTTGTTCTAAATGTCCCTCAACGGACATAGACAACGGACCGTTATCATCACAACGGTCCATCCTGCTTATCCGTCATAACTGTCAGAGAATTTCCTTCATGGGTATCCATATACATATAGTTTAAGTAAGACATGACGGACCCCATGAAAGTCCGTCGTACTCACAACGAGCCATCACCTGGTCCGTCGTGTTTCACTATTACTATAGAAATGTCATTACATCTTAGCTCTCTTATTTATTTTGAATCGTTTTGCTTGTCTTGTTTGCTCCTTCTAGTACTAATATTGAATCCTTACATGTGCTATCTCTAATGGCACAAAAACAAGATTGAGTCTACGCACGAGGGAAATGAAAGTCTGTCGCCCCATCTACCCGCCTGGTCATTGTCTCTGATGATAAGCGTGACCCCGACTAGGTAACCCCAGGCACTTCCACCCAATCCCGAGCTGCACGTGCTGCTAGAGCCACACCCAAAAAGGTGGCGTCCGGCGTAGTCACTGCCTCGCAGTCTGATGAGGAGCGCACACTGACCGGCACACCTTCTGGGTCAGCTACTCATCAAGAAGGAGCATCTGGCTCCTTAGGAGTTTCGTGGTCAAAGGAATCCTCCGGCTCTGCTGAAGTCCCTGCACCCTCCCCAGTTGCACAATCTACCTCGTCTGATGAGGCTGACAGTTCAGAATCCACACCCGGCTCAGCTACTCGTACACTCACCCCGATTGCCGACCAGCCAAACCAGTGGTGTATCGACTGGCAATATCAAGTTTATTCAGACGCAATGTTTCTGAATGATAAAGGATTCATGAAACGGACCCTTACATTGGAGAGGCAGTTCCTTACGGGAAGTCTCCCAGCTATGACAAAGATCCACAATCTCTTCACCAGATACCGACTGGAGTGGACAGCGTATTCGTTGGGCTGTTATAGTGAAGAGTTGGTCTGAAAGTTCTACGCCTCCTACGTGGCTACTCTCAGATCACAGATTGATAGGCGGGCTGCCCCCGCCAAATAGGCCCTACTAGAGCATGTCCGAGTACGTGGCATTCAGGTTGATATCTCCCTGCCTTCCATCCGCCGGTATCTATACGACGAGGATGTTGATGCCAACCGGAACCCTCTCACACCCGAGTTTGACTACCGGTGGCAAATTGTCATAGATGGAAAATTCTTGTGTGAGCCATTGCTGAGAGAGACCACCAAGAGGTGGATGGCCCTGCCCTTGTCTGTTGATAGAGAGGGTGCTGACAGGGTAACCGAGCCGAAGTGAGCCATTAATAAGGCTAACCTGACCTTCATGTCTAAGTTCTTATGGTTGATTGTCCGCCACTGCAATTCCCCCACAGCCGCTGATAATAAAGTCACATGGGATTGTGCAGTTCTGATGGTTGAAATAATAGATGGATTTGATGTGGACTTTGCTTGGCTTCTCAAGGTGGTCATGCACGAGAGGGCTTTTAATGTGACAACTATTTACCCTTTCCCTTGAATGATATTTTCTTTATGCAGGTCCGCAGGTGTGCCTATCTGGCACATTGATTAGCTCAAGACCACGCTGGGCACTGTTGATAGCGGCCTCATCTGGGATGAGGCCAATGAGTTGGCTCCACGCAGAGGGCCGCGTCTAGAGTTTCCTCCATTTGGTGACAATATAGCTTATACGATAGCACAGGATCGCACGGCTACGCAGGCTTCTTCTAAAACCACTGACACTACCTCGGTCGGGTCTATCCCGTGTAGTAGCACTTCGCTGAGCTCTTATGTCTCAGCCCCTTTCCTCCGCTTTGGTCCCGCTTGTTAGGGTCCAGAAACTAGAGGCACAGATGGCTGCATTTCTGCATCACATCATGCCTTTGATGCAGAGGTCTATTTATAAGGTAGAAGAGCGCTTGGAGCGGAGAATGGTCCTGCACAAAGAGCGGAAGATCGCTGAGGTACATCAGCACTTCGACGCATTTGAATTGCGAGTGCTAGCCCGACCAACTTCTCAGGTGGATGTGTCGACCGTTTAGGATGCGATCGAGAGTCTTCGCGCAGAAAATGATATGATCCTAGAGGCTAGGGTGACTGAGTCTGAGGAACCTTCTGCAGAGCCTGCTGAGGACACAATGATGGTGTCCGTATTCGCCACTTCTGATATTCCACAACCTCCCCCTCGAGAGCATGCCATGTGGAGTATGGGTCGTGAGGAGGATGAGGCTAGAGAACAGAAGAAGGAGCGCCGTGAGATAGAGGCTGCGAGGAGAGCCTCGCTTGCCGATAAGGAGGCGCGTTGGATGGGGGCAGTAGAGTTAGCTGTTGGGGCATCTAGGTCAAGAAATGATGAGATAGTGGGAGAAACTGCTGATAGTGTTGTTGCTTATGAGGACACTACTGAAGGTGTCCAAATTACAAAGGTAGTGGGTTCCGGGGGATCGGACCAACCAGCTTGCTGATCGTCGGCGCTTTGCGCCCCAGGTTTGCTTCACCTACCACTCTTGTATTTCATTTTTTTTAAATGGGGACAAGTGCATGACTTTTTTTGGGGGGTAGGTTAAATGGAAAGTGAGTGCTAGGGTGAAGTCTAAGTAGGCCAATTAACTATCCTCTTTTAAGGTTTTCTTGCATGTGTTCCTTTTTCCCAAGAGACTGATTATTTTTACTGTTGAACCGGCATGTCTATATTTGTTGTACATAGTTTAACTATGAAGCATGATGGCTAAATTGAGATCCTGATGAAATGAAAATGATGCATGACTAGGCATAGTAATTGATAAATGTATGGCTCTAACAAGGACATAGAGATACACTACTGCATGACCCAAAGTCTAAAATTCGAACTAGGTGTCGGATAATCTGGTAGAGTAATGAGATGTCAAGTGAATGTGAGGAAAATTTGAATAGTCCACTATTTGTACTGAGCTAGAAATTGCCTTGTTAGTCCTGCTAAAAGTAAGCTGTAATAGACAATTAGGAAATTATCATAGGCCCTTTTTAAACATATCCCATTTTAAGCCTAAATAAAAAAACAAATAAAATTAATCCTTCTTTGATCCAAATGATTTGAGCTTAAACTAGACCTTTCTTTTTCACCCCAACAGATCTTTTCCGGGAATAATGTGTTGTCCCTGGTCCCTCCTTGGACATGCCCATCTCATCTTGTGCCAAAAGCATAAGTTAAGGGTGGCTAATACAGTAAACAACCATTTTATGGCCCTGACACTACTTTGGGTATTGTGTACTTTGACTAATGTCAAAGCCATGAGTCGAGGGTGACTATTATTAGGAAAACTCTTGAAAGTGGGGTTGAAAGTACAAAGAGAGATAAAGAACAAAAGTAAAGTGTCTCAAGAATCAGTTGAAAGAAAAGTGAAATTATTAAAAAAAATACAATAAATGCAAGCAACAAAAGAACAGAGTCAGTTATACAAATGGAGAAAGAGGGGAAAATAGCAAGGTAAAAGAATATGAGAAATTGGGTGAAATAAAATAATAAAAAGAGGTATGTTTAGCCAATATGTCAAGCAGGGCAAAAAGTCATTGAAGTATACATAAATATACCCTACCTAACCCTGAGCCTATGTTACAAGCTAAGAAAGTCCTATCGGGATCCTAAGAGTTGTACAACAAACTTAAAGTAGTGAAAATAAGGACAAGCTTATGACAATATGTATGAATGAGTTGTGAATTTGTTCTGAGAGTGAGTGTTGAATAGTAATCCTTATACTCAAACTAAAATTATTGTGTGAAAATGAGGATATTGTTTTGAAGTGAGGATACTAGTTGCAATACCGGAAATATTAGCACCTCGGTGAGAAATTGAAGAGGATAGGTGTTAGTGCTTGGTGAGTCTGTGTCATGGTTTGATTCCACATAATTCAAGACTAATAGTTATAGCATGCATAACTATGATGAGACTGATCCGGATTGATAGCAAAATGATTGCGAAAGATAAAACATGGATACTATTGTACGAGATTTTGTAGTGAGTCATAGTGCGTCGCTTGAGGACAAACAACAAATTTAAGTTGAGGGTGTTGACATACCATGGTTTCATTGTATTTTTAATGCTTTTTCCATAAGGTTAGTGTGTGTCCAAAAGCCTATTTCTATTAATTTTTACGTAAGTTTCTTTTTTTTTTCCAGGAAATCTGTCTAAAGATGAACGCTGAAGTTTTTGAGCAACAAAATGCAGAAAAGTACAACCTACGGAGCTTGTAACGGTCCGTCGTGCCTGTAACGGTCCGTAGGTGGCATCGTAGTGAAGCTGCTGAAGGAAGATGGGGAAGTCTGACCAAGTGTGGGGTTACGAAGTGAAAGATGGACCGTCGTAGCCATGACGGTCTGTCCTGCTGGTTCGTCGTTATGATCAGAGAAGTAGTCCTAGTACCCAAATTCCAAGAGTTCAAGTGTTATGAAACGAATTCCCTCGACGGACCGTTATGCCTGTGACGATTTGTCATACATGACATCGAGGGTAATGAAGAGGGAAATATAAGAATTTGCAAAGTATGGGACGAAGGAGTTAATGACATCCCGTCGTGACCACGACGACCCGTCGTGAGGTCCATCGACCCAGCTGCATTTTGATAGATTTCCAGCAATTAGAGTCCTTTTTTTATTAGGTCTTTGTTTTTTTATAAATAATTCAAAAAACCCTGTTTTTGGGGTTAGACTCTCATACAGTTAGACTCTTGATTATTAGACACTTTTATGTTAGATTCTTTGTTGAGAGATTATATTGATTATTACACTCTGGATTGTTACACTTTTCTCTGGAGTTGATTGTTTGTGATTTTGTCGATTAATCCAGTAAATTTCTAGATTTTATACTTTCTCATTGAAGTAAGTGCATGAATTCTTATATCAAATATATGAGTATTATGATTATGAATGTGGGTAACTAAACGTCATAACTAAGGTTGTGGGAACCATGGGTGAATAATAAGATAAAATCTAACTAAAATAACAATTCTAGAATAGTTTCTTGTATGTATTGATAATTCTTTCGCTTAGAAGTCTTTTTGACGGATGGCCAACGTTAGAACTCTCCTTAATTGTACTTCCCGGACCAAGGAGTTAGATAATAGGAAAATAATTATCAACATAGATTTAGTGTATACTATATAATAGGCTAGTATTGATTGGTACGAGGTAATAAGTTAGTCAAATATCAAATACAATGCTTAATATGAGGTAATGGTAAGGGCTAGTATAGCAACACACGTAGCCGGACCAAGGCGCGGAGTGAAATTTTCTAGATATCAGACCAAGGATCTAGAAATACATAACTTATCACTTTGCATGCAAAATACTAGGAAAGAATTATTATAGTTAGAATTATCAAGTTAGAAACCTGTGGGGAACACGTAAACCCTACTTGTTTTTATTAATTGATTAAACTCCAATACTTGATTATGTTAGTTGTCTACTATAATTTAGCTAGTTATTTTCATTCATTTAGAAATGAAAAAACCCCTTTTATTGTCTTTTCTTTCTAAGGAAATAATTGACTAAATAATAGTAGTAATAGATTGAAATTAAGTCTGAACTATTTTCCTCGTGGGAACGACCCCAACCTCATTAGTTGGGTTCTTTTGATACGACCGCTTGACTTCTTCTTTGACAAGTAAGTTTGAGCATTATCACAAGTACATTTCTTAATCAAGTTCGTTAATGTTAGAAAATTGGCTAACACACTTTAAACAAATAATTTCTAATATATCCAATAATTTCCTTATTTGGGTATTATATAGATATTAGCCAATACCCCTTAGCAATATTTCTATAGTATTCCCAATATTTCTCCATATTGAGAATTGGGATGCCTATGTACCCACGATACACATTCTTAAAGACCTGTTTGGATATTCACTAAAGTTGTAATTTTTACGGTATGTTACATTATCCCCTCTTAGGAACATTTATCCCGGAATGAGACTTCACATCATTTTTAGAATAAAGAGGGTGATTTTCGTAAACACTTTGAAATGCTTGAAACTCTACTCTTTGTGAAATTTTTATTCATACTTCCTCTAGATGATGCATATTACTCAAGCTTATCTGAAGCATCACATTTAAGATTAAGGAACATCCTTCTTAATAACACTTAAGTTAATGCACATCATAACTCATGCAACAGAAAAATTATGTCTAATTTATACAAAAACAACAACATGAATGCACGCATGAACTCATTTTAACTCATATAGTGCAAGTGTAAGACACACGATTATGGACTAAAACCATCAAATCGACTGATGAACTAATAACTCAGAGTTTCTTAAGCAACACAAGATTAAGGAAGAGTATATCTAAGCTCAAGAACTGAACAAGTGTGGTTAACATGATCTCATATCGGCCTCGGCCTACCATATTGCTATCTCAACAAGGTGGTTCCTCCATAACACCTTTACGGTGGCAACCTCCTTGTTCCTCAACCGTTTCATGTAAGGATCTAAAATTTTAACAGAAACCTCTTCATAAGAAAAGTTCTCATCGTCTCCCAACTACTTAGATAACATCTTGTTGTCTTTAATATTAGAAACTATTTGGCTTGTTGGATTTGAACCACTTCCTTCCCAATTCAACTCTAACTCATTTAGCAACTGAAACCTTACTACCATGTTTCGATTGACTATGGTAGCATAGAATTTTAAAAGCCAATCCATACCAAAAATTATATTAAAATCAAGCATGGATAATTCTCCTTCGTTTTCATGGGTGAATATATCAAGATTATTAATGGGGCATTCTTTATATACTCTTGTAACTCTAATGTTGTCTCCTATAGGAGTGATTACTAGAAAAGGATCATGTAAGATCTCATGAAGCAAGTCAAATTTGGTAGCTACTAAAGGAGTAACAAAAGACAAGGTGGATACTAGATCTAACAAAGCATATACAGGAAACGAACAGACATGCAAGTTACCAATGACCACATAAGCTGACTTGTCCTGCTCATCTCTACCTTTCAAAGCATATAACCTTAATCTAGATCCTTAGACCAACTCGGCCATCTCAACATGCTGGTGAAATCTCTCAGTCTTTTAGCCATGGTGATAGAATGCGGGTTCTCCCTAGGAGCACCCTAATGTATCGTGGTTTCACGGTACTTTCGATGCTTTTTTCTTATGTTTAGTGTTTGTCTAAGGCCTTTTTGCAGTAGTTTTATTGTATTTTTCTCTTTTTTTGAAGGAAATATGTACGGAATGAAAACGTGGACGAAATATACATAAATTGCATAAGCGATGACCAGTGGAGCCATCAAGGTCCGTCGACCCCTCAACGATCCGTAGGTGCCAACCGTTGTCTAAATAAAAATTATGTTGAAGGAAGATCGGAGAATTCTGACCAAGTTTGGGTCTACGGATTCTAGTGACGGACCTTCATATCCACAAAGGACCATCCTGCACATCCTTCATTGCTAACAGAGAATAGCCCCACTACCCGTCTTGAAAAGATTATGAGTATGGAGAAATGGAAGCCATCGACGGACCGTCGTGCACTCAATGCACATTCATCCTGGTCCGTCGATGGTAACAATGAGATCGAGAACAACGTAGATGAAAAATATTATGAATGTGGAACGAAGGGAGGCCTCGAGGGTCCGTCGGTCCGGTCGTTGCCTCAGATGCATTTTTGGGCAGATTTTCCTTAAATAGATTTCCTTTTTAGGTTAGTACTTCTTTATTAAAAATACATGTGAAAACCTCATTTTTAAGGTTAGAATCTTCGTTATTTTTTTGATTTGTAATAGTGGTTGTTGAATATTCGGTTTTGGAAAATACTTCATTATTTTGAATCATTTATTGAATTATTTTCTAGAATTGAAGTGATTTTCTGGATTTTCTTCAATCTCATCAAAGTGAGTACATGAATTCTTCACTAATCGATATGAATTGTGTAATTATGAACATGAGAAACAAAATCCATAACTAGGGTTGTGGAAACCATGGGTAAATAACAAGGTAAAAACTAGATAAAATAACAATTCTAGCATAGTGTCTTTAATAGATTGAAATTTTTTTCGTTTAGAAGTCTTTTTAACGAGTGCACGCGTTAGAAATCCCCTTGTTGCTACTTGCTTGACCAAGGAGGTAGATAATAAGAAAAGAATTATCAACGTACATTTTTGTATACACAATGTAATACACTAGTGTCGATTGGTGTGAAGCAACAACTAAGCCATACATCGATTATGATGGTTAATATGAGGTAAAGGTAAGGTTTAGTAAAGTATACATAGATAGTCAGACCAAGGTGCGGAGTGAAATTCTGTATTTGCTGGTCTAAGGAATTATGGATACATAACATACCACTTTGCATGCAAGATACTAGAAAAGGATTGTTATAGCTACAATTACCGCGTTATGAATCTGTTGGGAACACTTATGCCCTAGTTACTCTCATGACTTGATAAATATCAAAGATTCATACTTGCTACTTGTTTACTAATATTTAATTCCTTTTGTTATTTAAAACCCCCTTTCTATTACCCGTTTGCAGAAAGGACTTGATTAGTTAAAAATATTTGAAGGTTAAAGTTAAGTCTAAATCATTTCCCTCGTAGTTAAATTCTTTAATTGATACGACCACTTATACTTTTTTTTGAAAAGTAAATTTGAGAGTATCAAATTTTAGCGCTGCTGCCAAGGAAAGTTGCTTTTAGATCAACTTTAAACACATTAACGATGTTTAGTCAACAATTTCTTAATTTTACTTTTTCTCTTTGTTTTTGTCTCTCGCAGGTCGAGCTTTAGCGTATGCCAAGTACACAGAGTCAAAGAAAACCAATACCCCCACTTGATCCAGAACTAAATCGCACACTTCGCAGAATGAATCTTCCAAACACTCTTTCTTATATCGATGATGAGATCAACCCTAAATTTCCGCCGCCGGTTGATGCTCATAATCGAGTGGTTATTGATAACCCGGGCGAATTCGAGGAGGAAACCTCCTGCCCTCAAGAGTACTATATGGGAAATTTTAAGATCACTGACTCTGATGGGTCACTTGTCCTATCTCCTCTACCATAGGGTAATACATTTGTTGTAACTATTAGTCTAATGCAAATGCTCACAGCTAGAGGTTTGTTTTTGAGAGTATCTTTTGAGGACCCACATGCTCAAATCGCCAAACTGAGGTCGGTGTGTAACAGTTATGTGGGGAGGCATGATTTGAAAATGGACGTCATTGGGTTATGTGTGTTCCCTCTCTCACTGACGGCATAGGTTGCTATATGGTTTACCTAGCTCCCCTATAACTCAATCCTTTTAATCATTTCAGAGATGTGTTCTTAGTACGTCACTACTAGTGTCTAAGAAGCTAAACCACAAAGTTGGTGTGAACAACATTGTGGCACTACTGGGAGAATCACAGTCAGTAGTTCTTGGCATAGGTTCACCTCGTTCTTTAAAAGTGTCCCTAATCACCGCATCAATGATGAGTCACTAAAAGAGTATTTCTATCTGTTACAACATGATAATAACAAAGAAGTACTGGATACAATAGCGGGTGGTTTTTATGGGGGGTGTCCTTATGATGATATCGCTAAGAAGTTAGAGCAAAACACCCAATATTATAAAGCTTGGAGCACTAGTAAGTAAGATACTAGGAGAAACACTTTTGTAGTGCAATACGCACATAACCCACCCACAGATGAGATTCGTGTAGAAATGGCTCAAATGAGAAGCGAGCTTAAGTTGGTGTTGAAACACGTCACTGGGGTGCAAAAAGGTAAATGTGCTGAACTACATGTCTAAGCCACCACAACCGACTGCTGAGTATTACTATGAGAAGGAGTCTTAAGCGATAAATAAGACGAGCTTTTGATTAAGCGCCAAAGGATCCAATAAAGAGAATTGGTGTTGAGGTCAAGGAAATCAAGGTCTGATCTATGGTAGTACAACCAAGAGGGTCATTATGTCAGAGATGGGAATTAAAACTGCAACAACATCTTCAATCGGGGTAACTATTATAACAGAAATTATAGGGGTGGTCCCTATGTCTCACCTCAAATTTGTGAAGTTACACCTAGGGATGGTGAAGTTAGTATGTCACGAGTTGAGGATATGTTGCAGAAAATGATGATGAGGTTTGATCCTAGTGATGAGCACACTAAGAGTTGAGGAGTGACTTGGCGAGTATTGTACAAAAATTTTTTGCACATGCAATCTCTATCAAGCATCTTGCGTTTCAAATGACCCAATTGTCTTCGACTGTGAACCCACGCCAACCGGGCACTCTTCTTAGAAATACGGTCCAAAATCTAAAAAATAATGTTCATTGTATTGTAGTAAAAACTCGAGGAGGTAAGCAAACAGTTGACCCACCAATGTCGTCAGGTGTAGAAAGTGTGATAAGATGTTACGATGAGGTATTGGAGGATAGTGGTAAGTTATGAGACAAAACGAGGAAAGAAATTGAGCTACCCCAAAAGGTGACCCCTATGCCTAGACCACCACCTCCATTCCCACAGAGGTTAGTGAAAAATTCTTATGATGGTAAATACCATCGTTTTATCACTATGTTCAAACATTTTTCCATCAATGTCCCATTTAAAGAAAATCTTGAACAAATGCCCAGTTATGCTATGTTATTGAAAGATATGGTAACTAAGAAAACATCGGTCAATTTTCAGGATGATGGTATAATGCAGTATAGTAGTGTTGTTTCTACAAGGTCTCTAGTGAAAAATAGAGAAGATCCGGGTGCCTTCACTATTCCATGTACAATCGGGTTACTACACTTTGCGAAAGAATTATGTTATCTTGGGTAAAGCATAAATCTCATGGGTCTCTCTATTTACAAGATGTTGGGTTTGGGTGACCCAAAGCCTACTGCGATGCGGCTACTAATCGCTGATCGAACTGTGAAGAGGCTTATTGGGATACTCCACTATGTGTTAGCAAAGGTGGAGTCATTCATATTTCCGGACAATTTTGTGATTATGGATTGTGAGGTTGATTTTGAGGTGCCTATTATTCCTGGGAAGCCATTCCTTTCTACTAGTAGATGCTTTGTTGATATCGAGAAATGGCAAATAAAATTTCTATTGAACAACGAAGAAGTGACTTTAAACATATGTAGGTCCATGAGGCATAGTTGTGAGATCCAATCGGTATTTGCCATATCTTATGGTGTTAAAAAGTCATCTAGTTACAAACAGAAGAGCGTCTGGGTGTAGAAGCACTAGTGGCAGTGATCATGAATTTTTATAATTATTGCAATAAAGAGTATGGATCATTGGTCGCGACAATTGATCGAGGTGATGTTCAGTTTAAACCAAAGAAGTTGGAGTTTGATATGAAGCATCGCGAGTCTCCACCCTCAAAACAATCTATAAAAGAGGCTCCAAAATTAGAACTTAAGGCTCTACAAGCTCATAAGGAGGCTCCAAAATTAGAACTTAAGGCTCTACCAACTCATATGAGGTATGTATTCTTCGGAAAAGGTGAAACCTTGCTAGTAATTATCGCATCAGATTTGAATGTGCATCAAGTTGAGAATTTCATGGATGTGCTAAAAAGGTTCAAAAGAGGTACTGGGTGGACTATTGAGGATATACTTGCCAAAATGGCACCAATACAATGTCTAAAATAAAACGGGAAAGAAATGCCAGTGGAACATACTCCACTAGATCAATCCGATAATTAATCTAGAATATAATGGGCAAACGTCCACGAACGTATGAGGGCCTACCAAGTCCGGATGAATACTCCACGCCAGGAAAACTTCAGCATCGATCTTTAAGCTCAAACGTTCACCTATGCCTGCACTTTAAAATATCGAGTTGTATGGGATTACTACAAACTTGTACTAAGCATGGTTATATACAATAACACTCCAAGGACATTCATGACTAGTAATAGCTCTTTCCTAACAACCTAATTTATGTTATGTCAAATAAGTGTACTTGCAAATTTGGGATAAGCAAAGTCAGGGGACTTCCCAAATTTGAATTAGGAAAGTTAGGGGACTTGCAAAATTTGAATTAGGAAAGTCTGGGGACTTGAAAATTTTGGTTTAGAAAAGTCACGCCATGAGATTAATATCCATCATCATATGTATCATATTGCACACAACACATAACATCTTACACAAAGCACATAACATATTGCATAGAACACATAACATATTTCATATCGTTCGTTCATATGCCATGAGACCTTCGAATTATGGACTTGACATTAAGACTTTCAAAAATGAGGTCTCAACATATGGGACCTTAACTAGGGAGTCATACCTAGTATATATTTTAAGACTCTCATAGATATTGTTGTACAACGATCAAGAATAACCTAGTGTCATTACTTGAGTCTAGCTCACCACTTGATTATTCTAACCTAACACCTTTGGTATCGTCCATATTATTATGTGTATCATTTGAGGCTTACCCCATTCATTTTTTTGTGAACTTTAACTTTAACCAATATAGATCATATGAGCATAATGAAGTGCAGAGTCTGCCCCACACAGGAAAGAGGTGAAATAACTGGCCAAAGTTACCCAAAACATGCTAGCGTACATAGAGAATTGAACCCTGCAAGATCCATATATTGGCAGTGTAGGTTCAAATACTTGGAGATATAAGGAGACCCATACCCGTCATAACGGAAAGTCTCATCTAATGAGAGTTATGTGAACCTCCGTCTTTCCCCAAAGAAGGCATCACCGGTCATAGCTATCCTATCGGGGCTAAGCATAAAGTTCCATTACTTTAAGCTCATACGTCATAGAAGCTGGCATCTAGTATGAGGTCATCATAGCGCAATAGATTATTTCTTATCTCATCATTAGTATTAAGTATACATTAATCTCAATTCTTTCGTTAGAGTGTTCAAAGAGACTGGTCTCTTCTTTAGCTTTACACTCGCATAGGTGAGTACGTTTTGGTAACATTTACTTATGTTCATTTGAGATTGCTCTTAAGTTTCACATTAGCCTCTTATCATGTTGTCACCACGTTCACTAGCTTTAGAGTTTTTTCATTACATAGCCTCGTACTTTACCCTTCTAGGGTTTCATCATTTTGTTACATAGATCTTAGGTTCACTTACTTTACACGTATGCTAGACTTATGGGTATATCTATACAAGTAATGATGCTTCAATCGTAGTTCGTTCAAGTGATTCATATATTCCTAAGATAATGGGGTACAAGTCTTATGAATCTTGTAAGTATGCCAAGATCTCGATTTCGATCTATGTAGGCAACATTATTTTTGAACATTTATAAACGTATGACTTATGTATCAATAATGAATTTGTGCAAAACCGATTTCATATCTCTTGGACAACACTTACATTTTTTTTATTTTGGTTTGATCCACACGGCTTGGGCACCCAAGATCGAGTCCCAACGCCTTCATTTAATTTTTCCCTAGATTTCTCTCTTCATTTATTGTTCATTGGGACTCAAAGGATGTGGGATTGAACCCCCACTACATCATTTCATTTTATTTTCTTTTCTTTTAATTCTCTCCTTCTTGGCCGAGAGGGCGTGGGATCGAATTCCATTTCCCTATTTTAATTTTCTCCTTACATTTATTTTATTCTTCCTAGAGGTTGTGGGTTCGATTCCCACACGCCTTAATCCTTTTATTTTTCTTTTAATTCCTCCTTAAATCTGACTGAGAGGTGCAGGATTCGAACCCCACTCCTCTCAGTGCTTATTTTTAGTATTTCATCTTCGGTCAAGGTCACGGGTTTGAATCCCCCTTGACACATTCTTTTTAACTTACATTATTTCTATGACTTTTAAAATTGTAAGATCACGGCTTCAATCCTTAGTGACATCACTTGTTTTTCTTCATTTTTCGTAACATTATAATTGACTTAGCTTGACCGAAACTAACATCAAAGTGCTGGAATTTTTATCACATTTTGCAGCCTATTTTCTCACCTCTTTCACGTAAAATGTGTATACGTTTAGAGTAGTTTTTGTAAGTTCTTTAGGTGCATTTTAAACATCACATTCGATGAAGAGTTTGCACTAAAATCAGCATTTTTACATCTCTTATGAATATCACGATTTAAACAAGTTTGTGAACATAAAATACAACCATAAACATGTCCTTTTCATTATCAAATCAGTGTCCAAAAGTCACGGCTACACATAGCACACACGTAAACACATATTCTAGTAAAACATAAATTATCAGTCATACGATTCCAAACACACATTCATGAACATATTCATCACGAAAACACATTACATTCCTAATATCTACAAGAAGACATACAAACCTACAACCATCTATAGGAGCTGGTGATAGGGACATGCAATGGGTAAACAATCCTAGTTTTTGGGTTTTAATCAACTAAATCCTAGGGGTCTCTTGGGAAAGGTACAAAGAGTAATATAACCCATACTTTTTCTTTCTTTCAAACCTTCAACTTTCTGCCCAAAACCTTCTCCAGAAAAAACTCCAATGCCCCGCAACTTCAGCACAAATTCGACGGAGAAACTTCCGTTTTTGCCTAACGTTTTTGCTTATGTCTTGATTATATTTTTTTTTGTGTTAGTTCTTCAAGTGTGAAGAACTTTAGTAATTTTCCTGCTTTAGTATTCTTGTTTGGCAGAGAAAATGTGAAACAGAAGTGGAGAGACGTGAGAGAGATGAGCGTGAGAAAGTAGTTTAGGATTAGGGTTTCTAGTTTCGGGATTTGACAAACTAGGACTCCTTATAAATTAAATAAAAATCTTACTCAATTAGCTTAGTTAAATGACCATATAGCCCTTACAAATTTCAGATTATAAACCTCAAAATTAAATACATTTAATTGAAGCTTCCATTTCGATTCAAACCCTGGTGGAGTGACCACCGCGAACGGGTCATTTTAAGTCAACCCGACTCAAAACGTCAACTTAATTAAATTAATCAATAAAATAATAAATTCGTTAGAGTAATTACGATATTAACATTGTCCTGGACAAGAGCATTTTATCCCTAGACCCTCAAAACCTAAGATTTTCCTTTTTAAGTCAGATAAAGACTCATCCAAGAAAATCTTATCATTTGAGAGCTCTACACGGCTGGACCTAACCTTTTCTAGATCAACTAACTCCCCAAGTTAGTATGCTTGGCTTTAGCAAGAGTTCAAAGCTTGGTTTCTACGCGGATTAATCCGTTTGAACCCGGTCTAATAGTAGGCACTGTAGATACATTAAGCCTTACATAACATATCAATTTTTATTGTTGTTACAACAGTGAACAAATCCCTATTCCAAAAGAGTGGACTTCCATGGCCAATAAATGTGGAAGTGAACTCATTCCCATATGAGTTTTCCTCACTAAGGTTATCCTAAGAATCACCTAAGCAAGAAATGAAGGTGGTGCACATATATCTCGTTCAATACACACCAAAGCGATCCTCAAGACTAAGCTGTTCGTCTTACTCACCTAGGGAGAACAAGCCCCCAGTCAATGACAAGACATTAGAAGGAAACTCAAGCAATATACCAAAACTTCACTTTAGGAATGCCTACTTATTGCAATGAGTAGATGGTGTCTCATACCACGACCTATCCTAAGTACTACACTCTTTTAGAAGGAATAGCACCAAGACTCTCTTTACAAAAGGCGTACTAAGTACAGTGGACAGATAGTGTCCTATTCAACTACCTACCTTAAGTAGTATGTTCTTTTAGGAGAGTTAGTTCACTCAATTCATATAAGGCTAACCAAGACTCCCCTTTCGAAATGCCTACCTAGTGCAATGGATAAATAGGATACCATTCAACTACGTATCCTAAATAGTACATTATTTTAGAAGACTTAGCACTTTCATTTATTTTGTTGGGCGTTTTTCTTAACAGACATAGACCATGAGATCTAGACATGGAATCCCGATATTAACCACTATTGGATGAGGGAAACATACTTTCTTAGGGTAAGGTCATTCTCTTAGCTTTTATATGGCTTACTCATTAGCTACACTGATGTGGCACATAGTTAAGTTATAAGGACATTGCTTCTAAGTAACTCATTCCCTAATAACTGGGAGTATTACTCTCAAGAGGTACATTGGACTACAACATGTAAACTCACGAAGTATAACAACTACTTCTTCATATCCTCTCGGTTCTAGGCATAACTCCCCACGGATTTTCAACATTATATACTATAGGTTAAGGATAACTTGTGAACACCACATCTAAACATACGAAGGGCATTCATTCTATCACCTATCATAGAAATCTATTAGGATGTAGTGAGGTTGCTATTAAACACTTCATCTCAACTTACGAAGAATGTTTACACCAAAACTCCCCTTTTTGACATAACTTAGCTTCATTCACCATTCAAGTGTGAGTGTGTTTGTACATGTGAGCACACCATGAACATAAGAATCATTCCAATTACATTCAATTTTATACATGCTTAAATCTTCGTTCATCACAATACACACTTAAACATGCTCAACATATATATTACTTGATTTAGGCATAAGCTAAGCAACACATGCAATTCTAACTTCCTAATATACATTACAAGAACAATCTTCATTATCATTTCATTTGACATACCAGGACTTCAATCCATACTTACAATACATGGCAAGTGTATCCAAATACATCAATTAAACACCGCCACTAGGAAGGTGGACCATATCACTCAAGAGCAATTCATAATAAGAACTATTCAAGAGAACCAACTCACCATTTAATGTATATTTAACAACCTATAATAAATACTTTAATGTTTAATCATAATATGTCCCATAGGACAGTAGCTAAGCCATAATAACATAAGGAAACAAAGGTTCAACAACTACACAATCATATTCATTTAACCCTTTTCTTAAGCTAGAAGTAGGAAATATACATAAACTTTATTTAATTAGGGTTTTTAAATTAATATCATCAATAAATACTAGAAAATACATATTTAAATCATTAAAACAATTTTACATTAAGACCCATGCTTAGAATCGAAGATCGAATAAAGTAAAGTTTGATAACCCTTTTTGAAATCCATTTGAAAGGATTCCTTTAGTGGAAGAGAGTTCAAGGATGACTAAAATACCACAAATATAATAAAACCCAGTCACTTTGATGAAGAAACACGTCAAACACAGCCCTCCTATCCCTCCTTGAGTCTGATCTCCAATGGTTGCTTTGAGAGAGTTTGTTTTTACAGAGAGATTTTGAATATTTAAGTTAGGGGTTTTGTCTAGGTCTAGGACTTAAAACAAATTTAATATACTCTAAAACCAATAAAAATATTTTCCTATGGTCATAAAATACATTGTGTGAATTTACAAAACACCCCAAGCCAAGGTAGTGCACGTGACAACTTTTAAAGGAGCCCATCGACGGACCAAGTAACGAGGCATCGACTAAATGAAGGTCCGTGCTGCATGGGCGTCGTTTGGTTCTTAATATAGAAATTATATGGTTTATATCCAATTCCAAGTCCTGAGCTAGGCCCCTAGATGACGGGGCGTCATCTTGACTACGTCCATTAGGTTGCTAGGCATCGTTTGAGCTGTGTTTTGCAAGCTTGGGTTCTAAATCTTGGGTCCTATTCTAGGACACCTCATGGGTCCTTGGTAGGTTTGTACCCGGATGTTAAACCCCTAAACATATTATTATAGGTCTAGAAACCTTCCACATCAATTTGAAGCAAAACGAACATGTCTCAAATAGAACAAGAAAAATGAATACTTTCTAAGACACACCTTTTGAACTTCATGGTCGTTCTCGGACGTTTGACCTCCAAATATAATAAATCATTACACACTGCCCAAGGACACTAATAAAAATTATTTTAACACAAAATTAATTCATGAAATAAATTATGAAGTTCTAGTTCACCTTAGTTTGTTTTAATGTGTTAGAAGACTGTCTTAGCTTGTCTCAAAACCACATCTAGTAGAGTCTTTTTCATTATTTGAAGCGCACCACATTATAAATAGGAGTCTATTGGGTGCTAAGAACGTTTCACTTCTTCATTTTTCAAATAATGACTTAGATCTTTTTATATAATATCTTTCCGTAGTTCCTTATGTGATGGTCCATAAAGTGTGTACTTTGAGATGTTTGGGTTGAGGGAGAGGAAAAGATTATGTTTGACTTTTTAGATGGGATATAGAATGTTGTGTTGATGACCTTAGGTTGGTTCAGTTACCTTTTAATTGTTAGTATTGTTAATAGAACCCACCTTCATTTCGTTGTGTTTGAGGTGGGTTGAAAGAAATGATGAATAGTGTAGTTAGAAATGTGGTAAAGTGATAGTTGAGATAGTTTGATGTTGTTTAGATCTGACCTTAGAAAGGGAGGAGGTGATTTTTGGAAGAGTAAAAGTGAATTTGTCCTAGAAGGGGGGATATTTTTTTTGGATGGTCAGATTTTTATTGTGTTCCCAATGTGGATGGGTTGAGGGATCGGATCCTTGAGGAAGCCTATGGGTCCTGCTACTCCATTCCTCCTGGTTCGATAAAAAAATACCATGACCTTAGGGAAGTATATCGTGGAAAGGTATGAAGAATTACATACCGAAGTTTGTCACTACGTGTCCAAATCGGTAACAAATAAAAATCGAATATCAAAAGCCGGGTGGCTTATTACAAGAAATCCAAGTTCTTACTTTGAAGTGGGAAGACATCAATATGGATTTTATAGTGTGTTTTCCTCGTACTCAAAAGCAATATGACTCTATAGAGGTAATTTTTGATAGGTTTACCGAGTCCGATCACTTTATTCCCGTCAAGTCTACTTATTCGGTATAAGATTATGATAGGATCTTCATACATGAGATTGGGTGTCGCCATGGTAGTCCTTTATCAATCATATCGGATCAGGATGCACAATTCACATCTAGGTTTTTGAGATCATTCCAAAAAGGGTTGGGTACTAAGGTGAAGTTGAGTACCGTTTTTCATCCCCAAAGAGATGTTCAAGCGGAGCATACTATTCAAACGCTTTAGAATATGTTTAGGGTTTGAATTATTGATTACAAGGCAAATTTAGATAAGAATTTGGCCTTTGTTGAGTTTGCTTATACAAATACATTTCATTTATCCATTTCCATGGCTCCCTATGAAGCCATGTATGATAGGTGATGTATGTCTCCTATTGGATGGTTTGAAGTGGGAGAGTCTTCGGTTCTTGGTCCTGATTTGGTTTATAAGACTTTTGAGAAAGTTCATATCATTAGGAACTGGTTGCAAACGTCCTATCGTCAGAAAAAGTCTCATGCCGATCATAAGAGAAGGGATAAGGAGTTTTAATAAGGTGATAAGGTTCATTTGAAAATTTCACCAATGAAAGGGGCGGTTAAATTTGGAAAGAAAGGGAAGTTTAGTCCTCTTTATGTGGGTCCCTATGAAATCTTGCAAAGGGTTGGTAAGGTTGTCTATGAATTGAAACTTCCTAATGAATTGACTTCTGTTCATCTGGTTTTCTCTGTTTCCATGCATAAAAAAAGTATTGGTGATCCCGAGTCTATTCTACCTATTGTGGTCTTGGTGTCAAGGGTAACCTATTTTATAAGGAAGTTCGGATTCAAATTCTTTATAGGCAAGTGAAGAATTTATGGAATAAATAAGGTTACTAGTTCTTACTTTTAATGAATGTAATGACTAAAATTGAAGTTGTTTAGATTTTTAATAAAGTGTTGCAAAATGCGCATTTTTTTTATTTTTTTACTTTTTTATAGTCATTACTGCGAAGTCAGCAATTGAACTTGAAATGTTGCTCTTTGTCTTGTTTGAGTTATCTTGTACATTTTTATATGGTTGAGTCTTTATGCAATTATAAATAGCATGTTCTTGGACTGAAAATTTGACATTATTGGCTCATGTAAAGTATGTTGGCGATCATGGTGTTGTTGTGAGAAGGGTATTCCTCATAATGAATTGTTGAGCCATATATGTAGCAATTGGAGTTTTTAATTGCCTTGTGTAAATGATATGATTGGTGCCATAATGTATTGTTGGTTGGGCTGCTAGCATTGAGTCTATTCCTTCCTTTCAAGATTTTTATGTCATTCGGGGACAAGTGTTCTTATAGGGGGATAATGTAACACTTCGAAAATTAAAGACGAGTCTTAAAGATTAATATAGGTTAAATGAAGTCTAAACACTGTTTTAAGACCTATGTTAATGAATATAGGTTATTTAGGAAGTTTAGGAACAAAAATGTCCTACAACGTCCATGACGTCCGGAAACTATTTCTTGGGGGGTACTTGCGTGCCTATGCCTATTTCACGAACTTTTAGAAGTCAAAAATCCATTAAAATTGGTGGAAGGGTAGATATTTAAGATGATTCGTGGTTGAAACGTGCGGGTACGACTCCCCAAGGACAAACAGAGGGCCCTTGAGGAGGACCTTAACATGTAGGAGGCAACACTGTATGGGCAATGTGCAACCACTAGAGAGAAAAAGACGGCTCGTGTGTGGATCGACGGGTGTCAATGCCAAACATCGACCAACACTTAGCAAAAATGTTGGAGACCTGGCCTGCAGAAGTCTCTTATCAAAACGACGTTTGTGCAGCATGGAACAAACAATGCCCGTTGACTCACACACGGACCGTCGATCGGGAATCTGTTTATGAGGTTAAAATTCCCTACACATTTTAATTTCATTTTATTGAATTATTTAGGGTTTTAGGTGGTTAATTAGGGGTTTAAGGGAGTCTAATTAAGTTAATTAAACCCCCATATAAAGAGCACAACCCTCATTAGATTAAACACAACTCACAAAACAATTCCTCTTCCTTCTCCCTTCTTTCTCTCCCTATTCGAAGACACCAATGAAAAAAAAGCTATGGAATGGTTTTGGGGGATGAAAAGGGAAGATTTAACCATCAAATATTCATCAAACATTGAGGTATGGGATCTAATTCACCTTTGACTCCTCTTTCCTCAAAGGGTTCGTTCAAAAAAATTTCAAAAGTTAGGTTTTCATGTGGGCTTTTCTCAATCACGAAAATTAGGTTATGAATTGATTTTTTATGTTTTATATTTGATAGTATAAATATATTAAAATATATTATAAATTAATTACAGTATATCATCATGATTTGGTATATTTTAGTTATGATGATCCTTAACCATTAAGCCTAGGTTTGATATTGATATGAATTAAGTTGAGATTTCTTCAATTGACTTGGTTATTGGTTGAATTTTTATTATTTGATGTTGTTACATTAATAATGAACAAATAATAGTTAATTATAGTGTTTGAGGCTAGTTAATCTATGATCTAGTATTCAATTGTGATGTAGTAATTCTCCTAGCCTCGGTATTATTATTATTATGGAATTATGATGTTGTACATTTAAATTTGTTTGAATTGAGGGTTTATGTTAAGACCTTGATGATGAAGTATGAAGAAGACTTCGTAAGTCTTATGATCTCTATCCTTTACTTTAAATTGTGGTTAATTGTGATCAAGTCATGATGTTATATTGGAGTAAGCCTTGTATTAGGACTAATAGGATGGTATGTTTTGAATTGAAATGTCTTGATTATGTTGTGATGTTAATTAAAGTTTATGTGCTATAAGGATGATGATGACTATGAATGTGCCTTATTATGATATGAAGTGCTAATGTGTTAACCTCACTTATATGCATTGTAATGAAAGGATTTGTACTCATGCAATTGTTATTGAGCTAGTGATGATGATGATTATACAAGTGGTACAAACTATGACCTAAACTAAGTTATGATTGATAATTAAAGTCTTAAAGACATTTAAATATAGGGACATAGCTTAGCACCGAGTGAAGTTGACAATGGGGGTGATGACTTCCCATAGAGGAAGTTTCACCCTATAGTTCTAAATGTGGTCTTGACTCACCACAAAGGGATACTCATCCAATGGATTCCCATGATAGAGGCCCCAATCGCCAAATGGTATGTAGAGGGATTATACCTATCTCGTAATTGTTGAACTATGTTGCCCCCATAGGAAGACTAGCTAGTAAATCCACCAAGAAAGCTACGTTTATGTTTTGTTTTCTTTGGCCGGTAGACCACCTTCAATCAGTGTAAGGTTTTACAACACCAGATTCCACACTAGCTCATGTGGTCTATGTCGGTTAGAGAAAGATGTTCCCAAAAAGGTAAAATGAATTAAAGGATTAAACTCTAACTAGGATAACCTAAGGGGTCTAGCTTAATCTAGGTAGAGGTATGAGAGTCTACCCAAGCATTGCACTATTTAGCCTTTAGGGAATTCATAGGAGGATGTTCAAATGTATTTTTATGCTTATATTTACATAGTATATATATATGATAAACTTGCACATTGTTGATAGTATATGTTTATTAGTTCTTTTATGAGTATGTGTTGGTATATATTGTTAAAGTAAGATGAAATGTATATCCAAATGTCATTTTATGTGAAGTAGGATGTTAGTCCTGATTCGTGTTGGGTTACATGATTGAGTAAGATTATGGGGTGTTTCTTGGTCATAGGACTTGTTGACTTGATAGGAGTTCATGGATAACTGATTCACTTTGTTATGATTAAGTTGACTCTTATTCATGCTTATTATAAATATGACTTGATGATGGAGTTACTTTAGTATGTATTTACTTATATGGCATGAATGGTTGACTTAACTGAACTTGAAGTTTTAGTATAGTGTTGAACATGCGTATGACTTAATAAATTTTAAATATTGATTGGTATGGTCTTGTTGAATATGCATGAAAATTTTAAATGAAAAATGTACACTTATTGAAATGTCCTTTTCTGAGCATTTTTTATAAGTATATTTGCATATGGTGTCATAAATAGTATAAGTGGCGTACTAACCCCATTTCTTTCTTTTTCCCAAACATTTTAGGTTCCGATCGTTGAAGTCTCATTCAAGACAACTTAAAGAACACTTTGATATTCTCTACGATCAGAGTGGGTAGGTGCTCACCTTGTGCGGGTGATGCCAATATCTAGATCATGGAGTTGCCTGGTTATTCTAAGACATATGATTAATCTATTTTCATTTGAGTACTATTTGTATAAGCCTATATATGTCTTCTTTACATTGACGTAGGGATATGCCCAAATTTCTATGATCAGTTAGATGGTATGAGATGAGACAATCTTTAAGACTAGAAGGCAATGTATACTTCCTACACGAAGGGTCTATGTTTACTCGATATATATATATATATACACACATACATACATACATATATATATATATATATATATATATATATATATATATATATATATTATGTGTATGAGTAGGT
>NC_028643.1:30497603-30674851 GCF_001406875.1 Solanum pennellii
ATATATATATATATATATATATATATATATATATATATATATATTATGTGTATGAGTAGGTCTATGTAAACCTCCAAGTACGCGAAATGAAAAGTAACAATTCCGCTAAATTTGACTTATAAATGTGATAATGTAAGCTAAGAGTCTAGTCTAGTCCTCAAAGAGGATAACGACACCGGTTACGTCTAGGGGGTAAATCCGGATATGACACTCATGAGATGGGAACTCCCACATTAGTGAGTTATGGTTCCTATCAACAATCTCCTCGACACTTAAATATGTGCAAATATAGGACTATATCTTAGTGTATCCACCTAGATAGCTCTGTACAAAAGGTTACACCTTAGGCAAGGTATAACGCTCTCTTTTCGGTGTAGTAGTAGAGCACCGAATTCCATGTAACTCACATGGTGTAGTATCAGTTATTGCACTTCTTTCCCTACCGTAAAAGTAAATGAACAAGTTCAGCGTGTGAACTCATATTAGGGCTTTTCTTAAGGTTCTACAAGGTGTGAGGGAGGGTATGTGTAAGATTCGTAAAATGAGTTAGGGTGTCTAGACTCAAACATGTTAGTCATAAGGGTATAAGGCCCTAATTGTTTATATGTGGTATTGATGCACTGTCTAATGTTTGACGTTATTTGGAAGTCAAACGTTAATGGAAGACTATGACATTCAACGACTACTCACTAAAGGGTCCTTGGATGATTTCATGTGTCTATGAGTGTTTATGACCTTTTATCCATGTCATTGGCTTATGATGTTTTTATATTAGTTATAATGATGTTTTAGGCGGTATGGTGAGTTTATTGAAGTTTAGAGGTCAAACGTTCATGAACGACCAAGACGTTCGAAAGTTAGCCCTTAAGACGTGCAAGTGTGTGTCTTGAGTATGCCTAGCATGTTTAGACGTGTTGCATGTATTTTTTTGAGGTTAAAATTATGTGGAATGTATTCAAAAATTTAAGGATTCTATTCACGTTTGAAACGTATGGGTACGAATTCCCAAGGGCCCCGCATGAGGCCCTTAAGAAAAATGACACCCCGTTTGTGTAATGACGCTCCATTCAAAGGAAGGAGTCGATGGAAAGTTAGCCTGGGGAAGTCTTAGCAAAATAACAACGTAAGAACCAAATAAAGAAAACCACAAACGGTCAATCAATAGGCCAACGTGGCGTCGATGGCTGGCCGTGGATTGAGGCCTCACCTACTGCCTGGAGTCTAATTAGTTTAAGGGGTGAATGGGAAATTCACCCGACGTTCTAACCTGACCCTGCATGGTTTATTTTCTTATTTTTGGGTGTATTTAAGTGATAAAGAACGCGATTACCCCATTTACAATCCATTCTTCACAACTTAAAAAACATGATCACTCCATTGAAGGTGAAGATCAAGAACAACTTGGATCTTGGATTCCTATGATTTCTTCATCATGCTTTAGTTCTTTTGTTCTACATTAAGTTATGGTGATCCTCCATCTCTAGTTATCCTTCCATCTAGAGAGTTAATGTCAAACTTTTCAGAGAAAAAATATGATCAAATCTCTTCTTCTTCAATCTGGACATGGGTTCTTTCTCAAAACATTTTCAAATGCTTAATCATGATTAATTGATGATAATGTATTCGTTTTAACGGGAATTTCAATCCAATTGCATATGAACCCATGTTCTCTTCAACTCTCTATTTATCCTATACATGCGCATTCTGATCATGAAATTGTATTGATCGAATTGTGATTCAATTACGTTGAATTTATTATATCTTCTAATTACATAGATATGTGATGATTAATTACGTGATATTTTATCCATGTAAATTTATGCCTGAATACTTGATCCCTACTTTCTATTGATTGTTAAAGTATAGACTTCACTGTACCATCGATTCTATAGTACATGCATATAGGATTCTTTTAGGATAAGTGTAATAGGAGATACTGCCTTACACGAATATTAATAATGAATTATTTATTAGTTATCTACATGGTTCAAGGTTTGATTGGCCTACGTTCTTCTATCTTCCATAATATCCTAATGTAGCATGCTCACCGTAATTTTGAGTTTATGGCAATTGTAGTAGGATCTCGTTTAGTTTATGATTTCTTTGAATACTTCCATATATTAATGCTATTGATGAATTCTGGGTATGAATCATTCATGATCAATGTAAAATAGTCTTGGTAAGGATTTATCTAGGTCCGTCTAGCCTATAAAATGAATGTTGTAATGTACATAACGTGATCTTAATTCTAGGGTAGATAAACCACGAGTTAGACTTGATTATTATGTCTTTAGATACTGCCTTATATTCATACTAATGATAAAATATTATTGAGAATCCATACAAGTGAAATTGGTTAATGGTCTATGTCCGTCTACTTTCAAGTATATTGGTGATGTATTGTACTATTTTGTAAGCTTGGTCTTGTAGTAGGTTATGCATGAATTCATATATGGTTATTTCAATTGTTGATGAAGGAGTAGTATTGTTCAATAAGGATCAAAGGATAAAGGATTGGTAAGAATTGCTCTACTTCTCTACTTCTCTATAGTATCGTTCTTAGAATTGTCCTTGTATGACATTGTGTGGTATGGTACACATATGGTGGCCGTGTTTACATTATTGTATATATATATATATATATATATATATATATATATGTATCTGTGTGTGTGTGTGTGTGTGTGTGTGATGTGACAAAGCCATGAAGGCAATTACACTATGAATGTGTGTTGGTGATGAATCATCCTATGTGAACCCTATGCCAAGTTTCCTATTTTAGATATGATATAGGTTGTGTGTCTAATGTCATGCGCATGTAAATAGTTATGTCATGTATATGTCTACTTGCTGCCTATGATGATGTCCTATAATGGTATATGTTATGTAAACCTAATATAGATACATAGTGACTAGAGCATACTGTAAAGATGTTTTAAGTCTTGAACAAATGTATCTTGTGCAATGATATCTATTATATGATGTTGTGTGATATATCATTCACTAGGATGAATTCATAGGGTTACAAGTATGGGAAAGAGTATGGAACCTTGTCTACGCATTGCCCATGTGTTCCTTCATAGGATAGTTCCTAGGTTCGTCATACAAGTACATGCATCGGATTGTATGAACATGGAATATGACCTACATGCTATGATGTTAAATATGTGATATGACGAAATATGAAATTTCATAGTGTCTTGGTGTGTTTAGATGAAAGGATTGATCATATAGTTATATCTATACACTTATGCATTGATATATATGAACATGTCTGATATTTATATGTTATGTGAAAGGTTTGCTCACATATAATTATACACACAAATAAGTATGAAGATCTAGTAAATAGAGGGGGTTTGAATTGTGTGCTAAAGTCTACCTAAAACTAGATAGGTCCTCACATATGCTATGTCAATGTGAAAGGGTTTCTCAGATAAATTAGGTTGATGAACTCTCATCTATGACCTATGAACTAAGCATATGAGGAGAGTGACTCTCCTAACCGTAATTTTATTAAGGTTAATAAATGCTTTTTAAATGAAAGGTAACATAGCATAGCACCGAGCAAATTAACTTGAATATGGGGGTGTCCTTCTCATTGTAGGAAGGTAGGTCACCATAATCCTCATTAGGTGGATTACCACAATGCCTTAATAGTCATAAATATGGTTTACATAAGTGAATAACTAAAATTCCCCATTTGTCTTAAAGAGGGTTTCATGTGTACCTCCATGTTCCATAAATATGCTTGCCACATATTATCTAGCAAGTAATTTCACCAGTATGCTTACATGTGTTAATGTTAAACCTTTGCTAGTTAAGAACACCTTCCATTTGTTAAAGGCTCTACAACACCAAAATCGATGTTTATCACCCATGGTCTTAGTGTTGGTTAAGGTTATAGTTTCTCGAAAGTAAAATGGACAATGAAAGTAAACAAAAATAAAGTGACCCTATGTAGTACAATCTATGGAAAGGTACTTAAGATAGGTGGAAGTAATGAACCCATCTATGCATTTCACAAGTAGCTCTCTAAGGGAGTCCTAGCAAGGTCGTCAAATATATGTGCATATGTTTATGGTTCTCTTGCATGTCATTGTGTTAGTATCTACATGATGTGATTATATGCATGATATGAACTTCTAATATGACTATGTGACTAAGGTCCTACATGATGAGTATGTAGTTGACTATAGTATTATGTTTATATATAAAGTGTTAAGGCTTGTGGTCTCATGATAGGTTTACTAAGTATTTGTGAGGTTATGGGCTTCATATGTACGTTGCACTAGTAGGCTCATATTGGGATTGCGAGTAAGGTTTCATAATTTTCGATATAAAGTGAAAGTTGTATATGTCCAAAGTGAATAGAAGTTCACTGTAATGCCTTATAGTCTTAACTTAAATATGTATTATGGTGTTCTATACTTCTATGATGGTTTGTGTTAGCTTGCTTAGGTTATATGTATGGTTTCCATGTGGCCTAAAGATGATTCATTGCACAAAGTATCACTCTAGGGTTAATTGGGAGGCTAACGAGTTAAAGATAACAGGTTTACCGTAAAGGAAATATGCTTACTGTAAAGGGAAAATAGTTTACTGTAATGTGACATCAAATGTTCCTTAAATGCATTGTATGACTTTATATGATATTCGACTATTGAATATGCCTATATGAAGTATGTGAATAGTATAAATTCATTTTTATCAATGTTTTATGAAGATTTAACCAAAAGGCATGAAGTATGATTTCAAGAAAAATGTCCCTTTTAAATGCATATTTTTCCATGGTTCCATACTTAGTCATTCTTGTAATAACTCCATTTTTCTCTATCGTTTTACAAAAACTGTTGGTTATGTATGCTTAAAGGATATATTTAGATGGTTAGGAGCTTGATATGTGAATTCCCAAGCTAAAGGAAAGGAATCCTTAAGTTCAAGGATCTTCTACTTATGATTTATTGTAATGTTTATAAATAGTATACTTAAGATTATTTTGTAAGGGTCGTGTCTCTATATACTCTAATGGTGTTGAGTCAATGATGGCAAAGAGACTTTAGGTCGAAATATGTATTATGACTTATATTTTATATATATGAAGTGATGTTTCTAGCATATGATGTGTTATGAAATGTTTTAAATTGTCCAATAAATAAACTATGAAAATGCGATGAATGATAACCATGGTCTTGTAGAAGACATCCGTAAGGTCAAGTACGCCATGTTACTTCTAGGTGGTGCTCCCAGAATTTGACAAACGTTGTATCAGAGCATGAGCTTACAAAAGGTTTTTTAGGTTCCAAAAGTATCATCTTTCCACGTCTAGTAGAGTCTCTTATCATTGGTGGTGATTCGCGACACATCCATGGTGCGGGAGGCTATAGGACAATAGATTTTTCCTTCTTCATCATTCTCATGTCGTGCCATAAAACTTAACTATATAAGATCTCTCTCTTATGTTTTCTTGTCCAGTGTTCTTTTATATGTAATTTTTTGGATTAGATGGTATCTCTGTACATGAGGGAGAAAAGCTGAGTTTTGATGCTTATATTGATTTTATGGTTTCATGAGTATGTGTGAATGTGAATTTTATTATGCTTTGATGATATGATGCCCTATGTGGCTATGTATGAGATTTATGTGAAATAGCATGTAATGATTGAGAAATGTATGTGATGATATGATTAAGGCGTGTTAGAAGTTGTTATAGTTGAATCAAGTTTCCTTTTTGAATAATGAGTGGCCTTATGACTATGCATGATGATAGTATTATAATATGGTGTAGACATAAAATACTTTTAGAAAGTATGGTAAATGGCTAAAAATGTATGTTTCCTTTATATATATATATATATATATATATATATATATGTTAAATAACTCAATGTTGCCTTAAATATGTGTAATTGTTTAAATGTTCCCCTTTGTTTATATGTGTGAGCCTTTATAGTTGCCCTGTATGGATTGGAGTCCTTTGTATAGGCTTGATTCTAGAAGGATCTTTAATCCGAGCTCCCTCCCATAGAGTCGATACTCGTAGTGAGGTAATATCCAGACGTCTTCCATGATAATTTGCCTGAAAATTGGAAATTGACTTCCGCATAGATTTATTGCCGGATACAAAACCTATCTCAATACCTCCTTATAGGATGACCCCAACCAAGTTTAAAAAAATTAAAGGCTTAACTCAAGCATTTTCCAAATAATTGTTTTTTTTAATCAAGCATATCTGCATGAGGTGCTTCGTATTGTTTGTGAAGAATAAGGATGGGTTTTTGAGAATGTGTATAGTCTACCGTCAATCTAACAAACTCATCATAGAGAATAAGTACCAACTCCCTACGATTGATGAATTGTTTAATCAAATCCTAGGAGAGATCTACTTTTAAAAAATTGACTTGAGGTCGGGTTATCACCCACTTAGAGTGAGGGAAGTTGATATTCTGAAAATGGCATTCCAAACAAGATACAATAACTTTGAACTCCTACTTATTTCCTTTGGTCTAACTAATGGCCCGGTGCCTTTCACAATACTTATGAATAGAGCTTTTTGAAACTATCTTGACTTTTTTGTGAGTGTATACATTGATGACATTTTGATATTTTCTAGGAGTGAGAATGATAATGCGAGTCAATTAAGGATAGTTTTTCAAGTTCTGAAGGATACAATGTTTTTTGCTATGTATACTAAATGTGAATTTTTGTTGATATTGGTTGCGTTTCTTGGTAACATTGTCTCTAGTGAAGGGGTAGAGGTTGATCCGAGGAATATAGATTTGTTCAAATTTATCAATAAAATTAGAATACCACAGACATCCAAAGTTTTCTAGGGTTGGACGATTACTATAGGAGGTTTGTTGAGCAATATTTTTTCTATCGCATCGCCATTAATGTCTTTGACCCAAAAGAAGTCCATGTTCAAATGGTCAGAACCTTATGAAGAGACCTTATATCTAGTAAAAGATAAACTCACCTCCGCTTCGGTGTTGACTTTACCAGAGGTATTGAAGGATTTATGGTTTATTTTGATCCTCCCAAGTGGGTCTATGTTGTGTTCTCATGCAACATGTCCAAGTGATAGCGTATGCCTCTAGGCAACTCAAGCCACATGAGAAGAATTATCCAACTCATCAGCTTGCGGCCGTGGTATTTTCATTTAAAATTTGGAGGCACTATCTCTATGGGGTGAATGTTTATGTGTTCACTGATCACAAGAGTCATAACTATGTATTCACTCAAGAAGACTAGAATGTACGCTAAACAAGATGGTCAGAATTTTTAAAGAATAAGGACATCAGTGTCCTTTACCATCCCGTGAAATCTAATATGGTCGCTGATGCGCTATGCCAAGTGTCCATGGATAGTATTAATCATGTGGTTGATGATAAGAAAGAATTAGTGAAGGAGTTTCATAGGTTTGCCCAGTTGGGTATCCTACTGGAAGAGTCTTCACAGGGTGGTTCGTGGTCCATCATAACTGTAAGTCATCTTTAGTTGTTGCTTTGAAGAATGAACAATATCTTTATCCTCGATTGATGGAGTTTAAAGAATCATCCATTAGAAAGAATAATGAATGTCTCATCCAATAGAAGGATTGGGTACTCAGGTACCAAGGAAGGTTATATGTGCCAAATATGGGATGGTTTACATTAAATGAGAAATCATTAAGAGCATCATGGATCCCGATATTCCATTAATCCAGGATCCACCAAAATGTATCATGACTTGTGTAAGATATTCATTGAATGGAAGTAAAAGAGAGGTAGATAAGTTTTTGTCTACGTTCCCAAATTGCCAACAAGTCAAAGTCTAGTATCAAGGGTTGGGTGGTATAACACAAGATATTGATATTCCCACTTGGATGTGGGAAGATGTCAACATGGACTTTGTGGTTAGTGTGAACCAAACACATAAACAAGATGACTTCGTTTGGGTTTTGGTGTACAAGTTTATAAGTCTACCCACTTCCTTCCTGTGAAGGTTTCACACTCTGATATAGAGTATGCTACATTCTATGTTAAAGGAGATACTGAATTTGAATGGGTCCCCCTTGTGGATCATTTCGGATAGCAGAGCAAAATTCACATCACATTTTTGGAGATCCTTCAAAGGTGGGATTGGTACTCAATTAAAGCTTAGCACCGCTTTCCACCCCCAAACAGATAGACAAGCGGAGCATACCATTCAAAACCAAAAAGACATGTTAAGAGCTTGTGATTGATTTCAAAGGTAAGGGATGAACACCTACCTTTGATAGATTTCTCCTACAATAATAGGGACCATTCAATTATCACTATGACACCTTTTGAAGCACTTTATGGTAGGAGAGCCGGTCCCCGACATGATGGTTTGAAGTGGGTAAGTTTGCTCCTCTTGGCCCCGATATAGTGTATGAGGCTAGGGGAGAAGGTTTGACTCATAAAAGAGAGTTAAAAACCGCTTATAGTCGGCCAAAATCTTATCTCAACAATAGAAAGAGGGACCTTGAATTAGAAATAGGAGATTTGATCTATTTGAAAATTTTGCCCATGAAAGGGGAGATGATGTTTGGGAAGAAGGATAAACTTAGTCCCCATTATGTGGCCCCATATGACATTTTAAAGATAGTAGGTGAAGTAGAATATGGTTTGAAATTGTCAAATGAAATGGCCTCGGTTCATCTGGTGTTTCATTCATCCATGTTCAAGAAATGTATAGGTGATTCAGTGTCTATTCTTCCAATAGAACGTTTAGGGTTATATGAGAACCTTTCTATGAAGAGGTTCAAACAGAAATCATTGATCATCAAGTTAATAACTTGATGGATAAAGAGGTTACAAAAGTAAAAGTTTTATGAAGGAACCACTTTGTTGAGGATGAAACATGGGAGGCCGACGCCGACATGAAGTCCCACCATCCTCTTATTTTTCCTCCTACTCCTAGCTTAAGTTAATGTTAGTAGTTTTATCTTAAATCACTATTATGAATGATTTTGAACTTATTATATATATATATATATATATATATATATAGTATGTTCATATTCTTGTAGATATTCATGCCTAAAATGAGTGTGCTATATTTTTTTATGAGGTTTGTGTTAAAAATATTTAGTGTTTCTTGATAAGAATTTTGCATGTAAACTCTTTAAATATATTCATATTGACATATTTAAAAAAGAAGAAGGTAGTTCCTCATTATGTGATGTAAATGATGTAGTCTTATGCGTTATGAAATGTTGATTGTTTTCCTATATGTTGGTACTATGTTTCAAAAATTAATTTTGGAAATCTTGCGGGAACAGCTCCGCGGCTCAAACTTCTTTTCCGACGAAAAATCTGAAATTAGAATTAAAGTTGGACTTAACTAAAGGGTTAACATAAGTGAGTGGTATTTTTTGTATTATAAGTGACGGTTAGATATTGTTTTTAAAAATCCAAACACTCTCCCTTCTCTCTAGATTCTCGCTCTACCAGACGTCCATTGTATAAACTTTGAAGGTTTAAGAATCAGACTTAATGCCCTAAGTTTATACTAAAATTTCATGTTTAATAATATTTAAGGTATGGCTTCTTTCACTCTTAGGATTCCTTTCCCCAATAAATCCCTCTAAAAGATGATATCTATATCTCCCAAAACTAGAGTTTTCTTCTATACATGGGTCTTCCTTGAAAAAATAAATTGTGAATAAATTGTTTTAAATTATGATGATTACATGTTTTATAAGTATATATTTATGATTAATTGATTATTTCCAATGAGCTTTCCTTAGACCCATGTCTTTCCCCAATTTCCTCAAATGTTGTATTTAGTAAGGTGCATTGTTGAAGAAAATGAACATGACAATCGTTTACTTTGATGTTAATTATGAAATAACTTCATGAATAACATTTTTAGTGTATTAGATGTATGTTCTTGGGTGATTGGTGTGTGAATTCCCATGAAGGTAAAGAAGGGATTTTTGTTTATTCTCTCTTTAGTTAAATAATGAAAGGTTAGTTATTTAGATAGTAATGATCCTATGTGTAATGTGTTGTTGTGGTGTTGATGCCAAGTATTCTTAATCTGTAATCCTAGACATCTAGAATAGCCACAAATTATGTAAGCATGTTATGATATGATTAAAATATGATTGATAGTTGTCTGATGATTACAATAAAGTTCTAAGTGGAAGGTTTACTCACTTATGTATTGGTTTCTAATGTGAATGGGATATTCTCACTTTGATTACATATGAGCTATTATGTTAAGATGTTTACATAAGGGCCTAGTAAAGTCTAGTGTTAACTTACGAAATAAATAAATATGTATAAAAGAAGGCAATAGATGCTAAGAAACGAAAAGGCATCTAATGAGATTGAGCTCTCATGTTTAGTATGTCCAGCCTCCCACATGGGTTTCCTCACATTTAATAAGTTTGAATTTCCATGTTATGTTTCGACTCATTGGATGGGAACCCACATGTTAGAAAGTTAGGGTTCCTAACAACAATCTCCTTGACCCTTAACTATGTGCCCACATAGGACTTTAGCTTAGTGGATAAACCAAGATAGCTATGTATGAAAGGTTACACCTTAGGCAAGTGTTAACCCTATCTTTTCGATGTGGGAGTAGTGATATACCGTGGTTTCACGGTATTATTAATACTTTTTCCTTAAGTTTAGTGTGTCCAAAAGCCTTTGTGTGCTAATTTTTTTATAAGTTTCTCCTTATTTGCAGGAAATCTGTCCATAGAAAAATGCAGAGGTTTTTTAGCAAAGAAATGCAGAAGAGACCACCTACGGAGCTTGTGAAGGTCTATCATGCTTGTGACGGTCCGTAGGTGGAAGCGTAGTGCAGCTGCTGAAAGAAGATGGGGAAGTCTGACCAAGTTTGGGGTTACGGAGTCCATGACGGTCCGTCGTGACTATGACGGTCTGTCGTGACTATGACGGTCCGTCCTGCAGGTTTGTCATGAAGTTCATAGAAATAGTCCCAGTACCCATATTCCAAGAGTTTAAGTGTTTTGAAACGAAGACCCTCGACGGACCGTTGTGCCTGTGACGGTCCGTCATACTTTCCGTCGAGGGTAATAAAGAGAGCAGCAGAAGAAATTGCACAAGTATGGGACGACGAAGTCCATGACGGTCCGCCGTGACCACGACAATCCGTCGCGAGGTCCGTCGACCCAGCCGCGTTTTGACAGATTTTCCGTAATTAGAATCCTTGTTTAATAATGTTTTTATTTTCTATAAATAGGTCGAAAAACCTCCTTTTTGAGGTTAGACTCTGGACAATTGTTAGACTTTTGAATATTGTGAGACTCTTGATTATTTTGTAGACTCTTTGAGAGATTATTGATTATCTTGAGACTTTTATCATTGATTGTTGGTGACTTTTACTGATTAATCAAGTAAACTTTCGGATCATACTCTTTATTATTGAAGTAAGTACATGAATTCTTATATCATATATTTGAAAATTGTGATTATGACTATAGGTAACTAAACTCCATAACTAGGGTTGTGGGAACCATAGGCAAATAATGAGGTAAAACCTAACTAAAATAACAATTCTAGAATAGTGTCTTGCATGTATTAATAATTCTTTCGCTTAGATGTCTTTTTAAAGGATGGCCAACGTTAGAATTCGCCTTAATGCTACTTGCCGGACCAAGGAGGTAGATAATAGGAAAAGAATTATCAACATAGATTTAGTGTACACTATCTAATAGGATAGTATTGATTGGTACGAGGTAACAAAAAAGTCAAATATCGAATACGATGCTTAATATGAGGTAAAGATAAGGGTTAGGATAGCAACAGACGTAGCCGGACCAAGGTGCGGAGTTACATTTTCTAGATGCCGGACCAAGGATTTAGAAATACATAACTTATCACTTTGCATGCAAGATACTAGAAAAGAATTGTTATAGTTAGACTAATCAAGTTAAGAACCTGAGGGGAACACGTAAACCCTAGTTACTTTGATTAATTGATTAAACTCCAACATTCGAAGCTGTTAGTAGTCTTCTTTTATTTTGCTAGTTATTTTCATTTATTTAGGAATAGAAACCCCCCTTTTTATCATTTTTGCATTCCAAGAATGTAATTGAATGAACATTAGTAATAATAAATTGACGTTAAGTCTAAACTATATTCCTCGTGTGAACGATCCCAATCTCACTAGTTGGATTATTTACTTGATATGACCGCTTTACTTCTTATTGGAGAAGTAAGTTTGAGCGTACCAAATTTTGGCGCCGCTGCCGGGGAAAGTAGATTTTAGATTAACTTAAACTTATTACTATAGTTTAGTTGATATTTTCTTGATTTAACTTTGTTTTATTGTTTTTTATTCCTGCAGAACCATCTTCCTTGTATGCCAAATACACAGAGAGGAAGAGAACCCTTGTTTCCCTACGATCACAAATTAGAGCGTACACTACGCAACATGAATCGAAACTTGGGAATCAATGATGTTGGTCCAAACCAGAACATCCCAGCTCCGATTGATGTTCATGGTTAGTTGTTACCCGATCCTCCGGGTGAACACCAACAGAGGGGAAAAAATCTCGTTCCACGGCCCCAAGCATACTACAGAGGCTATGATAACATAGCAGACTCCGATGGGCCACTTGTCTTTCCTCCTCTACCCACAGGCAAAACTTTTGTGGTAACTAGTAGCCTGATGCAAATGCTCACTGCTAGAGGTTTATTTTCAGGGCTACCTTCTGAGGATCCACATGCCCATATAGCTAAGGTAAGGGCAGTGTGTAAAAGTTGTGCAGGGAGGCCTGACTTGGACGTAGATGTAATAGGGCTCAGAGTGTTTCCTCTCTCACTGACGGGAGAGGCTGCTATATGGTTCACTAAGCTCCCTTATAACTCAATTTTCACTTGGAACCAACTAAGGGATGTCTTCTTTGCACGCTAGTATCCGGTCTCCAAGAAAGTAAACCACAAAGACAGAGTGAACAAGTTTGTGGCACTATCAGGAGAGTCCGTTAGTAGTTCTTGGGATAGATTTACCTCGTTCTTGACAAGTGTCCCAAATCACCGTATAGATGATGAGTCACTGAAGGAATGCTTCTATCGGGGACAGGATGATAATAATAAAGCAGTGTTGGACACTATAGCAGGTGGATCTTATGGGGAGTGTCGTTATGATGAGATTGCTGAAAAATTAGAGAAAATCTCCCGAAATAATAAAGCTTGGAGTACTATGAAGTCAGATACCGGGAGAAACACCTTCGCAGTGCAGTCCACTCACAACCCAACCACAGATGAGATTCGTGAAGAAATGGCTCAGATGAGAACTGAGCTTGGGTTGGTACTAAAACATGTCACTGGGGTGCAAAAAAGATAAATGCAGTCAACTACTTATCGAAACCACCACCACCTAATGATGAATGCTATTATGCGGAGGACACCTATGAAGTAAATTAGCAGACGGGGGGGTTTCCGACTTAGCGCCCACGGCTCAAATCATGATAATTGGCGCCAAGGTCAAGGGAACCAAGGTCGGATCTATGGTAACTACAACCGTGAGGGTCATTTTGTCCGAGATGGAAACAACAACCGCGACAACAACTTCAACAGGGGTAAGTACGGTAACAGAAATGATAGGAATGGGCTCTATGTCCCTCCTCAAAATCGTGAAGTTACTCCTAAGGATGGTGGAGATAGTATGGCGTGAGTTGAGGATATGTTGCACAAAATGATGAGGAGGTTCGATGCTAGTGATGAGCACAATAAAGAGTTAAGGTGAGATTTATTAAGTATTGGGCAAAAAGTCGATACACATGCAATATCGATTAAGAAGATCTAGTTGCAAATGGCCCAATTATCTGCGACACTGAACACACGGCATTCGGGCACTCTTCCTAGCAACACTGTCCAAAATCCAAAAAATGATGTGTACTGTATGGCAATCACAACTCGGGGTGGTAAGCAAATCATTGACCCACCTATGCCGTCTAATGAGGAAAAGGTGAGAAAGGATGATGATAAGGTGGTAAAGGGTAGTGGTGAAGCAGAAGAAAGCACTGGAAAAGATGCAGAAGTCCCTATAAAGGTAATTCCCATGCCTAGACCACCACCACCCTTCCCTTAGAGATTAGTGAAAAAGACCGAGGAGGGTAAATATCGGCATTTTATAACAATGCTGAAGCAGCTTTCTATCAATGTCCCTTTGGTAGAAACTCTTGAACAAATGCCCGGTTATGCCAAGTTTATGAAAGATCTACTTACAAAGAAAAGATCATTACTTTAGAGGATGATGATAGGCTGCAGCATTGTAGTGCTAATGCTACAAGATCTCTCGTGCAAAAGAAAGAAAATCTGGGTGCGTTCACTATTCCTTGTACAGTCGGGTCATTACATTTTGCGAGAGCATTATGTGATCTGGGGGCAAGCATAAATCTCATGCCCCTGTCGATTTACAAAAAGTTGGGTTTGGGTGACCCAAAACCCACTGCGATGCGGCTACTGATTGCTGATCGAATAGTGAAAAGGCCTATAGGGATACTCCATGATGTGCTAGTAAAAGTGGAGTCATTCATATTTCTGGCAGATTTTGTTATTCTTGATTGTGAAGTCGATTTTGAAGTGCCTATTATTCTTGGGAGGCCATTCCTTGCTACAGGTAGAGCCTTAGTTGATATGGAAAAAGGGCAGATGAAATTTCGGTTGAACAATGAAGAAGCGACCTTCAACGTTTGTAGGACCATGAGTCAGAGTGGTGAGCTCCAATCGGTATCCGCCATATCCCACAAAGAAAAGATGAAGAAGGAGAATGAACAAAAAAGTGCAAACAAGACTTTATGGTTGGGGATTTGGTGCTTTTAGACAGTTCTGGGTCGCCTAGTCTTCCAGGCAAGCTCATGTCCAAACGGACTGGCCCTTACTTGATTACCCAACTATTTCCTCATGGAGCAGTTGAGTTAAAAGCCAAGAAGGGAGTGCGGTTTAAGGTGAATAGAGAACAAATAAAACTCTATTTTGGGCATAAAGCATCGGGGAATGAAGTGATAGAGGCATACCATCTTGATGAAGTCTGAGTAATCAAGTGTCCCCAGTCGTGCCGCTACATTAAATCAGGCGCTTGTTGGGAGACAAACCAATACTTATAGTGCTTTTAGTAATGGTGGCATTTTTCTACTAATGGGTTTTAAATTTGCTGGCACATCACCAGGAAATTCTGCAGAAAATTTCTCTGCAGCAGTAACTAACGGATACAGCGACGGACCGTCGCATGAATCCGTCGTGCTAGGTTCGTCTCTATGTTATTTTTAAACTAGGTCACACACGATGGAACCAACGACGGATCGTCACAATTGAGATGGACCGTCGTCGGGGAACTGTCGCGTCATTAATGAGGCGTACCCGACCTGACCCGGCTGGAGTTTTTTTTTTTTACAAAATCTTACCGTTTAAACTCCACAACCCCTAATTTCACCCCCATTCCTTCACTACTCCCCCTATTTCCCTCCCTTTTCAACTTCCAAAATCTCTCCCTCTATCAACCGATCATTGTTCCCCCAAAATTCTCCAACGCCCTAAAGGTATCATCTACTAGTCGGAGTTGCTGTTGTGGGTGTATCCTTGATCACCAAGTACTTTTTCATCTTGTTTTTCTCCAATTCTCTGGTATGTGTCTCTAATTTCTACTCATTTATCTTGCATTTTTGTTTATCAATTATTTTTAGCGTTGTTCTTATAGATATGTTCATTTCTTTTATATAAAATTATTTCTAACCTAGGTTAAAAATCTTCGAAATTGCCGTGTTTACAACCATAGACATAGGTGCTTTTGCATTACTAGTTTACTAGGTATTTTAGGTTCGACAAATGTAGGTCCAAAACACTACAAATTCGAGTTGGGTCATCGGGGATGAATTGGGTACCCCCAGTTCTGTCACTGATCTACAGAACGAGACCCCGATGACGGATCGTCGTACCCACGATGGACCGTCGTAGGGTCCGTTCCAAAAGCCCTAACACCCCACTGTCCAATTTTATGCAAGTGTCCTCAAACGGACATATGCGACGGACCGTCATACCCATGACGGTCCGTCCTGCAATACCGTTCTGGTTGTCAGAGAACCTATTCCTGAGGGTCTCTCACGTTTTCTAAGTGTCCTCAAACGGACTCCTACAACGGACCGTCATACCCACGATGGTCCGTCCTGCATGACCATTATGATGCTCAGAGACTCTCCTTCAGGGTTCTCCATATACACAAAGTCTAAGTAAGACACGACGGACCCCATGACGATCTGTCATAGTCACGACGGGCCGTCACCTGTCCCGTCGTGTGTCACTGTTACTACAGAAATTTCATTTTATTTTTATTTTTTTATTTTTTTAGGTGGTTTTTCTTGTCATGTTTGGTACTTCTCGTAATAATATTGATCCTTTACAGGTACTATCTACTATGGCACCAAAACATGATCGAGTCTATGCACACGGGTGATCGAAGTCTGTTGCCCCGTCTGCCCGCCTGGTCATTGGCTCTGATAATGAGCGTGACCCCGAGTACGTGCCCCCAGGCACTTCCACCCCTTCCCGTGCTGCCAGAGCCACACTAAAAAAGGTGGCATCCGGCGTAGTCATTGCCCCCCTGTCTGATGAGGAGCGCACACTGACCGACACACCTTTGCGGTCAGCAACCAATGAAGAAGGAGCGTCTTGCTCCTTAGGAGTTTCATGGTCGGAGGAAGCCTCCGGCTCTGATGAGGTTCCCGCACCCGCCACCGCTGCAGCGTCGGCCTCGTCTGATGAGGCTGAGAGTTTGGAATCCACACCAGGTTCACCAGCTCATGCCCTCACCCCGGCTACTGACCAGCCCAACCGGTGGTTTGTCGACGGGCAATTCCAAGTATACTCCGACGTAATGTTCCTGCATGACAAAGTAGTTATGTCTCAAACACTCACATTTGAGCGGTGGGTCCTTACAGGGAGTCTCCCGACGATGCCTGAGATCCACAATCTCTTCACCGGACATCGCCTGGTGTGGACAGCACTTCGGTTGGGACGTTATAGTGAAGAACTTGTCCGAGAGTTCTATGCATCCTACATAGCGACTCTCCGATCACAGATTGTTAGGCGGGCTGCCCCCGCCAAACAGGCCCCACTAGAGCAGGTCCAAGTACGGGTCGTTCAGGTTTATATTTCCCTGCCTGCCATCAGCCGAGTCCTATACGGCGAGGGTGTTGATGCTACTCGGACCCCTCTCACTGCCGAGTTTGACTACAGATGGCAGCTTGGTAAAGATGGCCAATTCCTGCGCGAGCCATCGCTGAAAGAGACCACCAAGAGGTGGATGGACCTGCACTTGTCAGTTGATGGAGAGGGTGCCGACTGGGTGACCGATCCAAAGGGGGCCATCAAGAAGGCCAACCTGACATTCACGGCAAAGTTTTTGTGGTTGATTGTCCGCCACTGCCTTTTCCCCACAGCCGCTGATAATATCGTTACATGGGATCGAGCAGTATTGATGGCGGCAATGATAGCCGGGTTCGAGGTGGATTTTGCGTGGCTTATACAGGCAGTCATACACGAGAGGGCTTTAAAGGTCACAACTACTTACCCTTTCCCGTGCATGATCTTTTCTCCCTGCAGGTCCGCAGGTGTGCATATATGGCACGTTGATCAGCTCAAGACTCCTCTGGGAACTGTTGATGTCGGCCTCATCAGAGATGAGGCAAATGAGTTGGCTCCGCGCAGAGGGCCCCGTCCAGAGCTGCCACCACTTGCTGACGATCTCGCTGATACGGTAGTCCAGGCCCGCACGGCTACGCAGGCGGCATCCAGTGACACTACCCCAGTCGAGTCTATCCTGGGTAGTAGCACTGCCCCGAGCTCTTCTCGCACATCCCCTTTTCCCTCTCTGGTTCCGCTTGCTAGGGTCCAAAAATTAGAGGCGAAAATGGCTACACTTCTGCATCATATCCAGCCGTGGATGCAGAGGTCTATTACCGAGGCAGAAGATCTCTTGGAGTAGAAAATGGTTCAGCATACAGAGCGGAAGATCGCTGAGGTTCACCAGTGCTTGGATGCTTTTGAGTTGCGGGTGCTAGCCCGGCCAGCTCCTCCGATGGATGTGTCGACTCTTCAGGCTGCGATCGACAATCTTCGTGCAGATATTGACACGATCTTAGAGGCTAGGGTGCCTGAGTCTGAGGCCCCTTCTGTCGAGCCTGTTGAAGACACAGTGTTGGTGGCCTTATTCACCACCTCATAGATTCCACCATCTCCCCCTCGAGAGCATGCCAAGAGGCATAGGGGTCGAGCGGAGGATGAGGCGCGAGCACAGAAGAAGGAGCGCCGTGAGATGGAGGCTGCGAGGAGAGCGTCGCTTGCTGAGGAGGAGGCACACCATATGAGAGAAGGAGAGTTAGCGGCTCAGGCGTCTAGCTCCCGAACTGTGGAGATAGCGGGAGGCACTGATGATAGTTCTGTTGTTGCTGAGGACACCACTGAGGACGTCCAGATTACAGAGGGTGTGGGTTCCGGGGAACCGGACCCACCAGATTGTTGATCATCGGCGCATTGCGCCACAGGTTTGAATCACCTACCACTCTAGTATTTCAATTTTTTATGCATTGGGGACAATTGCATGTTTTTTTTGTTGGGGGTGGGGTAAATGGAAAGTGAGTGCAAGGGTGAAGTCTGAGTAGCCCAATGCACTATCCTCTTTTGGGGTTTTCCTGCCTGTGTTCTTTTTCCCCAAGAGATTGATTACTTTTTCTGTTGAACCGGCATGTGTATATCTTGTGTTCATAGTTTAATTCTGGAGCATGATGGCTAAAATGATATCCTGATAAAATGGAAAATGATGCATGACTAGGCATAGAAATTGATAAGTGTGTGGCTCTAAGCATGAAAGGATCATAGGCCATTATTCAATATAGCCCATTTTTAGCCTAAATAAAAGAAAACCAAATGAAATTTATCCCTCTTTGATCCAAATGATCTGAGCTTAAACTGGACCTTTCTTTTTCACCCCAACTGATCTTTTTTTGGAATAATGTGTTGGCCCTGGTCCCTCCTTGGACATGTGAACCTCAACTTATGCCAAAAGCATACGTTCAGGGTGGCTAATGCAGTAAACCACCTTCGTTATGGCCCTGACCCAACTTTGGGTATTGTGTACTTTGACTCATTGCAAAGCCATGAGTTGAGGGTGGCTATTATGAGGAATGCTCTGGAAAGTGGGGTTGAAAGAACAAAGAGAGAGAAAGAACAAAAGTAATGTGACTCAAAATTAGTTGAATGAAAAAGAAAAATATCCAAGAAATACAAGCAAGAAAAGAAGAAATTCACTTACACAAATGAAGAAAGAAGAGAAAATAGCAAGGTGAAAGAATATGAGAGAATGGGCGAGAAAAAATTATAGAAAATGTTATGTTTAGCCGACCCTGAGCCTATGTTACAAGCTTAGAAAGTCCTATCGTGATTCTAAGGGTTGTATAGCGAACTTAAAACAGTGAAAATAAGGGCAAACTTATGGCAATAGGTATGAATGAGTGTGAATTTGTTCTGAGAGTGAGTGTTGAAAAGTAATCCTTATACTCAAACTTAAATCATTGTGTGAAAAATGAGGATTTTGTTTTGAAGTGAGGACACAAGTTGCGTTACCGTAAATATTAGTACCTCGATGATAAATTGAAGAGGATAGGTGTTAGTGCATGGTGAGTGTGTGTCATGGTCTGATTCCACATAATTTAAGCCTAATAGTGATAGCATGCATAAATATGATGAGGTTAATCGGGATTGATAGCCAAATGATTGCAAAGGATAAAATATGGATACTATTGTACAAAGATTGTGTATTGAGTCATAGTGCGTCTCTTGAGGACAAACAACGAATTTAAGTTGAGGGTGTTTATATACCGTGAATTCACAGTATTATTAATACTTTTTCCTTAAGTTTAGTGTGTCCAAAAGCCTTTTTGTGCTAATTTTTATATAAGTTTCTCCTTATTTGCAGGAAATCTGTCCATAGATAAATGCGGAGGTTTTTGAGCGAAGAAATGTAGAAGAGACCACCTACGGAGCTTGTGACGGTCCGTCATGCTTGTGACGGTCCGTAGGTGGCAGCGTAGTGCAGCTGCTGAAGGAAGATGGGGAAGTCTGACCAAGTCTGGGGTTATGGAGTCCATGATGGTCCGTCGTGTCTATAACGGTCCATCCTGTAGGTTCCTCATGAAGTTAAGAGAAGTAGTCCCAGTACCCATATTCCAAGAGTTTAAGTGTTTTGAAACGAAGACCCTCGACGGACCGTTGTGCCTGTGACGATCCGTCATACTTGCCGTCGAGGGTAATGAATAGAGCAGCAGAAAAAATTTCACAAGTATGGGACGACGGAGTCCATGACGGTCCGTCGTGACCACACGATCCGTCGCGAGGTCCGTCGACCAAGCCGCGTTTTGACAGATTTCCAGCAATTAGAATCCTTGTTTAATTAGGTTTTTATTTTCTATAAAAAGTTCGAAAAACCTCGTTTTTAAGGTTAGACTCAGGACCATTGTTAGACTTTTGAATATTGTGAGACTCTTGATTATTTTGTAGACTTTTTGAGAGATTATTGATTATCTTGAGACTTTTATCATTGATTGTTGTTGACTTCTACTGATTAATCAAGCAAACTTTCGGATTTTACTCTTTCTCATTGAAGTAAGTACATGAATTGTTATATCATATATTTGAATATTGTGATTATGACTATGGGTAACTAAACTTCATAACTAGGGTTACGTGAACCATAGGCAAATAATGAGGTAAAACCTAACTAAAATAACAATTCTAGAATAGTGTCTTGCATGTATTAATAATTCTTTCTCTTAGAAGTCTTTTTAACGGATGGCCAACGTTAGAACTCGCCTTAATGCTACTTGCTGGACCAAGGAGGTAGATAATAGGAAAAGAATTATCAACATAGATTTAGGGTACACTATCTAATTAGCTAGTATTGATTGGTACGAGGTAAAAACTAAGTCAAATATCGAATACGATGCGTAATATGAGGTAAACATAATGGTTAGGATAGCAACACACGTAGCCGGACCAAGGTGCGGAGTGACATTTTCTAGATGCCGGACCAAGGATTTAGAAATACATAACTTATCACTTTTCATGCAAGATACAAGAAAAGAATTGTTATCGTTAAACTTATCAAGTTATGAACATGTGGGGAACACGTAAACCCTAGTTACGTTGATTAATTGATTAAACTCCAACATTCGAAGCTGTTAGTTGTCTCCTTTTATTTCGCTAGTTATTTTCATTTTTTTAGGAATAGAAACCGCCCTTTTTATCATTTTTGCTTTCCAAGAATGTAATTGACTGAACATTAGTAGTAATAAAGTGACGTTAAGTCTAAACTTTTTTCCTCGTGGGAACGATCCCAACCTCACTAGTTGGGTTATTTACTTGACACGACTGCTTTACTTCTTATTTGAGAAGTAAGTTTTAGCGTATGAAGTAGAACACCGATTCCATGTAGATCACATTGTCTAATGTCGGTTATTTCACTTCTTTCACTAATGTAAAAGTAAATGAACAAGTAAAGTGTATGAACTCATATTAGGTCTTTTCTTAAGAATCTACATGGTGTGAGGGAGGGTATAAGACTTCTCTTACACATTGCACTTGTTGGATCCTAAGGGATGGTTCTATTAGTGTTCTTTTATGATTATGATTATAATTATGGTGACAAGCTATCTATAGTAATTATGAATAAAGCTTGTCATGATGAATATGAAAATATGTTATATTTATGAAATGGGTTGCTTAATGTGATACTTATATTTTGATAGGGGTATTGGAATCTATCCTTAGTATTGCACAGGTATTGATTAGGTTTTCAACATGTTGGGTTGATATTATATTTAATTGATTTACTGTGCTTATTATATGTTTTTGTTGAATTAATTCGATAGAAAGCGTGATTTTGACTAAAATGTCATCTTCTCATGCATTGATAATTTTTTTGTGCATAGAAGTCATACATTATAAGTGTGATGTACTAACCCATATTTCTCCCTTTTCCCCAAATATGTAAGTCGTGTCGTTGAAGAGTTTGTCACAATTTAAAAGGAAGACTTGGATATTTTCCCAAGTCATTGGTGAGTCCTCAAGGTAAGGGATGTTTCCATGTTCCACCTTATATATGATGTTGCTTTTGTGTAGAGAAGTTTATTCATACTTTTATAGTTTGAGACCATCGATATAAGATTATAATGGCATATTGAAATTTTTATTGTCTATGTACAAATAATATACTCTTTTAGATGATTTATATGTGAGACAAGACTTTCGATTCATTTATGATTTGAATATACTAAAATAGAAGTCTATGTAAACTTCATATGTGAGGAGTCTATGTAACCTTCATATATGATATACGATAAGTCTAAGTATACTTAACTATGTAAACGTTTTATATTTTCTAAATTTGTTACCTATGATGTGCTATGATCAATGCCAGGGCTACTGTAGTCCTGTCCGAGGACGACGACACCGGTAAGGACTAGGTATTTTGTGTCGTTACACTTATCAGAAGTAGAATATTTGTATTCTCATTTTTTTTAACATAAGACTCCAACATGAACAAAGATAAGGATATCTCACTCTGCATTTAATTACCATACTACCCTGCTTAGGAAAAACCAATATACGGTCAACATGACAACCTATAAGAATCTTATTTAAGGGCCGTCAACCTTACCAACACCATTCTCACACAAATCTTCAATTCACTACACCTTTTGAAACAATGCCATCAATCAATCCTATCTCATGAAAACAATAGACTCTCAACGCCTCATCATCTAAGCCACAACATCTCCTACTAGAAAAAATTCAAACTAGCTCTTTTAAACATCACCACTTCTATATCCCGTCAATCAACATCAAACCTTCTCACTCATCACACCTATTCATTTGTATCACCACATGTTATCATCTATGTCAATCAACCTCAAATAAAATGTATCCAAGCCGGATTTTACCATCCAATACTCACTATCATAGGTTAACTAATCAAACCTAAGGTCATCATCACAACCTTCTATATCCCATATAGCAAGTCACACATAACTTTTTCTCTCCTTAAACCTTGTAAAACAACCTTTACAAGGGAAAATCCGGCTCAAAGGACCATGACATAAGGAACAAGGGAAAAACATAATAGAACAAAAGTATTAGGAAGGAATGAAAGAATGAAGAAGTGAAACTTTCATAGAACCCAATAGCCTCTGATTCATAATGTGCCTGCACTTCACATTATAAACAATATTCTACTAAGTGTGGTTTTGAAAAAACCTAGGAACATAACGGAAACATTATGATCTAATACAAAGTTTGTCAAAACAAAGGAAGTACCCCTTAGCTATAACTGGTGTATTCGACCTCTCAAAGGTCTTATACAGGCCACATGGATGTTTCATTGCAAACAATACTTTGAAATAAGTAAGAATTTAAAATTTTCTTCACACACGCAGAATCCTATCATTAAAAAGATAGCAGAAAACTTTATAAGCATCTAACTTTACAACATGTGTGTATCATAGAGTATCTACTACATTAGAGTACAAAATAGGGACTAAGACCATACAGGACTTGAAATAAATACAAAAAGACCATAAGAGAACATGGGAGTATTGTCTTCAAATATATGAGGATTCCAAAAAACTCCATCTTCAACCCTTAGAAACCTATCGATCATCAATAACAAACATAAGAAAGGAAATATAAGTGTCGAGGAATACTCTTTGAATTTATCAATGTTATCTAGATATGCCCCATCAATTCTTTTTAATCCGAGAGATGAGATGAGTTGTTTTGGGATGGTTGTCGCCGATATTGTAAAGGAGGAATGTCGTTCGACGATGTTATATAATGATATGACCCTAGCTTGACCAAGATAAATATAGGTTGACGAAGAGGGATCAAACTCAAGAAGAACTCTAAGGTTAAATGGTACAAAGGAGGTTGTTCTCAAAATAGGTACACTAGGTGAGATATTTACCTACCATTGATTCAAGAGTAAGAGAGGTTAAACAAGTTGCTCCTAATGTTAAACAAGATGATGCTCCATATAAGAGGCGTTTCTATGTACTCTACACTAAAGGATCAAAGTCTAATGAGGATCATGATGATAATGTTGGTAAGTTCTTGTGTTCCTTCAGTTTTATGAGTTCCTTCTAAGTGTGGGAGTATGGTGAGTGTGAGTTGCATTGATTGTTTCATCATTTCTATCCAACTAAATTATGAGGGTAGAAAGTCATAGAAGTATGTTGCATGGTTCATTGTGTTTAGGGGTCTTGTTGAAATAGAATTTCATTAATTCCTTGCATTTTGCATTTTATGAAGTTATGATTATTTTTAAGATGTTTTTATGTTTTTCTACATTGTATATTAGCATGATTCCATCATAAATTGCCTAAAAGTTGCATTTTTGGAAAAATTGCCTAGTTCACTTAAAAATATGCCTACTCACTATAAAATTTTCTGAAAAAACTACTAATTCATTCTTTGGTCTTAAATTGTTGTAATTTTTTTATAACATATGAATATGAGTATGATATTGAACTTCAAATGAGATTTTGCTATTTGGAATGATGCATGCGATTTTTATAACATAATGAGTTCTGGAATGTCTTCTAGTTTCTTGTTGTGTTCTGATCCTCTAGGTAATGTGAAATTGATGTTTTAATATGTTTTTGAATTGTATAAGGTTATATATGGTATGGTTGAATCTCTATTCTAGGATGTGTTCGAAGAGTGGCCACTGTCATTCGAGGACGAAGAACTTAGGAGATCTAGATCCTAACATGGTATTTATGATGGTATAAGGTCTTTTTGTGGTCTAAAATGTTGTATTGAGACATTGTCTAAGAGTTAAGGTGAATAGAAAGTCAAACGTCAAGGGACGACTAAGACGTTCAACAACTAAGTAACCCATGTGCCTCATATGTGGTTTTAAGTGTTTATATTTGATTTATGAGTTTATAGGATCCATAAAGGAGTTATTATAGTGTATATAGGCAGTATGTAAAGTTTTGTGAAGTTTGGACGTCAAACGTTCAAGAATGTGTAAGACAGTGAAAGGTTTTCCTTAAAACAACCTTGTGTATCTATGTATGTTTTGTCGAGTTTTACATGTTCGTTTTGGTTGAAATACATGTGGGACTTTATAAAGTCGTATACGAGAAGTTTTAGATTTTAGACATCGGTAAAACATTAAAAGGACCATCTAGGTGTCCTTGGGGAAGGACCTAAGTTTTGCCCAAGACAACTTACAAACGTATGGCAATCGACGCCATATGGGTTAGTCGACGCCCCGTTGGTGGTTTCTCATTGATTGACACTTACTCTTGGGAGAGAATATACCAAATATAAGCCCCATTCCTAGATGATGGACCATAAAGACGGTCCGTTTGTCAAAGGACAGCTCGTCGATGGTCCTTCGTGTGTGAGGACTGTATACTGCGCAGTCACTGTTCAGTTTAAGTGGTGAAGTTTTAAATTCACCCCACGTACAAATAAGAGAATGAGCTGTTCATAAAGGGTATTTTAGGTATTTTAAATATGTTTATAAGCCTAAAACACTTAGAAGATTTCATTTGTCAAAAACAAAACCCAAATTCCTTAGAAATTCTCTAGAACTCCTTGGGCCAAAACTCAAGAAAGAGATAGGATTGGGGAATTGACTGGAGATTATTCATAAAATTGAAGAATTAGCTTCATTTAGTTATGTTTTTGATCCTTGAAACTGTATTCATCAAGGATCCCATCTTTCAAAGATGTTTTCTAATGTTTTCAAAGAGGAATTGTCCAATTTTAGGATCTATGCATAGGTACTTGCATAAAAGGTTTTTAATCATTGTACATTGATCAAATTATTAATTTGATTATTTTGATTTATTTAACCTATGAACCCATATAATTGATGAACACTAGTTTTGACTACTTTATGGGTTTTGTAATTTGGACATGATGTTTACGAATTCTAGTGTAGTTTTCTATGTGCTATTGAATGATGTGAAAATTTTATTGAATTGATATCTAGGTTTTCTTAGATTGATGGATCCTTATTGAATTTACTTAGTTTCATTATCTATCATAGTTTATATATTGAATTTTTGGTTATGTCCATGGGTAAGGGTCTTATGGTATTGAATTGGGTAATTTAGCATGGATTGAAGTGTTGAGGATGAAGTGGTGGTACACTTCCCTAATTACATTTATTTTATGTTAATTAGACTTCTATTACGTTTTGATAGGTATTGCCCACTTATGGTAGCGGTGTTATGTTCCTTAATTGCAATTGATGTAGCCTTGTCCGCGTTATATTAAGAAATATAATGATCATGAACTTGTCGGCACTACTTTAAGTATTATTTCTGTATTTTATTTGTGCGAAGTATTAGAATATATATGCATATGTGAAGTAATGTGAAAGTAGGTATTCTTATTATGTATGTTAGGAGATCATGTAGACTATGACTATGTGCTTATATGTATAGTCTTAAGGTTAATGCATGGTTATTCCAACTTGACTACATGAGTCTATGAAGGATATATTGATGATGATATGGTAGTATATAGTATGACATAAATATTATAATGGTTATTTCAAGGTACTTCTTAAATGACATGCAATATGTGTTAAGATGAAGTATGTTGTGTCTTGTGTTGGTTGACTTATGTCCCTTAGTTGATGCATTGTAGCAATGTGAATATGAGATATCTTTTCATAGGATGGTAAAGACTCTTAGTCTTGTATGTATGAATGATATGAGACCTTAAATGATGTTCAGAGGGTCCTTTATGGGAAACCTTTAACATAGTAGTAAGGTTACGAATGTTTAATTCGAAAGCCTTAATGTTATCCTTCAAGAAAAGAAATGATAGACCAAAGATTGATTGGCTGGAACAACATCACATTAGACCTTAGGAAAGTCATTATGAGATTTTTGTTGCCATTGTAAGGCAACCCTAGTGGACCTTTCACTGGTAGGGTAGATGTGATTGGGTTATGATATTGATATAGAAACCCTTTATATGAACCTTCAATTTAAATTACTCTATGAGAACAAAGGCTAAAACCGAGTGAGTATATTGTAATGGAAGTTGTTCTAGTTAAAGAATGAGACTAGAGTACAACTCAAGCCCTTCATATTCATTAACCATGTTCCTACATGGGATATGTCCAAGTTCTACCATTGAAAAGTAGAACACCCTCATCGGTGTAAGGTAGAATTCTTGATTCCATGCTTTACTATCACGATCTATGTAGTACTTCCTATTCTCATCATATTGCATATGTATTAGCATTATAGAACTTATATGAAGTTTAGGTGGTGGTATGGGATGCTATCTACAGATTGCACAATAGGCTTTGAAGGTGTTGGTTATAGTTTGTAGGTCCTGTCTAAGTATATTAGTTTAATGTCCTTATGTAATGAATGAGTCTTAAATGAAATAATGAATGTAATGACTTAAGTTAATAAAGAAAGTATGTTAAATAAATAAGTACTTATCTAGAGTAGTTAAGGGGTTTTTAGTTAAGGTGTGAAGGGGGCTTAGGAATTGTCACTTCATATCTTACCTTGATAAGCCTTAAAAATGATTCTAGTTAGGGAAGATGTTGATTATGTGTACATGATATAATACTTAGGTAGTCTTAAGGATTATTTAGGTAGTCTTTAACCGGTCAATAACGGATGTTATATTCTTGATTTACTCAATTAAGTCTTTTGATAACCTTCGTAAGGAAAATGTCATATTATACATGTAATGTTTTTTGGTGTCTTGTAAGTGTGTATGTATCTCATTATGAGTAGTCTTGAGGGTCATTTAGGAATGCTTAGAAAGGATGTATAGGCGGTCTCTTTTTGTACGAGTTCATTGAGTCTTAGGATAGCTTGTAGTGAGGTAAGTGCATACTAGATTATTTCTTGGGAGAAGGTAAGTAACTTCACTGTAACAGTTAAGAGCTTCACTGTACACGAAAGTGAAGCTACTGTAAAGTGCTTCCAAAAATATGATAAATTGTTTAAAGTGTTTCCTTATGTGTTTCTAAGTTTATATATCTTATTCCACTGATTATTATATGATTTTTAAATGAAAAGATGCATATTTCTAGTAAATGTGCATTTTCATAATTTTATGCATAATGATGTACTTTGTACATGTGGTTGTACTAATTTCATGCTTTTATCTATCTCTATAGTGATTGGTAGGTGAGGAGCATTTGGGAAAAAAGACTTGGATCGCAGCATCATTCAAGTTAAGTTTAAGTATGTCCTTAATTGACTCGAGGGAATATATGGATGTCTTTTATGGCTTCTATTTCAAAGTATTATAATACACAAAGTATTTCAATATTTTGAAGTATGTGTCGTGTCCCAAGTATTCTCGTGTCTAAGTTTAATGACATTGAGACTTAGAATGTCGTATGATTTTATGTGAAAGAGATATTAAAGACTACAAACTATTTTGTGAAAAAATTGAATTCCGCACTATAGTTCATTACTTATATGAGATGAACGATACATAAAGGGCTTATTAAGACTCCGAGAGTTCTAGTATGCCAATTGCACTCTGAGAGTGTCATATTTTCTAGGGTATGGTCTCGGGATGTGACGCACACACATATATAAGACGTTAAATTTTCTGCTAATTTACCTAATATAATGCGATGATTGATAACTATAGGCTTGTATAAGACCTTCGAGAAGAAAAGTACGCCATGTTACTTCTAGGGGGTGCTCCCTGGATGTGACAAATGTGGTATTAGAGCATGAGGTCTATGAGAGTGCTTTTAGGTTTTAAAAGTCTCATATTACCGCATCTAGTAGAGTCTCAATCATCGGTGTGAATCATGACACATCTATGAGCGAGTGACGATAGGACGATAGAGTATCCCTTCTTCTTCATTCTAACGTAAAACTTAATTCTATAAGATTTCATTTTTATGTTTTCTTGTTCGGTGGTCTTCTAGATGTGATTCCTTGTGTTAGATGGTATTTGTGTACTTAAAGGAGAATAGGTTAGTTTTGATGCTTATGTTGGTTATATGGTTTGATGAGTATGTGTGAAGGTGAATTTTGCAATGATATGTGGATATGATGTCCCTTATTGTTATGTATGAGATCTATGTAAAATGGCATACTATGTTAAGGAATGTATCTCATTATATAGTTAAAGCATGTTAGAAGTTGTTATAGTTAAACTGAGTACCTTTTGGAGTGGTGTATTAATATATGACATTGCATGATGTTAGACTTATAACATTGTTAAACTTGAAAAACTTTTGTAATATATTATATTATAAAGATGCATGTTGCCTAACTGTATATATTTAAATTTTTCAAATGTTGCCTTTGTTTATATGTGTGACTTTTCATGATTTTTTAATATTGATAGGAGTCCTTTGTATAACTTGACCCTAGGTGCGAAGGTAGTATGTTTGTCTTACTTGGGTTATGAGATAGGTTGATTGACGTAGAAGTCACCTTACATTAAGATTGAAGCAAAAGGTAGAGTCCCTATGGTTAAGTCTCTTCAATTGTTTCCGCTAATGTTGTATGACCTTAGATTCTATTGTATTGTATAAAAACCTTATGTGGTTGAATAGTGTGATCTGCCTTGAAAATTGGGGGTTAATTTGCATCGATGATGAGGTTTAGAATTCCTTGGTTGACTTAATGTAATTCATTTTAAAGTGGTAATCACTTTTAAGTGATAATAATGAAGGTTCTTAAGTTAAGATCCTCTTAAGGTTAAGTTAATTTTTTCTTAATTGGGTTTACCCTAAGCGGGGGATAGTGATGTCAGTACTAATGATTTAGACATTTCTACCTTGTCCTCTATTCTTACTTGAGCATGAATCTAATAATTTTTTGTAAGTTTGTTCATCATAGAAGTCTTGTCTAAAATATGAATAGCACGACCTTCACATGTTTGGTATGTCTTGATTGACAGTATCTGAATAGTATTTTGATGACTCTAAAGTACTTGAAAAGAAATTTGTTGATTAACTTTATGGTTTATGATGCTGATTGTGCATCTTGATATGGTAGTTGTGTATTTAACTTCATGAGATAAGGTAAGAAATATGTTTGAAGTCATTCTAATGTGTAATTTTTAGCCTTATAATGAGAAAGTGTGCCTCTTTAAAACTATATATGATGAGTCTCTTAAAAACTATATGACTTCTATGATTTGCAAAGCATGATTGTAGGCTCACTTTTGAAAAGTGAAGGCATGATTATATAGTATCTTTGTGAGTGCCTATGATTTTTGGTGTTTTTCAAAATGACGTTTAGTGTGAAGGCTATGATTATGTTAGAAATTGACATGTTGTGAAATGGCTTCCTTTGTTGTGATGTGCTTGGTGTAACTTAACATTTATCTTCACTAAGAAGGATGTTTGAACATGCTTTTGGATAATAGTTGAAAAATTCTCATTTTATAGTACAGTTGATTGTTGTGCATTTGCTTGGGAGTACACTAAAGAGATGTATAAGTGTGTTTAGGAGAAGGATATTCCTCCATGGACACAAGGAAGCATGGTATGGTTGAGTATGACCCTCATGGCCATAGTCCTAACTAATAAGAATCCATTGTAAGCCTATCTCACTCAAGTCTATGTGCTATTAAATATGATTACTTAAATGACTTTTGAGTATTGTTGGAATCTACCTATGTATAACCTTATATGATGAGATCTTAAATAAAAGGTGTGTATTGACCATGTCATGATTAGTAGGAGGTTGTTCCTCCTATAAACATGATAAGAGCCTATGTGTTTGATGCATTAAAGATTAGAGAGTGAGTGAATGAAAGTTTTTCTTGCTTGTATGCATTGACTGCTAAATGGTTTGAAATGTGTTTCTTATAATATTGGTGGATTAACTTATATATGATGATGTTATGACTGTTATAAGCTGCTCTATGATTCATTAAAGTCCTTGTTGTGATTAAAGTGTTCCAAGTGGGGAATATTGTATGATCCCAAAAATGTGTTAGGGTCTCTATAGAATCACTTAGGAATTTAATCTTTTTTAAATGTTAATAAATTGTTTTAAATTATTCTTTGGTGATTCAATGTCATTTGGAAGTCAAACATAAAGGGATGACCAAGATGTTCGACAACTAGTCAGCGAAGGGGTGTTATGTGTTTTTATGTGCTTACATGTGCTAAATGAGCTTATAAGGTACTTATATTATTGAAGATGATGTTTATATTTAGTGTATCGAGTTTTCTGAGCTTTGGAGGTCAAACTTAGAAGAAGCCAAGACGTTCGAAAGTTAGCCCTTGAGACATGCATGTTTTTGTCCTCCTGGTGCCTAGCATGTTTGGACGTGTTGCGTGTAATTATTTTGAGTGAAACTGATGTGGAAGGTCCTTGAATTGATCATATTTATATTTAGATTGGAAACTCCCTGGTATAACTTCCAAAGGGCCATGCAAAAGGCCCCATAAGAAGGACCCAAAGGTTGTCGAGACACTGCCTTGGCAGTGTCAATCGACTGAATAAAATGACGCCAATTTTTTCATAAACGACGCCCCATTTGGGGAAGTCTCATCCAAGGAAATTCGTAAGACCCAATTGACTTAATCCACAGATGGCACGCCGATGGACCTACTGGGCATCGATGGTGGCCTGCAATTGCTGCGCAACGACTGTTTTATTTATGGGGTGAATGGAAAATTCACCCCACATCCTAAACTGACCTTAATAGGTTTATTAGGTTATTTTTGGTATTTTTATGTGGTCAAAAACGTGATCAACCTATTTCAAATCCCTTCCACAAAAATAGACTTTCCCTAAAAAAATATTCTCTCTAAAACCTCTATTGAACGTGAAGCTCAAGAACCTCTGATTTATATGGATTATTCTAAAAGTTTTAGAGTTTTTCTTACACATTAATGTAAGGTGATCCTTCATATCTAGTAATCCTTCCATCTCGAGAGTTAATCTCAATGTTTTCAAAGCTATTTCAGGATCAAACTTCTCCTTCTTCAATCTAGCCATGGGTTCTTTCTAAAAAACATTTTTAAATGCTTAATCATGATGAATTTATGATAATTTATTCGTTTTAACGTGTATTTCAATTCAATTGCACAATGAACCCATGTCCCTTCCCAAACTCGATTTAGCCCTTTCATTGGTATTGTGATCATGGCTTGTTATTGGTTGAATTGTGATTCTATTATGTTGAATAGCTCATTTATACTGTTTATTATGTATATTGATGGTGAAATTTTTATCAATGATCCATGGGGTTTAACGTATTAAGAATTTAACATGACAAGCATATGCCTCTATTTGATTCCTATAACATTGATCTTGAAATGTAGAAAAGTGGAATTCAATTATGTTCATATGGTTGTAGATAATGCCTTAGTTTAATATCATGGTTGAATTTTGGTTATGATTATTGTATTATCAATGTAAAGAAGGCTTGATATGAGTTGATCTAGGTTCTTCTAATCTATCAAGTAGTAAATTGCGATCTTGACGTTAGGATGGTTATATGTGACTTTATCATGGTGAATTGTCTTAGCTACTGCCTATATGTGTAATGTGATGATAATTAAGTATAATTGATCAAATAAGAATGGATAACCATTTAATTGGCAAAGATTTAGTTAGGTTCTCATAGCCTATATACTTGGTAGAATGTACATGTTGTGATCTATATTCTAGGGTGAGTGAACCATGGATTAACTATGATGTTACATATCTTTAGATACTTCCCTAAATGTATATTATTGATAAAATATGACTGATAAAAAAGACTTGAAAATTGGTTGATAATCTATCATTCTCTACTTTCTAGTATATAGGTGATTTATTTTATTAGATTGTAGTATGACCTTGCAGAGACTTGTACATGATTTATTTCATGATTATTTTACTTTATCTACTGCCCTATACTGTAATTGTTGATGAATGATTAATAATGGTCAGTGATGACCAAAGGATAAATGGATTGGTAAGAATTTCTCTACTCTTCTACTTCTCTACTTGTTGATAGTATTGTTCATGAAGCCTTGTATGACATTGTGCATTATGGTCCACTTATGGTAGCGTTGGTTACTTTATTTTTATTATATATGTGTTGACCATCGCATTGAAGGAAAATTAATGAATTGATGAGTGTGCGGTTATGATGATCACACTATGTGTAACTCTTGCCTAGCCTTCTATTCTAGTTATGAATATAGGTTATGCAACTACTGTTATAAGCATGTAAATGGTCATGTTAAGATCATTTGTAGGGGATGCCATAATGAAGTGTTCATATGCTAAATTGTGTTGTGTGGTCTATGCTTGAAAGTGTAATGTGGTATTAAGAAGGTGTCTTCTTGAATCTGTTTTTGACAGCCATTATGTGATCATGTTGTCCTCTACACAAACACTAACACATAATGCATGCTTACAATGTAGTAAAGGTTCATAGAGTTAACGAAAGGTTGATTTCATATTCACAAAATTTCGACTACTATTCATGTAAGATAAATGTATGTGAAGTATGTCATGCGTTCCTTTAACTAGGATTACGTGATAGGTGTACTAGAATAGGCAAGGGTATGGGACCTTGTATATGCATTGTACATGTGTGCCTTGATATAATAGTTCCTAGGTTTTTGTTTCTATATACATAAATTTGTATGTTTGTACATGCTATGAATATGTCTTATATGCTTTGATGCTAAGTATATGATAAGATGAATCATGAATGTGCATAGTGTGTTAAAGTGTTGATATGAAATGATTGTTCATATAGTTAAACCTATAGACTTATGCATTGATGTATGAACATGAATGACATTTATGTATTATATGCAAGGTTTCCACACATACAAGTACACACACACATGTATGAAGTTCTAGTCAATAGAAGGGACATTAAAGGTGTGCTCAGGTGTACCCTTAAACTATATAGGTGCTTGAATAAGTTATAAGCATATAAGGGATCAATATCCTTAGCCTATATTTTATGATGTAAAAGTAATAAAGGCTTATAATAAAAAGGAAAGTTAACATAGCACCGATTGAACTTTACCACTAGAGGTGTTAGCTTCCTCAAAGAAGATTCACCATTGGTTTCTCATAAAGTTTCGACTTCCCTTGGAGGATTATTCACCATTGGGTTCCCATAAGGTTTGACTTCCCTTAGATAAATATTGACCTATGGTTTCATATGAGGTGGTGGTTGCCCTTTGAGGAACGTTCACCCATTTTTTTCATGAGACGAGGCTCCAATGCAAATGAGCATGTGGAGGGTCATGTATATCTCTTTATTCCATAAACTCTGCTAGCCTCCTAGTATCTAGCAGGTCAATTCACATAGTACGCTAGTATGTATGTTAAAATTTTTCCTTGGCTAGGTGAGAACACTTTCCTCTGGTGTAAGGCTCTACAACACCAAATTCCATGTAGCACCCATGGTCTTCGTATCTGTTAAGGCTATAATTTCCCTAAAGTAAAATGGACAATGGAAGTAAACTAAGGACCCTAAATAGTATAACCTAAAGGTAGTTTCTTAGTGTAGGTGCGGTATGGTACTTCACCTATGCATTGCAAAAGTAGCTCTTATGAGATGTCCATGGAAAATGTTCTAAGGTATGTGTCTATGTTTATGGTTCTCCTGCATGAAATTGTGTTAGTGTCTACAAGATGAGATTATATGCATGATAAGAAGTTTTAATCTTACTATGTGTTGAAGGTCCTATATTGAAGTGTATGTGCTTGACTATGGCAATGTCTTTGGTACATGAATGATACGTTATATCTTGTCGTATCATTATAGGTCTACTAAGTACGTGTGAGGTTATGGGGCTTCACATGTACATTGCACTAGTAGATTAAGATTGGGAATTTGAGTAATGTTTCATAATGTTTTAAGTGAAGTGAAGTTAGTATGTGTGCAAGTTGATGTGGCTTACTGTAAAGTCATTAAGGTCTTGGCTTAAATGTGTCTATCATGTACTATACTTCTATGATGATATATGATGACTTGTATAGAATGTATATATGGTTTCCTTGTGGCCTTAAGGTGATGCATTGTACCAAGTATCACTAGAGGGTTACTTGTATGGTTAATAAGTTAAAAGAAGGAGTTCATTGAAAAGAAGAAAATGCACATTGTAAAGTAGAACTAGCTCACCTTAAAGTGACCCCAAATAAGGCTTAAATTTTATGTGTGATCTTATATGATATTTGTCCTTTGAATATGTCTACATTAAGTATGTAAATGATATAAATGCTATTGTATGTAGGTTTTATGAAGATTTACTCAAAAAGGCATGAAGAATTATTTCAAGAAAATGTCCCTTTTAAATTCATGGTTGTCATGCTTATTACATTCTTGTACTAACTCCATTCTTCTCTACTTTTTACACAAACTTAAGGTTATGGATTCTTGAGGGATGTCTTTAAATGGTGAGGAGATTTTTATTTGATTCTCAAGCTCAAGGAAAGTAATCCTTAAGTTCAAGGATGTCCTAAGTATAACTTACTATAAAATTATGTATAAGTTTACTTATGTATTATGTTTAAAGGGTCGTGTACCCTATGTAATATAATGATGTTGTGTCTAGGATTACCAAGAGAGTTAAGGTCTAAATATTTGCTTATGATATTTTATATATATATGAAATGAATTTTATAGCTTATAATGTGCTATGAAAAGTTTTTAATTTCCGCTAATTTACCTATGACAATGCGATGAATGATAAATATGGGCTTGCATAAGACCTCCGATAGGTCAAGTATGCCTTGTTACTTCGAGGGGGTTCTCCCCCGGATGTTACAATACTAGCATTCGTAGAACATATATTAGATATGTGCTTTAGAAGTCAATCATACAATTAAGGGACTTTACATAATGGTCTTCGAAGACCTAGGGAGCTTACTTCAGTATTTTTAAATCCTACTTGTGATGTGTGGATAGCATCCCATTCAACTACCTACACATTCTAGAACCTATCCAATAACTAGACTACACATCCCGCATGATTAAAATAGATATTAACTGACATAGACCATACACGTAGGTATGGAATCCCGTGTTATTAAAACCCCACACCGTGGAAGGTGTTCTACTTGACATAATTAGAGCTAGGATACCTATATTTAGGCACATAGTTTAGGGGTTATCAAAGGTATATTTGTACTCTATCCTCATACTCAACTAGAGCTACTCCCTTAAACATATCCACTCGATGCTTTGCCTTAGTTATTGTAACACTTTAAAAGTCCAAATCCTAATATAGAGCCTCACATGAGTGTATAATGTATGAAACACTATTTTAAGGAAAAAATTTATTGTATTTACGTCTTATAGTATGTTTTAGAGTCAAAATGTCACGGAATGTCCACGACGTTTGGAGACTAGTGCAACATGTACTACTGTGACATAGCCTATAGATTGTGTATTTTCATGGTATTCAGTTATCCATCATAGCGGATAGAGGTGCACCATTCACATCTAGATTTGGGAGGTCATTACAAAAAGGGTTGGATAAAAAGTTGATGTTAAGCACCGCTTCGTCCCCAAACAGATGGCCAAGCAAAACATACTATTCACCCTTTATGTAATGCTTAGAGCTTGTGTAATTGATTTCAAGGGAAATTGGGATGAACACTTGCCTTTGGTTGAGTTCTCGTACAACAATAGTTACCATTCGACTATATCCATGGATCTTGTTGAGGTCTTGTGTCGTAGGAGATGTAGATCTATGATTCGGTGGTTCAAAGTCGCTGAGTCTTCACACTTTGGTCACAATTTGATTTATAAAACTTTGGTGAAAGTTCAATATGATAAAGAACTGACTGAAAACAGCCTATAGCAAGAAAATTTTTTGTCGACAATAGGAGGAGGGTCATAGAATTATACGACGTTTACACGGTATATCTAAAAATTTCAACTATGAGTGCAGTGATGAGATTTGAAAAGAAAGGGAAGTTAAATCCATTATGTGGGTCCCTATGAAATATTGCAATGGGTTGGCAATGTTGCATGCGAGTTGAGACTACCTAGTGAACTAGCATCGGTTCATCCGGTGTTCCATGTCTCTATGCTCATGGAGTTCATTGGTGATTGTAAGTCCATTCTTCCTATTGAGGTCTAGGTGTGTATGCAAACCTCTCCTATAAAAAGGTTTCCGTGACAACCCTTGATCGTCGAGTGAAGAAATTTAGGAACAAATTGATGTCCTACATAAAAATCCAATGGAGAAACCACCTATTTGAGGGAGTAACATGGGAGGCCGAGGCCGGCATGAAGTCCAGTTACCCTCATCTCTTGGAAGATTACTCCTATTAATAATATAATAATGAGTAAATTGAATTTTTTTTTTCGAAGATGTGCAGATTGCTAAAGATTTTTCTAAAATGAAGTTTCATATATTTTGCTCAATTTGCACTTATTGTGTATTTGTTATGTTGTTTCCTATATGAAATGAGATTGAGCATATTAATATGTTTTAAAATTATTTTTGGCATAATTATTTTTTAATGTTAGGTTGAGCTCATGTTTATTTGAAAAGGTAGTTCCTCATGTAGTGATTTTGAGCTATTATGTGTTTTAATTGATATCTTGAGTTATTTTATGAAAATGTCATCTTGTTGTGTTGAATTGAGTTGTAACTCATGTTGTTATGTTGTATTTTTGTTGGGTTGCTAGTATTGAAGATATCCATTCCCTTTCAAGAGATTTTAGAGTCTAGAGTCTCATCGAGTGTCTAAGGTATGTAAAAATGCTCTAAGGTAAAAAAAATGTATATAAGTTATATAAGAATTTTTAGAGTCAAAACGTCAAGGAACGTCCACGATGTACAGAGACTAGTGCAAAAGGTGCTAGTGTGCCTTAGCCTATTTTCAAAAGATTTACGAGTCAAAATTTAATGAAAATTTGTAAAAAGGTGCATAACACATATTACAGTAGATTTAGGGTAGAAACATCTAAGTACGACTCCACAAGGAAAACCCTAGGGGTCCTTGGAGAGGACCCTTACATTTTGACCCAAAGATGCAAAATGAGGCAGTGTAGACAGTGTCTACCTACAAGCTGCAAGCACCGGGGTGTAGGTCAATTGATGGGGAATCGATCAAAACTTATACATTCTTAAAAAATTGAAAAAATGCATAGTCTCACTAGCGCACAACAGACCTGCAGGACAGTTGGTCCAAGGCCCTGTCGAGTGACCTACGGACCGTAGGTCGGCGTCTCGTAGGTCAGGCTTGCTATTTTCACTATTAAATTTAGTGACCCGAAATAATTAATTAAATAGTTAGGTATTTAATTAGCGGTTAAGGGGTGGTTAATTAGGTTAGTCAATCAACTATATAAACTACCCTAAGCCTAAACAAAACTAACACTCCACTTTTCCTAAACTAAAATTCGCTCTTCATTATCTCTACTTTCTCTCGGCCAAAGACGAACTCCATAGACGGACTAGATCAAGTCATTATGGCAGAAAGAAGAGAAATTTTCTCCATTGATCTTCAAAAAATAACAAGTTATGGGATCTTTTAACCGTTGGGATTCCTTTCCTCAAAGGGTTCTTCAAGAATTGGTTTTCAAAAAGATGATTTCATATGATTTTCTTCCTAAGGAGAATCTGATCTTCTAAATTTTATTCTCTATGGTTTATTTTAGTTATTATGCTTTGATTATGATGTATCATGATTCAATTAATCTAGTTCTTGGTGATTTAACCTTGTGTAGGAATAGATCATGAATTGACCCAATTCCCTATAACTATGTATGAACAAATGTAGAATTGACTTGTATTGATGAAATTGACTTAGTTATTATATTAGTTACTATTATTTGATGTTATTACACTTATTATTTGATTAAATTTTTTATTTAATGGTAAGACCATAAACGATGACTTTGGAAGGTCGTTTGGTAAGTCTTTGTGATCTCAAGCCTCTACTTCAATTATGATGTATTGTACTGGGTGATAAAGTTCAATTGAAGTATTTCTTGTGATTATATTGAGTAGGTATGGTATGATCAATTAATTTCAATGTCTTGGTTATGTGATTGTAAGATTATGCTCAATATATAAGGATATAAGGTTAGTTATAAATTGTCTATGTGCCTTGTTATGACATAATGATGATAATGTGAAAATCTCACAAATTAGAGTTATATGAAAGGATGTTCTCATGCATTTCCTATGGAGTTAATTATTATGAATATATAAGGAGTAGACTCTTCTGACTTAAATTAAGTTAAGATTATTAAAGAAAGACACTTCAAAAGGGACTCTACCTTAGCACCGAGTGAACTTGTAAGGAGTAGTCTCCTTCCCCAAGTAAGGAAGGTAGGTAACTGTCGTACTCATGAGATTGAAGACTATAATGTATGTTTTATAAAGACATTCCCAAGTATATATCCTAGTTCTTGAACTATGTGGCCCCCATAGTAATACTAGCTACTGGATCCTTCTAGATAATATGTTCATGTATTATTACTACCTTTGTCAAGTAGTCCACCTTCTTTCGGTGTAGGGTTCCATGACACCGGATTCCACATTAGCTCATGATGTCTATGTGGGTTAAGGAAAGATGTTCTCCAAAATAAAATGAAGTAATATAGTGAACTATAAATAGAAGGACATAAAGGATTTGACTTAGTCTAAGTAGGGGTATGGAACTATACCTATACATTGCACTAGTTGGACTTGAGTGAAATCCTAGGAGATGATTCTTATGCTCTTATGGAATGAATGATATGCTTATGTTTATTCTAAATATTAATGATGTATATTGCTAAATATTATAATGAATACTTATAATGCTATGTTATGTGAAATTAGACATTATTCATGATCATTTGGATAGTTTGCTTTGTTTTGTGGAGTTATGGGTCTTAACTTGACCATTGCACTGGTAAGCTTGGTAAAGGGTTATGGTAACGGTTTTACATATGATATGAATGAACTAATGGAAATGTTTTTTGGTTATAACATAATGTTAGAGTTGCATTGGCTAGGAATTCTATTACGATATACATATGTTGACTTGTCTTAACATCAGTATGTTAATTTTATGTTGAATATGTTTTTGTCTTGAGGAAGATAAGGTTGTTATCTTATATGTGTTGTAAGTTGTGAATACGGATTTTCAAAGTAACTTGGCATGGTTTTGAACAAATGTCCCTTTAGCATGATTTCTAATTTGTCTTCGTATATGTTTCCATACTCAGTACAAGTAATGTAGTAAACCCTATTTCTCCCTTTTTCCCTAACATTATAGGCTCCTGTCATTGAAGGGTTCGTGGCTAATATTCAAGGAAGGCTTGGATAATTTTTCCAAGTGTGGGTATGTTCCCAAAATCCGAGGATGGTGCCTTATCTCATTCGACCTTTGTGACTTGCTATAGTCAAATGACATTCGTTTCACTCTTTTTATTCCACACATTGTTGTAAGCCTAAGTAGCAATTATACATATGTGTATGGGCTATTCTCAAATTATTTCTATTCTTACTTAGATGGTTTAATATAAGACATCTCTATTAGACTCTATATTTTGTATTCTGTATATCTAGCATAAAACAAGAAATTTATGTATGTTTCCTATGTGAGGACTCTATGTAAATTTTTATGTGTATTAATGTGTAGGCGACAGGTCTAAGTAAACCTCATTATCTAGATGTAGATGAAGAGTTTAAATTTTCCACACTTTTTAACCTAATATGTAATGACGAATGTTAAGAGGCTAGTCTTAGTCCTCTAAGAGAACGACAACTCCAGGTATGAGTAGGGGGTGCTACCTAGAAGTTACAGTTCTCGTAGAATGAGTTCATTCACATAAGTGTATTAGAAAAGATTCCATCACTAATCCCTACCAACTCATTATACCATTTCAAAGAATGGGTGCACTAGGGTTTCAAAGCATGGTTTATTTTGATAGATCTTATGACTTCCTCAAAGATGGTTTCATGTTTTTCCGGCAAAATTACTTCTAAGTCGGTCATTCTATTCAAGAAAGACACCAATAAGGTCTACCACACCAAGGATTCTTATTAACCTTCTTTTAATATTCAAGGTTTCACATTCTTAACCTTATTTTGATATTCTACGTTTCACATTAGTCATTCATGTGAGGGTACTTTCATTCAGTAATACATACATACATGACAAGGGTACCTAATGTCACAGACTTTTGAGTATTTGATAAGACTCCGTGCGGCAATTGACCAATTACTCACAATTCTTTCACGATCTTGTAAGCACAAGTAATACTTTAAGACCTGGAACGCTAAGAGAATGCAAAGAAAACTTAGACAGAACAAAACAAAACTTTGGAAGAAGGCTTCGCATTACTTTAGAAGATTGCTCACAACTTTCTTGGATGGTTTACAAATGAGAGCTGACCTATTTATACTACTTCCTAGTGGATAATCTCTAAATTAAAATTTTCTTTACAAGTACCTATTATAGAAAAGTCTACACTTCCTACGATCTTCCGAAGACTTTCTTGAAAAGTCTACGTTATTCTAGAGAATTCTAAGGAATTTTGTAGCTTTATTTACTAATAAAGAAGATTCAAGAATTTTCCGCAAACCTCTCCAGAACATTAGACTCTTTCGCCTCTATCTAGATGAAAAATTTAACTATGATGTTGCGGAACGTGACACTCTCCCCCACCTATTGATTCGACGACCGCATCGCTTCATCACTTTATCGGCGACCGAGTCTTGTCTTCTCGTACGCGCGACCAATAGTCTATTGATTCGATCAATGCCCTCGCACAACTCTTTCAATTGATTCTTCATCTCTACTATCTCGGCCACCCGATCTACCTCCTTCCTAGGAGGCAAGCGCCTCTACGGGTTCCTTGGCATCACAATATTTTTATCCTTCCTCATAGGTGGTGGCGAGTTCCCTTTGGAAACAGTGTATTCTTTCGAACTTGCAATGGTGGATGCAAATTTGATCCTCTTTTTATTATTACTTATCTCGAGCTGCATGGCAATTAGTCGAACATGTCCTTCAGTCTTTGGTTCCTTACCTAGGGGAACCATTCATGTTTCTCCTTTATCCATGAACAAAAGTCTTTGGACGTTAGGGTCGATCTCCGTGTGACAGGTTTTGATGAAGTCTTGCCCAAGAATTATATCAATGAGATATAAAGGAGTGATGGTGAATTTTGTTTTACCTTACCACTAGCCTAGCGTGATGCTTACTCCATGCATGACTTCACTCACGGGAGTCAGTGGTGCATTGACCGTACTAAGTTGGGCGTTACTTGGAATGTAAGGCATCCCCAACCTTTTTCCTTTCATCTCTTTCATGATATTATTCTTTACACATATGTCGACCACAGCACGAGCGTTTCTTCCATAGATCATGATGTCAACATACAGCGCGCCACATATTCTAAGATTCACTGAATGCTTGTTGATAGCTCCGCATAGTCCTATCGAGCCCAACCGTGTCATCTCTTTGCCTTGTTCTTGCTCATGTTTTTCCTTCTTTTTCTCCGATATCGAAGGACAACACCAAAGCTTTTTAGTTTAGGGCACCTCGCATAGCCATGCGACCCACCACACATGTAGTAACCACCTTTTTTTGCAACCTCTGTCTTTCTTTCCGTGTTCCCATGACATCAAGACTTCTTGCCGTCGGACTAATATGTATCATGCTTCTTAGGATGTGGACGCTGCTCCATTTCTTTGCCACGATCTCCCCCACCGTTGTCATGCATACCTCTCATATCATCTCTTTTGGCTCTGTCACGCTTCTCGTTCCTGAAGTCTATCAAAGCTTCAGCCTGCATGATGGCTTCATCAATAGTCCAGATCTATCGGCGTTCCAACTATAGCATGTCCCAACATTGCAACCGATCCATGAAGTGAAACAACATATCATCATTTGTGAGGTTGGGGATCTGAAGCGTAAGGGTGGTGAACTCCTGCACACATGCGCGTATGCTGCCCGTTTGCTTCAGTTCCCTAATCATGTGCTTCTCCTCAAAGATGACGTTGTTAGGGAAGAAGTCTTTCTTGAAATCCTCGGAATATTTCTCCCATCTGTTATTGGTACAATGCCCCTTCCCTATTTCCGAATCTTTACGCCACCACCATAGCATGTTAATCTCCGAAAGATGCAACACACCTGTGTTGATATTATTTTTGTCGTTGTTCACTCGATTACACTTGAAATAATTTTCCAAGTGCCAAAAAAATTCTCAACTTCTTGCGCGTCATGGACGCCTTTGAACATAGGTGTCTTAGTAGCTCGACCTTGGACTCCCTATCTCGGTCGAACGACGATGATCCTCCCACTTTTGCGCCTTCCTTCGGTTCTTTTATCTCGGTCTTCATGGTCTCAATCGTGCTCATCGCCTCCATGAGCCGACACTCCAAGGAAGTGATAACCTCCTTCATCTTGAACTCGGCTCGCTGGCAACCGTCCAACTCCTTTCGGATGCTCTCGGTCTCCTCAAGGGTTAAGTCCTGAAGGGTTTTGAAGTTTTTGACAGCCACATTCATGTGCCGGCCTAATATCTCCACGGCCTACCTTGCCACTTCCACCCTTTCGCCCCATTCTTCTCCTGTGGTGACGTCTATGGCGTCTTCGCCCATTTCTTCGTCACTTGCTTTTGTAGTCGATGGTGGATGAGATGTTGGCGCCTCTCTAGGTGTGGGATCGGGTAGTTCTTCCTCGTTACCCTATTTATTTTTCATCCCCTATCAGTTATTCTTTCCACCATCCATATTGACATTTGTGGTGCTACTGCCATTAATGTCTCTTTCGGTATCCATTCCCCTAGTATCAAACCTTGCCGTGATACCACATTGTCATAGACTTAGAGTATTTTCTAAGACTCTGTTAAGCACTTGACAACTTACTCACAAATCTTTCACGATCTTGTAATCACAAGTAAGCCATTAAGACTTGGAACGCGAAGAGAATACAAAGGAAGACTTAGAAAGAACAAAACAGAACTTTGGAAGAAGGCTTTGTATTACATTGGAAGATTGCTTACAACTTTTGTCGATGGATTAGAAATTAGAGCTCACCTAGTTCTGCTACTTCCTAGGGGATAAATGTAAATAAAAATTACTAACAAGTCCTAATTCTAGAAAAGTCCACACTTTCTAGGATCTTCCAAAGACATTCTTGAAAAGGCTATGTTATTCTAGAGAATTCTAAGGAATTCTCTATCCTTAATGATTATTCGAGAAAGTTCTAGAGTTCTCCGCAAATTTCTCCAAAACTCTAGACCCTTCTTCCTCTATCCGAATGAAATATTTAACTATGATGTGGCGGGTGGTGACACTAAGCCTACAAAGACAAGAGATCACATTCACATAACTTTCATACATCAAGGAGAAGGCACCTAAGTCTACCAAATCCAAGAGTTCATAATCTAGAAGCTTTCATGGATCAAGAAGAGGGACCTAAGTCTACCAAATCAAGACACAACATCATCATATAAGACTCTTCACAATCCATTATCATCACACATTAACATAAAAAGAGAATATACTTGATAGCATTATAACCTCATTATACAAGATCACACATACATCATATCATCCTTTTATTTATACATTCATGTATGCCATAACACCTTGCCCATATTAAAATTACTTCATGTAAGAAACTTCATCTTACACCTTCACATATACCATAAAATGATAGTAGTACAAATAAAATAATAATGCCGACAAGGCCATGATCACTATAAGAACAACAAGTAAAAACCACCAACATAAGGGGACCAAACAACACAATAGAAATTCTATATCAATTCTACATATGTAAGGGAAGTAGGTAAACATACAACTTACCCTCGTCCAATAGCAAAGATCACCACTCTTTAATATACCCAAAAAATAACAACATAATAGTATAATTAACAATACAAATCAACAATATGACTCATTGTTTTCACAATTCCATCAAAAATAGATCATAAGTAATAGACCAACTTCATATGAAAAATTTAGGGATTTGATAAGATTAAGGTTTCATGGAGATTATCATTGGAAAACATCAATTTAACATCAACAATATCATATCTAATGATTTTTAAAAAGATTCATGCAAGAAACACATTAGGGAGAGTGAAAATTGGACTTTTCCATTAAATCAGAAATCTTTGAAATCACATTGAAATTTTCTCTAAGGTCATAGGAAGCTCCAAGACATTGACTTTCGATGGAGTCTTGAAAGAATGTTGGAAGAGAAGTTCTTTTGAGGGTCTTGAAATTTTAAATTTCTAATTGATGGGTTTGGGGTTTTTGATTGTGGAATGGGTGTAAAATGACCAAAAAAATCAGCATATAATACACCCTAAAAATACCCAAACACCCCTACATTAGTTGGACCCTTTTAATTAAGTCTAACTTTACTTTAAAATGACGTAACCAAAACTGGGCAGCCACTGTGCGTTGCGGAGGCAGATTCAGATTTTGATTTTCAAAACAATTATAAGGCAATGAGTTTCATGACAAGCCTATGTTTCAATGAAATTTTTTTCCTTTCAAGTGCTAACTACGCGCGCGCCACCACCTTTTGAAAGGCGTTGCTTGAAAGTTGCCTCGGTACGCTCCTTGAAAAATCTTGGGTTCTCCTCAAGGACCCTTTGATTGGTTGTTGGGCAGTCTTACCAAGACGGTTTGATCCTTAAATCAAATATTAAGACTGTAGGGTCACCTCCACTACTTTTAGACTTCCAACAGCACACCAAAACAAATAAAATATACTAGAACAAACAAGAACGTAAACGACTAGTTTTCAAATGTCTTGGTCATCCCTTGATGTTTGATAAAGCTATTCTTCATCATTTTAACAAGTTGTTAACTCAAGAAACTCACGTGAGTCTCTAATTCATCCTATTTATTTGTTAGGGATGTAACATAAGGTGATAACTAGCTTTAGATAAAGAAATCGCATACCTTATTAGAAGAAATCCCAAGAGAATTCAAGAAGAATGACCTTGGAATCAACAACCCTAGCTCCATCTTAACTTCATGCTTCCATGGGGTTTTTTGAGAGAACCTTGGGAGGGAAGGGTTTTGATTTAGGTTCTAGAGTCTAAAAGAGGGTTTAATCAATTTAACAAACTTAAAATACTTTAATACACAGAAAACATCAGACCCTACCCTTAAACAAACTAGTGGTGAATTTACTAATTCACCCTTACCTTGACCGAGGAAATTTACAAAGTTGTAGGTGCCATTTGACGCCCTCAAATAATAGGCCATCAATTGATTGAATGGCAATCAATGGCTTATTTCAATTGGGACTGCAGCTCCAAAGGTTTCAGGTCTTGTAAGCGTTGTTGACGACCACCATTGACGATCCTTGAATTGTCTAATTGGCCTTCAACTGGTGTCGTCAGTTGATTCTTCCAGGCAGCTTCTTGGCCAAAGGATGGGGTCCTCCTCAAGGCCCCCTCGTTGGTCCTTGGGAGAGTCGTACCCAGACGTAAAACCTCGAAACATTTCCATTTAGGTTCTTTGGTCATCATTACTGACTTAGACCTCAAACAACACACTTAACATCCATAAAAACATATAGGCACACATTATCAAATTGACGACTAGTCTCTAAAAATAATGGTCGTTCCTTGATGTTTGACCTCAAACACAACCGAAGAAATCGATAAACTCATTAATCATTAAATTAACAAGTTAACATCCCTTGAAACACAAGTGAAGGTCTAGGTCTGTCACAACCCAAAAGTACCCCATTGAAGTTAGGAGGAACCCTCGTTTCGTGACTGGGCGTACTTGACCCTTTTGGGTCTTGTATAAACTCTTTAACTAGCATTCATTACATAAGACATGAAATATAGTGCGGAATTAAAACTTTCAAGAAAAATTAAGAAAAAATGAAATCTTTCATAAATACTTAAGAAATCTCATCGTCACAGGACAAACTTAAAGAAATGACATAAATATGTTAGGTACATGGGACTCTACATTGAAAGCAATACACAATAAGTCTTAACATAAGGAAACTAAGAAGATAAAGCTTAAGCCCTAGAATATATGAGGTCACACTTTGTCTTGATTGGAACTTTCCCAAGCTTTGCCTTGTAGACTTCAACCTTCAAAATGCTTCCAAATTATACTTATAGTATTGAAAAGTATGGGATTAATACACTTAATGTAACAAGTATGACATATGCAAAAACATGCAAAAAGGGAAATTTTATTAATATGACATTTCATGCTAATTAAATATGACATTCATGAATTTAGAAACAAATTTACATAATAAGCATTATTTTACACTTAGAGAATGACTCAAATAATTTATCAACCAAAAGACATTTTACAATGAACTTACCAAAACTTAACATTAAGCTTGAATGAACATTACAGCGAATAGTTTGGAAACTTATAGTGAAAGCCCTATAGTGAATGGCACGTTCCAAGTCATATGATCCTTTGAAGTTTCTCTAACCCAAGGCTATCCTAAGATTCGCTAAGGTAAGCTTTGAAGGGATCATCCATACACACCCTTAAAAGCACACCAAAGCGACCCTTATGACCACGAAATCTTAGGCTTAACTTATTGGAAATAAAATCCACGCCCTTGACTAACATATGCAACACTCTCATGGAAATATAGGACACACTTAGTGCAATATGAGAGTAGAATCCCATACTACCACTCCGACTTAGTGATCCAAATGGATCCCATTTACCCAAGCACTTAACAATAATCATCTAAACCATCATACCATAACACTCATTCATTAGGATTTCATAATTGTACTCTTCTCTTATAGTAGATATAGGTCACACAAAGTGCAATGTGAGAATAGCATCCCATACAACTACTCCCACTTAGTGCTCCTAATGGTTACTATTTGGATTGAGCACTTCAAGAGATTCATTCACAACATCAGCAATATACATGGTAACTTAGTTTAATCAATTCTTTTGTGGGAATTGGCTTAACTAACAAAAACCATGAGAGCTAGACATAGAATCGTGATATTAACTCCTACGGATGAGGGATCCTTACTTGCACAGAGTAAGGTGATGCTTCTTAGCTTTTAGATGTCTTTTTCAATAGCTACACCTTCTAGGAACATTGTTAAGAGATAAGAACATTGCTAATGAGTAATTCATTATCTACTAACAACGAGTACTCATCTCAAGAGGTACATTGGAAATGCAAAATCTTAACTCATGAAGTGTAATCCACCTCTCCTTCATATCTCGTTCTAGGAATAAATCTTCACAGATTCTTAACATTATAAACTATAGGTGAAGGATAAATAGTGAATGCCACATCTCAACTCATGAAGGGCATTCATCCTCAAGCATATCTTAGGTTGCTCATTAGGAAGAGTGAGGTTGCTACAATACACTTAATCTCAACTCACGAAGAGTTTCCACCCCAAGATTCCCTTTTTTCTCAACTTAGCATCATACATTCTTTTACGTGTGAGTGTGTTTGCACATGTGAGCACACCTTACACATAAACATCATTTCATTTACATTTTGTTCTATACATGCTTAGACCTTATTTCATCACATCACACACTTTAACATTCTTTACATAATCATTTAAGGCATCTTAAACATATCCTTAACATACTTCTCATAAAACACTTCATAAGAAACTTAACAAGAATACTTTATATAAGCATAATCCCTAGCCTATTTCACATAATAGCTTCATAAGGCACATTTAGCCCGAATAACATCATCATAACCTTATTTGACATAACAAGCCTTCATGGACTCCTTCACAATTAACTAGTAACTTCACATTGATACAATTAAAGTAAACACTGCCACCAAGAAGGTTGACCACAAAAATCAAGAACATTTTGAAACTAAAGATAAACAACATAACCAACTTAACCTTTAATCCATGATTTCATCACCTATAACATCTTATCAACATGTAAACATAATATAGCCCTCATGGAAGTAGCTAAACAACAATAACAACATAAGAAAAACCAAAGCTCATTCAACACACAAGCATGCTTATTTAACCCATTTAACATTTGAAGAAAAAAATTACCCTGATTTCAATGTGGTTTTAACTTTAAAATCATCAAATAACTTTATAAACATCATTATTTAGTCATTCAAAACACATTCATGCATCACCCATACTTAGAGTTGAAGATAGAGTTGAAAATTTATTAGAAGGGACTCCTTGATTGGAAGAGAGTTAAAAGGATGGATATCATACCTCACATTTAACAAAAATGCCAAATATTTTTGATGGATAAACGACCACCAGCAGCCCTCCTAGCTCTCCCTGTCTTCTAGCTTCCATGGAGACTTGAGAGAGAATTCTAAGAGAGAGGGATTTTAGGTTTTAAGAGGAGGGGTCTAAAATGATGTATTAGGGTTTAGAACACTTTAATATACCTGAATAACACTAAATTAAATGTAAAAGGTCCTTATAATACTTGGGGTGAATTTACCAAACACCCCAAGCAAAGGAAGCCACTTAACATCTTTTCTAGGCAGCCTCCACGACCATCAAACGACGGGCTGTTTGTCAACGAATGCCCCATCTATGGGGTGTTGTTGGCTGCTAATTCATCTCCCAAATTTGCAGGTTTTCATGCCCCATTCTACGGACCATTTCGACGGGTCGTCGCTTGGTCGACGGGCTGTTGATTAGCTTGTTGATGGGCACTGCTTTTTGGCAGTTTGGTCCAAGTCTTAGGCCCTTCATCTAGGGCCCCTTGTGGGTCCTAGGAAGCGTCTTGCCTGGACGTTAAAACCCTAATCTAAGTCTTCTAGGTCATAGTAACATCTCATGCAAGTTTAAATAAAAAAAAACACATAAAACTGACTCAAACACCTCAAGACAAACAAGCGCTATCTAAGGCACACCTTTCAAATGTTATGCACGTTCTTGGACGTTTGACCTCCAAACATAACAGAACTTCAGACACTGACTGATAACACTAAAATAACTAAATTTAAAACACAATTAACTCAAGAAACACTCACGAGGCTCTAGTTCACTTTAGTTTTTTTTGGGGCGTTACAAGTTCATCAAAGATCACTTGGAGGGTTGTTACATTCCCCACACTAGGGAACATTTGACTTTCAATGACACTTAATCACTTAAAAGGAAAGATACTAAAGAAAATAGACCCACATTCATTCATACACTATCATAAACCATATACATAGTTAGGAGGATCATATCTCCACATAAAAGGCCCAAACAATATCATTCAATTCAAGCAAGTAGAGGTACGCTAACTACCTCCTTAATAATCATTATTTACAATTTCTCTTGATATTGGAGAAACTTTATTCTACAAGTTATGTAATGCTCATTTAAACAACCCTTATCTCATCATTAAATTTATCATCAAAGCACAAACATGCAATATTTTCAATAAGACATAGTCAGAGCAATTCTCCCCATAAATTCTCAACATGAAACATCTCAATAACACATTAGACATCTAAATAAGTTAGCTCATGTACAATTTAGGCATGTTCACAATTTCACCTCATGAAGCAATTAGACAATTTAAACTAAATGCACATGAACATGAGGGAATACAATGCATGAAAATTTATTTTCTCGTTTAACAAGAATTTAACCAACACATGCATATCCTAAGGAGAATATGTCGAAACTCATTTTTCAAAAAATACTATAACATGAACAAAGATACTACGACCTTTTAGTTAAAGGCTTGAATATGCACATAAGGAGAAGATAAGGATATCTTGTCATGACATTAGTCGAGACGCCAGACTAGACCAGCGTCATTGACCACTCAAAGGCCGCAGACAAGTCTACATATGTCATCGTTACTTCATCTAGGTTAATTTTAGTGGAAATTTAGATCTTTTTATTACTTAACATTCATATAAGACATTCTACTTAAACTAATAAACGTTCAAAATCAACCATCTAATATTAAGATCATCAAATGAATGAAATAGTTCCATATTGCATTAACACATATCATATTACACATATCATATCATATAGTTAATATCATTCTTTCATATGCCATGAGACATTGGAATCATGGACTTGACATTAAGACATCCCAAAATTAAGGCTCAACATATGGGACGTCGACTAGGGAGCCTTCTTTAAAAAACACAGAGTTTGCTTCATTCATTCATCCGTACTTCATTTGCAATCATTCATATACTAGTGAAGCCACCATTTATAGCTAGGATGTAGTTTAAGACTCTCATCGGGTTCACTGTGCAATGACCAAGAATAACCTAGTGTTATAACTTAAGTCTAGCTGACCTCTTGATTATCCTACCATGACACCTTTGGTATCGTTCATTTCATTATGTGCATTCGTTGAGGCTGGCCTCATTCTTTCTTGGGAACTTTAATGTTAACTGACATAGATCATGTGAGCATGATGAAATCCAGTGTGTAACCCCAAATAAAAAATATGTGGAATCAACGGCCAAAGTGAACCAAAAATGTTAGCGTATATAGGGAATTGAACCCTGCTAGATCATTATATTGAAAGTATAAGTTAAAAGACTAGAAGATATAAGGATACCCATACCCCACATGACTGACAGTCTCACTATGAGAGTTACGTGTACCTCGGCCCTTCCCAAAAGAAGGCTTCACCACTCATAGCTAGCCTATCACATACATCATGGGAGCTGGCTTCTAGCATGTGGACATCATTGCTTATTAGATGGTTTCTCATCTCATCATTAGTATTAAGTAAGCATTAACTCAATAATTTCATTATATTGTCAATACAGTTTGGTCTTTTCATTAGCTTTACACTCTCATAGGTGAGTACGTTTTGATAAAATTTACTAAGGGTCATTTGAGATTGCTCTCATCTTTCATATTAGCCTCTTATCATATTGTCACCTCATTCATTGACTTTAACACATTTGCATTTCATAGTTACTCACCCCTTAACGTGAATGTTCATTTCATCATATGCAAATGCACTTGGCAATTTATTGTGTTTCACACTCTTACTTAACCCTTCTAGGGTTACATCATCTTATCACTTACACCGTTGGATCGCATACTTTTAAACGTATGCTAGACTTATTAGTCTAGACATACAAGCCATGAGGCTTCATTCATAGTTTGTCTAAGTGATTCATGTTTACCCATGATTATGTGGTAGAAGACTTATTCATCTGGTAGAAATGCCAAGATATTGATTTCTATCATAAGAGACAGCATTCATTAAATATTTTTTTACGTATAAATTATGTGTCAATACGAATTTGGACAAGGGAACCCGATCTCAAATCCCTTGAAAAACAGTTAATCTTATTTTAATATTGATAAGTGCGTTCCTCAGATTTGGCAGACCCTAGTTCGATTCCCATCAACCCCATAATATTTCTTTCTTGTTCTCCTCTCCTTTTTTTTAAGGCAAGGAGGTTGTGGGTTCAATCCTCCACAAGCTCATATTTTTTCTTTTAATTTATCTCTTAACTTTCTCACCCATTCAAGAGGTTGTGGGTTCAAACCCCTCTCCCCACATTTATTTTCTCCTTTATTTTTCTCCTAACTCTGTCATCCATTCAAGAGGTTGTGGGTTCAATCCCTACTCTCCACATTTTATTTTCTCCTTCATTTTTCTCCTAAATCTCTCATCTATTTAAGAGGTGGTGGGTTAAATCCCCACTCACCACATCTATTTTTCCTTTCATTTTTCTCATGAAAATTTTATGTAATTTTCATTTGATGAGGTTATGGGTTCAATCCCCAATGACCTCACATTTAAAATTTTTTAAAAACATAGCTAATTTTGCTCATCATTGGCCGAGACTCCAAACTTCCAGCAAGTTCCAATCCATTTTCCTCTCAATCTTTTTTTTTAGCTTTCATGTAATGATGTCTTGGAGTCCATCCTCAGCGATATCACTTACTTTACATTCATTTTTCATTCCATTTTGTACCACTTTGTTTTGCCAAAACCCAACATATCAAATGCTGGAAATTTGTTCGCTATTTTCAGCTTCTTTTAATCATCATTAATACGTTAATTCTAAAGGAATTTCGTGTATCATTTGGTGCATCTTTATGTGTAATATTTTTATGATTATATTCAGCCAAGAATTACTATTAAATAAAAAAACATTACACCACTTTTACATCTCATGATTTACAAAAACACTCGTACATAAATTCAACCATAAAAACATATAATTTTTTAAGGCTTAAAAACGATCATGTCACATCATACACATATATTTTTCACGAAATTTCGGCAAACATCATCGTTCATACAATTCCGAACACATAATCATGAACAAATTATCACAAAATTACACTTCCTACCTAATCTACCAGCAAACATACCAACCTAAGATAAGTGATAGGAGCTAGTGACATGAAACGTGTAATGGGGAACAATGCTAGTTTCAGAATAGAATTATTTGACTCTTAAGGGTCTCTTGGGAAACGGTCAAAGAGCATGAAAACCCATACCTGATTTTAAAATTGTTCAACACCTGAACATTCTGCCGAAAAATTCTCCAAATTCATATCCAATCCCGAAACTCACACCTTACATGACTAGCGTATAACGTTTTTCTTAACATTTTTGGATTGCTTTCTCGTTTGTGTTTTGCGTGTAAGTTCTTCAAGTCTGAAGAACTTCTGTTTTCTGATTTTTTTGCTCACGTTTGGCAGCCATAAAAGAAAGTGTGAAATGAGAGAGTGATAGACGTGAAGGAGAGATAGATAAATGTGAAAGAGGTGAGTGGCTTACGATTGGGTGATGTAGTTTAGACTTATTCAACTAGGACTCTTTCAAACCTTGAAAATCTAATTTAATTAGGTTAGTGAAATGACCATAATGAGCTTACAAAATCAGATTATAAACCTCAATTCAATCCACTTAAATGTTGCTTTCATCGAGGTTCCAACCCGTGACGTCCCCATCACGAAAACGGGTCCCTCCGGGTCGACCGGACTCAAACCACCCATATTAATTAATTAATTATTAATAATTTGATTTTTATTTTTATTAAATAATAATTTAAATATTAATTAATTAGATTTATTCACCAATATAAATAGTCAAGTAAAATCATTGCTCCCACCAAGGTTCAAACCCGTGTGCAGCAAGATTTTCGTCAATGGGCAATTTTCCCTTTATACCTAAAAAGTCCCTTCACCTTGTTAATTAAAAATTTAATTACATATTTAGTGTAATTAGAATACTACCTTAGCCTGGAAAAAGACCATTTTACCCCTATACTCTCCAAACATAAGATTACCCCTTTATAAGTCCGGTTAAGACTCATCTAGGTATATCTTCATATTGAGGTGCCCTCCATGGTTGGTTCTCACCTTGCCTAGCTCCACTAACTCACAAAGTTGGTTGGCTTATCTAGTGCATAGGTTCTGACCTCTGGTTCTACGCGCATCAATCTGAGTGAACCTGGTCTAATCTAGGCATTCTAGATACGTTAGATATTACTTATCATAGTATTTTTAGGGTTGTTACATTATCATCCCTTAGGAACATTCGTCCTTGAATGAAAATACACGTTATTTTAAAATAAAGACGGAGTTTTTTGATTGAGTCCATCTCAATCGCACTAAAATTGATGCACATCACAACTCATGCAACACAAAAATAATGTCCACTCTATACAAAAACAACAATCTGACATGCAAACATGAATTCATTTTATCTCACATGCTGCAATTATTACTCATACAATAATGGACATAGAACACCATGTCGACTATTTCCCTAAATGTTAGATTTTCTTAAACAAAACCGGCCTTAGGAGGAGTATATCTAACCCTTTAGATAACATCTTGTTGGTCTTAAGGTTTGAAATTTATTGCTTTGTTAAATTGATCCACGCCCTACCCATTTAAACCCTATATCATTTTGCAACAGAAACCTCACTGCCCTGGTTTGATAGTCTATGGTAGCATAACACTTATGGAGAAAATGAATACCTAAGTTATCCATTGGCTTTTTATTGGTAAATGTCTGATTCAAATATTAGTAGGTTGGTGCGCATCCTTGAAACCTACTAGCTGCATCACATTAATAGACTAAGGAACTCCTACCTTAACTAGTCTCATCAAAGTTTACAACATACACAAAAACATTAGTCACCTAGGTTAGGAACCAACATGATGACTCAAACATATAAACTTCATACTAGTGCAAAAAACTATAGACATGAAAAACTAATTTAGGAAACGCACCTGAGACATCACCAGAGGTGTCTTCCCGTACACATCTATACTTCATTGCGAAGTATCGTTACCTCCTTGGATCCTTTTCAATTGGACCATTCCGCTGAACTTTCTCCTTCCCTTTTTCTCGACCTCTCATATACGGACAATCCTTCATGATGTGACCAGTTTGCTACAACTCTAACAGGCATTAAAGCCCCTCATAAACTCTTCTACATGATGTTTTACACACTTCCTACTCTTAACTCTTGGCTTGGAATCCCTATCATAACGATCCTTTGAGGAACTTGACTCCCCTTGGTAGGAGAGTCCCTTCTTAAACCTGCGACTATTCCTGATTTCAGTACTACTCTTCCTTCAAAAAGATTCTTCTCACCTTGTCTTGACCTGTTCCCTAACATAGTATACTTTCTCATCCTGCTTTGCTCAACTTGTAGGACATGGACCATAAGCCTAGAAAGACCCATGCTGACATGCATCATAGATACCCTACACTCTTCCTCGAGATTCTCACAAAACATTGATCTAGTGTAAACAGGAGGATTCATCCTCGTGAAGTCCCATAAATTGTTAACCACGGTTGTGGCAGGTGAGTTCTCCTTGGGAACACCTTGTTGCTCCGCCTGGGCCGTCATAGCCTGAGCTTGTAGAGAGAAAGTTCGGGACAGCTCTACCAAGGTTGTCCTCACTTCTCTATCTGTCATAGCCTTAAGTTTAGTGTGTGTCTATCCTTTTTTTTAATTGATTTTTGATTTACTCTCTGTTTATTTCAAGGAAACTGTTCGAAGTAGAACACGGAGAATTTGAGCTGAAATTGCAGAAAAGACCACCTATGGACCACACGACGGTCCGTCGTGACTATGACAGTCCATAAAGGTCAACCATCGTGTGAAGATAATGGATTCTCCAAAAAGTTGGGAATTCTTGGGACTACAAAATCTCACGAAAGACCGTCATAGCCACGACGGTCTTTGCTACACATTTGTCAATGCTAACAGAGAGTAGTCCTAGTACCCAACTTCAAAAGATTCTAAGTGTCATGGAATGAAACCCCTCGATGGACCGTTGTGCTTGCAATGGTCCGTCACACCTATCCGTCGAGGGTAACAGAGAGTTAATGAAGATATGAAAATGAGCTATGTATGGGTCAATGGAAGACCATGACAGTCCGTCATGTCCACGACGTTCCGTTAGGAGGGTCGTCAACTCAGACGCGTTTTGGGCAGATTTTTGTTAAATAGATTTCCCTCCTTTATTAGGTTTTTTTCTTATAAATAGTCCGAGCAACCTTGTTTTGGGGGTTAGACTCTTCCATAATTTTAAATTTTATTGTCTTAGTATTGAACTTTCAATTTTTGTATTTGATATTTCTCTTCTATAATTGATTATTAGTGTTTTGTTATTTATTCAAGTAAATTTCTGGATATTGTTCATTCTCATCAAAGTAAGTTCATGAATTCTTACATTATTATTATCAATTGTTTGATTATTAGCATGGGTAACTAAACTCCATAACTAGGATTTTGAGAACTATGGGTAAATAACAAGGTAAAACCTTGCTAAAGATTCTAGAATAGTGTCATGCATGTTTTGATAATTTTTTTGCTTAGATGTATTTTTAACGAATGTCCAACATTAGAACATGCCTTATTCCTACTTGCCGGACGAAGGAGGTAGATAATAGGAAAAGAATTATCAATATCGATTTAGTGTACACTATCTAATAGTCCAGTGTCGGTTGGTACAAAATAAAAAATTAGTCGAATATCAGATATCATGCTTAATATGAGGTAAAGATAAGGTTCAGTAAAGAAACACACGTAGCCGGACCAAAGTGCGTAGTGAAATTTTCTAGATGCCTTACCAAGGATTAAGAGATACCTAATTTATCACTTTATATGCAAGATACTAGGAATGGATTGTTATACATAGAATTACCGATTTAGGAGCCTATGGGGAACACTTACACCCTAGTTACTCTCATTACTTGATTAAACTCTAATACTTGAACCTGTAACTTGTTTAATTTAATTTAGCTAATGTTTTTTATTAATCAAAACCCCCCTTTAGTTATTTGTTTTTGGGAAATAATTGAATAAATAGAAGAAATAATAGAATAAAGTTAAGTCTTAACCATTTTCCTGTTGGGAACGATCGCAACCTCACTAGTTGGGTTCTTTACTTGATATGACCGCTTTAACTTCGTTTTTAGAAGTAAATTTGAGAGTATCAAATTTTGGTGCCCCTGCAAGGGAAACAGGCTTTTAGATTAACTTTAAGCTTATTACCGAAGATTAGTCAACATTTTCCTAATTTTACTTTGTCTTTTTGTTTCTGTCTCCTGCAGTTCTAACTTCCTTATATGCCAAAGACACGAAGTAGAGGAATACCCGTAATTAAACTTGACCGCGAACTCGAGTTTTCTTCAAGAAGAATAAATCTGAATTAAGGCATCTATGGTGATGAGGTCGACGTGCAAACGCCATTATTGGTAAACGCTCATGACCCTGTATTACTTGATATTCATGGTGAAGGTGAAATACGAAGACAAACTCCCGCTCCACACCCTCAAGAGTACTATAGGGTCTATGAAAATATCGCAGACTCTGATGAGCCACTCGTCTTGCCCCCTCTACAACACGGCCACACTTTTGTGGTAACTAGTAGTCTGATGCAAATGCTCACTGCCAGAGGTTTGTTTTATCAGGGATACGTTCTGAGGATCAACATGCCTACATCGCTAAGGTAAGGGCAATGTGCAAAAGTTATGTAGGGAGGCCTGATTTGAGTATGGATGTAATCGAGCTAAGATTTTTTCCTCTCGCAGTTACGGGAGAGGCTGCTATATTGCTTACTTATCTCCCATATAACTCAATCTTCACTTGGAATCAACTGACGGATCCTTTCTTATAAATTTACTACCCGTTGTCTAAGAAACTAAACCACAAAGACAGAGTGAAGAACTTTGTGGCACTACCGGGAGAGTCAGTTAGTAGTTCTTGGGATAGGTTCACTTCGTTGTTGCGAAGTGTCCCAAATCACCACATAGATGATTAGTCTCAAAAAATGTATTTCTAACGGGGAGAAGATGACAATAACAAAGCGGTGTTGGATACGACATCGGGTGGTTCTTATGGGGAATGTCCTTATGCCGAGATTGCTTAAAAGTTATAGAAAATCTCCCAAAATAATAAAGCTTGGAGTACTAGGAAGTCAGATACTTGGAGAAGCACTATGGTTGTCCAATCCGCACATAACTCAATCGCAGATGATCTGCGTGAGGAGATGGCTCAAATGAGAACCAACCTTTGGTTGGTGTTGAAACATGCTTCTAGGGGTGTGGAAAAGGTAGATGCGGTGAACTACTTGTCTACACGACCACCGCCAAATTATGAATATTAAGATTAAGAGGACTCATATTCGGTGAATGATCAGACGGGGGGGTTCTGACTGAATGTCCTAGGCACCAATCAGGATAATTGGCACCAATTTCAACGAAACCAAAGTCGGAACTATGGTAATTATAACCGCGAGGGTCATAATGTCCGAGATGGGAATTAAAACCGTGACAACAACTTCAACAGGGGAAACTATGGTTACAGAAATGATAGGATTGGGTCGTATGTTCCTCCTAAAAATCATAATGTTTCTCCTAGAGATGGTGGAGGTAGTATGATTCGAGTTGAGGATATGATGCATAAAATTATGAGGAGGTTCGACGCTAGTGATGAGCACACTAAAGTTTTAAGGAATGACTTAGCGGGTATAAGGCTGAAAGTTGATACACATGCAATCTCGATTAAGCAACTTGAGTTGCGAATGGCGCAATTGTCTGCAACTGTGAATACACAGCAACAAGGCACTTTTCCTAGATACACTGTCCAATATTCGGAAAAATGATGGGCATTGTATGGCAATCAGCACTCGGGGTGGTAAGCAAACGATTGATCCACCTATGCCGTCTTGTGTAGAAAAGGTGATAAGAGATGATTATATGGTGGTGGAGGTTAGTGGTGAGTTAGAAGCTAAAATGGTAAAAGATGTTGAGGTGCCCCAAATAGTTACCCCCATGCCTAGACCACCACCTCCTTTCCCACAAATGTTAGTAAAAAAGACCGATGATGTTAAATATTTGTATTTGTAACGATGATTAAATAACATTCTATTAATGTCCCCTTGGTAGAACTCTTGAACAAATGCCCGGTATCGCCAAGTTCATGAAATATTTAGTTACGAAGAAAAGATCAATCACTTTTGATGATGATGATAGAATGCAGCACTGTAGTTCTATTGCTACATGATCCGGGTGCTTTCACTATTCCTTGTACAATTGGGTTATTACATTTTGCGAGAGCATTATGTGATCATGGGGCAAGCATAAATCTCATGCCCCTCTCATTTTACAAGAAGTTGGGTTTGGGTGACGGAAAGCCAATGCGATGCAGCTACTAATGGCCAATCGAACTGTAAAAAGGCCCATTGGTATACTCCATGATGTGCTATTAAAAGTGGAGTCGTTCATATTTCCAGCCGATTTTGTGATTCTTGGGTGTGAGGTTGATTTTGAGCTGCCTATTATTCTTTGGAGGTCATTCCTAGCTACGGCTAGAGCCTTGGTTGATATGGAAAAGGGGTAGATGAAAGTTCAGTTGAACAATGATGAAGTAACCTTCAATATTTGTAGGTCCATGATGCTGAGTGGTGATCTCCAATAGCTATCTACTACAACTAACGGAGTTGAAGAGTAATCAGAGGTACAAATTGAAGACCATCTAGGTGTTGAAGCATTGGCGGCAGTAATCCTGAATTTTGATTGTGATGGCATGAAAGAGTATGGATCATTGGTTGCGGAACTTGATCGAGGTAATGTTCATGTTAAACCAAAGAAATTTGAGTAAGATATGCAACATCGCGTATCTCCACCCGCAAAACCGTCTATTGAAGAGGCTCCAAAATGATAACTTAAGCCTCTACCACCTCATCTGAGGTATGTATTCCTGGGAGAAGATGATACTTTCCGGTTATTATTGCATCAGATCTGAATGTGCAACAAGTTGATAGTATGGTGAAAGCTTTAAAAAGGTTCAAAAGAGTTATTGGGCGGACTATTACTGATATTATTGGGATCCCTCTCGGTATTTGTTCTCATAAAATCCTACTCATGCCCGATCATAAGCCAAGTATTGAGCATCAGAGACGTCTAAATCCACCTATGCAAGAGGTAGGAAAAAGGAAATTATTGAATTGTTGGATGCCATAGTGTTATATCCAATCGCTGATAGTAGTTGTGTATGCCCTGTTCAGTGTGTACTTAAGAAAGGGGGAATGGTTATGGTCCCCAATGAGTAAAATGAGCTTTTTCTAATGAGACCATTGAACGGTTGAATGGAGATTACAGGAAAATAAATGCATGGACCGAAAAAGACCATTTTCCTATGCCCCTCATGGATCATATGTTGGATGGACTTTCCGAAAAGGACTGGTACTATTTTCTTATTGGTTATTCGGGGTATAATCAGATTTCTATAACACCGGCACATCAAGAGTAAACAATCTTTACTCGTCCATATGGGACCTTTGCGTTAAAGAGAATGTCGTTTGGGTTGTGCAATGCACTGCCACATTTCAGAAATGTATATTATCGATATTCTCCGATATGGTGGAGGACACTATTGAGGTGTTTATGGATAATTTTTCTGTTGTTGGTGAATCCTCTGAGAGGTGTTTGAGTCATTTGTTTGAGGTTCTTAAGAGGTGTGAAGACTACAATCTAGTACTAAATTGGGAAAAATGTCACTTCATGGTTAAAGAGGGTATTGTATTGGGTCATCGCATTTCAAAAAAGGGTATAGAGGTTGATTGAGCTAAAGTCGAGTTAATTGAGAGACTTCCCCCACCTATCTCTATAAAAGGTGTGAGAAGATTTCTTGGGCATGTAGGTTTTTACAGGAGGTTCATAAAGGATTTTTAAAAAATGGTGCATCCTTTGTGCAAGTTGCTTGATAAAGAGTGTAAATTTTATCTTGATGAATCCTATCTTAAGGAATTTGGTGAGTTGAAAGAAAAGTTGGTGTCAGCACCTATCATTATTTAGCTAGATTGGAGCGAGCTATTTGAGGTAATGTGTGACGTTAGTGGGGTTGCTCTTGGTGTGGTATTGGACCAGAGAAGGGAAAAATCCTTCACTACTTTTACTATTCTTTTGAAGCCGTAAATGAAGCCCAAAATAACTACACTATCACTTAGTTATAGCTCCTTGCAGTAGGCTTTGTTTTTGAGAAATTTTTCTCCTATTTGCTTGGCACTAGGGTTATAGTGCTTGCTGATCATTCTGCTTTGAGATATTTGATGGCAAAGAACGATGCGAAATCGAGGTTGATTCATTTGGTATTACTATTGCAATATTTTGTCTTTGAGGTGATTGATAGTAAAGGGACCGAAAATCAAGTTGTTGATCACTCGTCCCGTTTAGAGGATGAAGAAATGAGATAGTTTGGGCTAAGACTGAAATTGATGATACTTTCCCCAATGAGAATGTATTGGCCGCCTTTCATGAATTAATTCCATGGTTTGCAGATTTTGCAAATTATATAGCTAGCTATATCGTCCCACCGGAATTTTCCTTTCATAAAAGGAAAAAGTTCATATATGATGTGAAAATTTTATTTTGGGATGATCCATACTTGTATAGGAGTTCTGTTTATGGTCTTATTCGGCGTTGTGTTCCAGAAGTTGAGATGTTGAGTGTTTTGGAGGCATGCCTTTCTTCACCTGTAGGTTTACATCATAGTGGTATCCGGACCGCTCACAAGATCTTGCGATGTGGCTACTATTGGCCAACTATCCACAAAGATGCTCATGAGTTCACTAAGGCATGTGATAATTGTCAATGAGATGTGGATTATCGAGAAAGCAAGACCTGTCTTTAAATCTCATTCTTGTAATTGAGTTATTTAATGTGTAAGGTATTTGACATTATAGGCCGGTTTGTGAGTTCTCATGGGATGAAGTACATTCTAGTAGAAGTCAATTATGTGTTTAAATGGGCGAAACCTAGCTCACTTATAAATAATGAAGAGAATAGTGTCACCATGTTCTTTAAAAAGAATATATTTTCCCGATTCGGCACACCAAGGGCTATTATTAGTGATGGGGGATCCCACTTTTGCAACAAATTGTTTAAGGGATTATTGGAGAAATACGGGGTTCGCTATATGTGGCCACGCCTTACCAACCTCAAACTATTGGGCATGTTTTGGTGTCAGTTAGGGAGATTAAGCAGATTTTTTAAAAAAATGGTGAATGCTAGTAGAACCGATTCGTCAAGGAGGCTTGATGATGCTCTTTGGGCCTACCGGACAGCATACAAGACTCTCATATGTATGTCCACCATAACAACTTGTATATGGGAAGGCTTGTCACTTGAAAGTTTAATTAGAGCATAAAGCCTTTTGGGAAATGAAAAAGTTTAAAATGGATTGGAATGAAGCTGCTGAACAGAGGTTAAATGAAAAGTTGAAAATGGATTGGAATGAAGCTGCTGAACAGAGGTTAAATGGGTTGAATGAGCTTGATGAATTTCGCCTAAAAGCTTATGAAAGTTCAGCCTTCTACAAAGAAAAGATGAAGAAGTAGCATGACCAAAAGATTGAGAAACTCGATCTTATGCTTGAGGATTTGGAGCTTTTATTCAATTCTAGGTTGCGTTTGTTTCAAGGCAAACTCAAGTCCTAATTGAATGGTTCTTAATTGATCACCAAACTATTCCCTCACGGAGCGGTTGAGTTGGAGAACAAGGAGGGTGTGCATTAAGGTGAACGGACAATGAATAAAAATCTATCTAGGGCACGCTGAAATGGCGAATGAAGTGATCGAGGCATACCATTTTGACGAAGTCTGAGTATCAAGTGTCCTATGTTGTGCCGTGACGTTAAATCAAGCGCTGGTTGGGAGGCCACCCAATATGTATCCTCTAGACAAGTATAGGTTTTTTGTGATTTTCTAGTTATAGTTGCATGTTTCTTTGCATTTATTTCCTTAAATGTCCCATCTAAATATTTGCTATCTTTTTTTTTTAAGTGTTGTCTAGAGCATAGTTTAGGGTCCGTGTCAAAAAAAAGATGTCCAGAAAATTCAAATAGAATATCTTAATGGGTGTTAAATTTGCAGGTATCACATCACCAGAAAATCTACAGAAAATTGGTCTACATCATCCTTTAACAGACCCATCGACGGACCGTCACGCTTTCGATGGACTGTCGCAAGCATCCGTCATGCCTAGGTATTTTTTTCAAATTTTTCTAAGTTAAAGCCTGCGATGGACCATCGACCGAGATTCGTCGCGTCAAAACCCGTATACCCGACCCGACCCGACCGGTGAATATTAAAAGTTTTAAAAAAATTTAACTTCCCACACTACTGAGTGTGTCAAGACTACAGAGGGAGTGGGTTTCGGGACACCGGACCCACAAGCTTCTTGATCGCCGGAACAGGTTTGCTTCACCTACCACTCGGTTATTTTAGATTCTTTTATGCATTAGAGTGAGTTGCATATCTTTTTGTTGGGGGTGGGGTAAATGGAAAGTGAGTGCTAGGGTGAAGTCTGAGTACCCCAACTAACGATTCTCTTTTGACGTTTTCTTTCCTGTGTTCTTTTTTCCCAAGAGACTAATTATTTTTATCGTTGAACCAGCATTTGTATATTTTGTGTACATAGTATAATTCTGAAGTATGATGGCTAAAACAGAAATGATAGTCTGTTGTAAAGAAAATGATGTATGACTAGTCATAGTAACTGATAATGTGTGGCTCTAAACATGACATAGAGATACACTACGGCATGACCCCAACTAGGTGTCTGATAATCTGGTAGAGTAATGAGATGTCCAGTTAGAGTTAGAAAAATTTGAATATTCCACAATTGGTATTGAGCTAGAACTTTCCTGGTTAGTCTTGATAAAAATAGGCCGTAATAGACAATTAGGAAAGGATCATAATCTCTTGTTCGAAATAGTCAATCTTTAGCATAATAATTAAAAAACAAAATGAAGTAATCCCTTATTGATACAAATAGTTTGAGATTAAAACAACTCTTTCTTCTTCACCCCACTAATCTTTTCTGAAAACATTGTATTGGCCCTGGTCCCTCCTTGGACAGGTGCACCTTAGCTTATGACAAAAGCATAAGTTCAGGGTGGCTAATGGAGAAATAAACATTGTCGTGGTACTGACCCAAGCTTTGTTATTGTGAACCTTGACTCATGGTAAAGCCATTAGTTGAGGGTGGCTGTTATGAGGAATACATTGGAAAGTGGGGTTGAAAAAATAAAGAGTAAGAAAGAAAAAAAAAGTGATTTAAAAAAAATAATAATAAAAATATTTATAGAAAATAATAAAGACAAAAAAAAGATGAGAGTCACTTACACATAAGGAGAAGAAAAGAAGAATAGCAAGGTGAAAGAAAATTGAGAAATAGGACAAAATAAAATGATAAAAAGGTAGTACGCTTAGGCGATATGTCAACGAGGGCAAAAAGTAACTAAAATATACCTAAATATACCCTTCCTGACCCTGAGCCTATGTTACAAGCTAAAAAAGTCCTATCGTGATCCTAAGATATGTTATGGCGAACTTAGAAGCAGTGATAATAATAGGAAGCCTATGGCAATAGTATAAATAAGTTGTGATGTTTTTATGAGAGCGAGTGTTTAAAAGTAATCCTTATACTTAATGTGCAATAATTATTTGAAAAATGATGATGTTATGTTGAAGTTAGAACACTAGTTGTAATACAGGAAAAATTAGCACCTAGGTGAGAGATCGAAGAGTATAGATGTCAGTTTGTTGTGAGTATGTGTCATAGTCTAATCAACATTATTCATTCGTAATAGTGATAACATGCATAAACATAATGAGACTAATATGGATTGATAGCAAAATGATTACGAAAGCTAAAATACAGATACTCTTGTAAAAAGATTTTGTAGTGAGTCGTAGTGCATCGCTTGAGTTGAGGGTGTTGATATACAGTGGTTTCACAGTACTTTCCATGCTTTTTCCTTAGGCTTAGTGTCTGTCTAAAGCCTTTTTGTTGAAGTTTTAAATTTATTTCCATACATAGGAGAATGCAGAGATTTTTAGCTAAATTGCTGAAGTGACCACCTAAGGACGAAATGACGGTCCGTCGTGTATGTGACGGTTCGTAGGGGTCAAATGTTGTGATAAGATAATGGCTGCTGAAGGAAGTTTGGGAATTCTTACGAAGTGTGCTAATACAGAAGCTCAATGCTAAAAGAGAGTAGTCTCAGTACCCAACTTCAGAAGATTCTAATTGTCGTGGAATGATGCCCCTCGACGGATCTTCGTGCTAGCAAGAGTCTGTCATACCTGTTTGTCGAGGGTAACAGAGAGTTGATGAAGAAAAGCAACAGAAAAAGAGCTAAGTATGGAGCGACGGAAGACCATGATGGTCCGTCGTGTTCACGACGGTCCGTCACTAGGGTCGTCGACTCAGACGCATTTTGGGCATAATTTTCCTTAAATAGATATCCCTCTTTTATTAAATTTTGTTTCTTATACATAGTCCAAAAAGAATCATTTTTAGGGTTAGACTCTTGAATAATTCTCTGTTTTATTGTCTTAGTATTGAACTTTCTATTTTCGGATTTGTACTTTTCCGGAATCGATTATTGGTGTTTTGTGATTTATTTAAGTAAATTTCTTTATTTTTTTCGTTCTCATCACAGTATGTGCATGAAATATTACATTATTATTATGAATTGTGTTATTATTTGCATGGGTAACTAAACTCCATAACTAGGGTTGTGGGAACCATGGGTAAATAACAAGGTAAACCTAATCAAAATAACGATTCTAGAATAGTGTCTTGCATGTATTGATGATTCTTTTGCTTAGATGTTTTTTTAACGGATGGACAATGTTAGAACTCTCCTTATTGGTACTTGACGGACCAAGGAGGTAGATAATAGGAAAAGAATTATAAACATAAATTTTGCGTATACTATCTAATAGGCTAGTGTCGGTTGGTACGATGTAAGAACTTAGTCAAATATCGAATATGATGCTTAATATGAGGCAATGATAAGGTTTAGTAAAGCAAACACGTAGCCGGACCAAGGTATGGAGTGAAATTCTTTAGATGCCGGACCAAATATTTGGAGATACCTAACTAATCACTTTGCATGGAAGATACTAGGAAAGGATTGTTATAGCTAGAATTACCGAGTTAGGAGCCTGTGGTGAACACTTACGCCCTAGTTACTCTCATTACATGATTTAACTCCAATACTTGAACATGTCACTTGTTTAGATTAAATTAGATAATTTCTTTCATTAATCAAAATCCCCCTTTAGTTATTTGTTTTAAGGAAATAATTAACTAAACAGAAGTAATAATAGAATAAAGTTAAGTCTGAACCATTTTTCTCGTGGGAACGATCCCAACCTCACCAGTTGGGTTCTTTACTTGATGCGACAATTTATACTTTGTTTTGAGAATAAAATTTGAGCGTATCACATCTCCAATCAAGCTGCTGGAGCATGGGAAGGAACTTGATTTACCCCAGCAGCTCTTCCTCTAATCTCTTCGCCTGCGTTTCTCCTTGTATACATCTTTATGAATCTCAAGATTTGATGTTAGATACGCTCTTAACATAAAGAAATCAGACATTAGAGAAGGCACAATAAGATCACAAGAAGGGAATTTTTCATATGAATCATGCAATCACTAATTCAATATAGTTGTGCACTTCACTACCATAACATAAAAACTACTCGATGTGGTTGATGCAAAGTTATTTTCATCGGAATTTAACCTAACGCTCTGATACCAACTTTGTCAGGACTGGCGTATAGACTCCAGACGAGACCAGCGTCGTATACCTCTAAGAGGTCACAGAAAAACCTACATACGTCATTATTACTTCATATAGGTTAATTTTAGTGGAAAATTGGAACTTTTTGTTACTTAACATTCATAAAATACATTCTACTTAAAATCATAAACGTTCACAGTCAACCATCTAATATTATGATCATAAATAAAAGAGATAGTTACAAAATGCATTAAGTGTATACTTGCCAAAATGGCACCAATACAATGTCTTAAATAAGATGAGAAAGAAACGCTAGTGGAACTTACTCCACTTACCCAAACCTATATCTATGCTAAAATATAATGGGCAAGCGTCCTCGAAAGCATGAGGGCCTACCAAATCTGGATGAATGATCCACGTCCGGATAGCTTTAGGGGTCGACCTGTATGCTCTTACGTCCATGTAACAACCCTAAAAATGGATTTGCTAAGTAATGCTTAATATGTCTAGAATGCCAACGATTAGATCATGTTCACACGTATTGATGCACGTAGAACCAGAATTCGGAACAGTTTCTACATCCAATCCAACTAACTTGAGGAGTTAGTTGAGCTAGGAAAGGATTGGTACAACCATGTAGGGCTCCTGAATACGAAGATTTACTCGAAGGAGTCTTTACCATACATAAAAAGAGGAAATCTTAGGTTTGGAGGGTATAGGGGTAAAATTGTATTTTTCCAGGCTAAGGGTAATATCAAAATTACCCAAAATATATAATTAATTATTTAATTAATAAGGTGAAGGGGCACTTTGGGGAGAATACATACCAGATGCATAAGTCTTGCACTAAATAATCTTAGAAAGATATGAATCACTTTAGCGGATGATGAATGAAGCCTCATGGCTTGTGTGTATAGACCCATAAGTCTAGAATTTGTTTAAAAATAACTGAACCTAAGATGTATGTAATGAAATGATGTAACCCTAGAAGGGTTAAGTAAGAGGGTAAAACACACAAAATGGCCAAGTGCATTGGCACATATTGAAATTAACTATGAAATGATGAAACGAACAATGAAATGATGGAATCAACAAAGAAATGATGAAATGAACAATGAAATCATGAAACCCTAGAATGGTTAAGTAAGAGTGTGAAACACACTAATTGGCCAAGTGCATTGGCATATAATAAAATGAACATTCAAGTAAAATGGGGTAAGTAAATATGAAGATAAAATGTGCTAATGTTAATAAATATTGTGACAACATGATATGAGACTAATGTAAAAGATAAGAGCAATCTCAAATAAGACTATGTAAATGTTACCAAAACGTACTCACTTATGAGAGTGTAATGTTAATGATGAGACCAATCTCTATGAACACTCTAATGAAAGTATTGATATTAATACACTTAATACCAATGATGAGATGAGAAATCATCTATTGATCTTTGATGTCCTAATACTACAAGCCAGCTTCAATGACATATTAGTTGAACGCAATGGAACTTTATACTGAGCGCCGATAGACTAGCTATGAGTGGTGATGCCTTCTTTCTGTAAGGGCGGAGGTTCATGTAATCATCATGAGATGAGACTGTCCGGTATGCCAGGTATGGGTCTCCTTATATCTCCTAGTCTTCAAACATATACTGCCAATATAGGGATCTGGCAGGGTTCAATCCCTATGTACGCTAGCTTATTTTTTACTCACTTTTGTTGGTGATTCCACCTTTTTTTTGTGTAGGGTTTCATCACACTGGATATCATGATGCTCACATGATCTATGTCGATTAAAGTTAAAGTTTTCAATGAATGATTGAGGCCAGCCTCAAATGATGCACATAAAAAAACAAATGATACAAAAGGTGTTAGGATAGGATAATCAAGAGGTGTGTTAGATTCAATAATTACATTAGGTCATTCTTGGTCATTGCACAACGAACCCTATGAAACTCTTAAACTACATTCTAGGTATAGCTGGTGTTTACACTGTCCCATGAATCAAATGAAATTTAGTACGTATGAATGAATGAACCAGACTCGGTGTTTGATAAAGTAGACTCCCTAGTTGAGGTCCCATAAGTTGAGAGCACATTTTTTGGAAGTGTTAATATCAAGTCCATGATCCCAATGTCTCATGGAATGCGAATAAATGATATGAACAACGTTATTTGTTATATGAATTATGATATGTTTGATGTGAAATATGTTATGTCCTGTTTGCAAAATGATAAATTTGAAATTGCATCTTACACTCCTTGCATGACTTTCCAAATCCGAATTTGGCAGGTCCATTGACTTTCCTGATCCAAATTTGGCAAGTCCACTGACTTGACTTTCCATAAAACATGTTGTTAGGAAAGAGCTATTCTTTCTCACGCGTGTCCTTGGTGTGTTCTTGACTATACCCATACTTAGTACAAGTGTGTACTAATTCCATACAAATATCTACTTTTAGGTGAAGGTATAGATGGATGTTAGATCTTATCATACGATGTTGCAGTTATCTGGACGTGGATCTTTCATTCGGACTTGATAGGCCCTCATGATGTTGAGTCTATCTACTGTTATTAACTTGATTCGATGTATTCTTTAACTAGTGGAGCATGTTCCAGTAGTGTTTCATTTATAATTTTATTGTAAACTTTGTATTGGTGCCGTTTTTGCATGTACACATTCAATGCATCTACGAACTATTTGTTTCATTTGATTATCTTAATGTTAGATTGTTGATAATTAACAATTATACATGTAATGTTTGTATAGGAACGCAAGGTTGAATTCCGAGGATATTAAGTTCACATCAACCACATTGAGTAGTTTCTTAGTCATGGTAGTGAAGTGCACCACTATCCTGGATTAGAGACAGCATGATGCGTAGAATACATGTCCCTTCCTCTAATATTATCGTACCTTCTCTAATGTCAGATTTCCTGGTGTTAAGAGAGTATCTAACATCAACTATTGAAGTTTCAAAAAGATGAATACAAGGAGAAAAGCAAGCAGAGAGGTTGCATGAGCAACTACTAGGGTAATTCAGGTTACTTCCCAGGCTCGGGCTATTGGAATAGAGATGCCTGTTAACCCAAATGGGTTGATGGATGGAAAAGTAAAGGGAAATTTTGTACAGATGGCCCAACCTAGAACATTACAAGCTCATGATATTGGGTTTGATTGATGTGGAGAAGTCGGAGTTGGCATCCTTCCAGCTAAGGGATGTAGCTCAATCCTGGTATAAAATGTGGCAGGAGAGAAGGGCCTTAGAAGGAGATCCTATTTATTGGTATCTTTTCAAGATGGCTTTTATAGAGCGGTTATTTCCAAGATAAATGAAGAAGGCTAAGGTTGAAGAATTCATCAACCTTAATGAGGGCTCGATGTTAGTCAGGGATTACTCCCTGAAGTTCATAAAACTTTAGAAATCAGGAGAGACCACATTGATGGAAGTGTGGAAAACTACATGGAGGAGAGTGTATGATGGGCACTAACGCTTGTTACAATTGTGGAAACTGGGTCACATGGTTAAGGATTGTTCGATTAGGAGAAGTCAAGAACAAGGGAAGGAGAGAGTTAAGTCTAATGGTCCAAGTGAAGAGGCTCCAAGGAGGCAACGATTCTTCGCACTTAAGTCTGATGGTGCACGGGAAGGCGCCTCTGGTGAAGTCTCGGGTGAGTAGCGTTAATTAATACTTCTAGTATTTGACAGTGGATGGCGTGTATGCACTAGTATGAGGTTAATATGTTTGAGACATCTTGTTGGTTGCTGATTTATATGATTTATATGATTTATATGTTTACTTATGTTGTATGCTTTTATGAGACTAGTTTATGATAGAGTTCCTTAGTCTATTAATGTGAAACTACTAGTAGGTTTCTAGGATGTGCACCGTCATTTTATTATGTGAATCAGATATTTACCAATGGGGAGTATTGGATTACTTATGTATGCATATATTCTATAGATGACTTCATTATTGTTAGTAAAGAATAGTTTCATTCGAGGAGTAATGTTCTTAAGGGGAGGAAAATGTAATAACCTTAAAAATGGATATGCTAAGTAATGCTTAATGGGTCTAGAATGCCAACGATTAGACCGGGTTCACACATCTTGATGCACGTAATACAAGACTTTGGAACCCTTGCAAAAATCAAAGCAAACTAAGTTGGGGAGTTAGTTGAGCTAGGAAAGGTTGGGTACAACCATGTAGGGCTCCCAAATACGAAGATTTACTCGAGAGAGTCATTAACGGACTTAAAAAGAGAAAATATTAGGTTTGGAGGGTATAGGGGTAAAATAGTCTTTTTCCAGGATAAGGGTATTATCATATTACCCTAAATATATAATTAATTTTTTAATTAATAAGGTGTATGGGCACTTTTTGGAGAGAGAGACAAAATTGAGCTCTTGCAGTGAGGTCTTGCTTCACCTGGATTCGAGCCTAGGTGGAAGCAAATAATTAATGTGATTTGTATTTATGCTAATGAATTAATATAATTAATTAATAATTATTATTTATTAGCTTATTTAAAATAATATAAAAATCAGATATTTATTAAATAAATAGAAAACCTATTGACAAAGTCCTAAAACTAGACTCCTAAACCTCTTATAACTCCAACTTTCTCTCACGTTTATCTCTCCATTCACACACTCAATCTATGTTTCTCTTTCACACGAAATTCTCTGCCTAAATAAGATACAAAAGCATAAAAATAAAACAAGTTCTTCAGACTTGAAGAACTCACACGAAATCACAAGAAAACAAACACTATCGCACACTAGGCTAACAGAGGTTGTCGTTCAAGTTGAGTATTGAGGAGGCTTAGACTTGTTCTAGAGTGGAGTTTTTGTGTAGAAACTTCAAGGTTTGAACGTCAAAATAAGGAATCAGTTTTCTCTCTTGGAATCCTTTCTACAAGAGAAATTTCTTTCTACAAAATTCAAACGTATGAAACTAGGGTTGTCCCCTTGATTGTTGAACTCCTTGTGCCTAGTCTCCTTCAGATTTCAATCTTAAATAGGTTAGAAAACATGTTGTTGGTATGGTTGCTGGTATCTAAGTGTGAAATGTGACATTCTTTGTGTTTTTGTGTTTGGAAATAGCAAGCATGTTCAATGATGTCAACCGAAAATGATGTAGTGCAATATGTAAATGTTTGGTGTTCTTGTTATCTGTTTTAAATCTTAAAATGGTTATTTTGATTGCTGAAATTAACGTGCATAAAATGTGTAATTCGAGATGTTCATCTGAAGTGTATGTGACTGATTTTATGTGGAAAGTTGCAGCTAAAACAACAATGAATCTACACCTAAGAATGTGTTAAACGAATCCATGAAATCTACCCCAAAAAGGTGTTAATGATCCATGACTTTTCCTAAGTTTTCACGTGAAAATATTGGTAAAAATAAGGTAAAAAAATAATTTATTTTCCATAAAAACAACAAGATTCATTTAGACTAAAGTATAGAGGAGGAACTCGAAATTTAATTTGTTTTAAAAGGCATGAGGCCACCAGGGTTCGAACCAGTGACCTCATCCGTGTGATGCCTTAAATTCGCAAGAAAATATATGGGATCAGGGGGGATCGAAATGGGGAATGCTGGAAGAATGTGTAGAGCACAACAATTAATAAAATAAAATGGGAGGCGTGGGAATCAAACTCAGGACCTCCAGGCAGCGAATGAAAGGAAAGAAAAATAAAAGCAAAGAAATGTGAGGCGAGGGAATCGAACCCACGACCTCAAAGCTGTAAAGGAGAAAGGGATAAATAAAAATAAAGTAAAGTGAGGTTGTGGGGACTCAATACCACAACATCACTGCCAATGCATAGTTAAGTCAAACATTAAATAAAAATAAAATAAGGAGGTTGTGGGGTTCGAACTCACAGCCTCATAGTCCCTAGCGAATTGAAGAATAATTAAAAAGAGATTGTGAGGGTTTGATCCCACAACCTCATGGTCTATGAAAAATTGGACAAAAGGAAATAAATTTTTAAATGAAAAATAGAAGGGGTTGTGGGGGTTCGATCCCACAACCCTCCGGCCAAATGAGAGGAGAATCCAAGTTGAAAAATAAAGATAGAATGTTGATGTTGGGGCTCAATTTAGTGTCCTAATGTCATGAAGACTAAAAATAAATTCAAGGAAAATGTAAGTATTGTCCAAGGGGTTCGAACTTGGGTTCCCTTTCTCAAGTTAATATTGATACATAAGTCATACGTCAATTAATTATTCAAGAATAATGCTGCCTACTTAGATCGAAATTGAGATCTTGGCATACATACAAGATGCATAAGTCTTGTACTAAATAATCATAGAAAGATATGAATCACTTAAACGAACGATCAATGAAGCCTCATGGGTTGTATGTATCGACCCATCATGCTAGCATATGTTTAAAAATAAGTGAACCTAAGATGTTAAGTAAGAGGGTAAACAACACTAAATGGCCAAGTGCATTGCCACATAATGGAATGAACAATGAAATGATGAAATGAACAATGAAATGATGAAATGAACAATGAAATGATTAAACCTTAGAAGGGTAAGAAAGAGTGTGAAACACACCAAATGGCCAAGTGCATTGGCATATGATGAAATGAACATTCACGTAAAATGGGTTGAGTAATCAGGAAGAGTAAATGTGCTAATGTTAATGAATGTGGTGACAACATGATATAATGCTAATGTAAAAGATGAGAGCAATATCAAATGAGACTATGTAAATGTTACCAAAATGTACTGACATATGAGAGTGTAAACTTAATGAAGAGACCAGTGTCTATGAACACTCTAATGAAAGTATTGGGAATAACAAACTCAATACTAATGTTGAGATGAGAAATCATCTATTGAGCTATGATGTCCTCATACTAGAAGCCAGCTTCCATGACGTATGAGTTGAATGTCATGGAACATTATACAGAGCACCGATAAACTAGCTATGAGCGGTGATGCTTTCTTTCGGGAAGGGCTGAGGTTCACGTAACTCTTATGAGATGAGGCTGTCTGGCATGCCGGGTATGGGTTTCCTTATACCTAGTCTTCGAACCTATGCTGCCAATGTAGGGATCTGGCAGGGTTCAATTCCCATGTACGCTAGCATGATTTAGGTCACTTTGGCCGGTGATTCCACCTCTTTTCTGTATGGGGTTTCATGACACTGGATTTCATGATGCTCACATGATCTATGTCGGTTAAAGTTAAACTTCCCCATGAATGAATGAGGCAAGCCTCAAATGACGGACATAATGAATCGAATGATACCAAAGGTGTTAGGATAGAATAATCAAGAGGTGAGTTGGATTCAAGTAACGACATTAGGTAATTCTTGGTCATTGCACAACGAAGACGATGAAACGTTTAAATTACATCCTAGGTATAGCTGTTGCTTACACTGGCCTAATAATGAAATGAAATGAAGTACGTATGAATGAATGAGGCATACACTCTGTTTTCTAAATTAGACTCCCTAGTTGAGGACCCATATGTTGAGCCCTCATTTTTGGGAAGTATTAATGTCAAGTCCATAATTTCAGTGTCTCATGGCATACGAATGAATGATATGAACAATGTTATGTGGTATATGAATTATGATATGTGCTATGTGAAATATGCTATGTGCTGTTTCCAAAATGATAAATTTGATGATGCATGATACACTCATAGAATGACTTCCCAAATCCAAATTTGGCAGGTCCATTGACTTTCCTGATCAAAATTTGGCAAGTCTATTGATTTGCCTTTCAGTAAATCATGTTGTTAGGGAAGAGCTATTCTTTCTAAAGCATGTCCTTGGTTGTGTGCTTGCATATACCCATACTTAGTACAAGTGTGTATTAATTCCATACAAATATCTACTTTTAGGTGAAGGCAAAGGTGGACTTTAGATCTTACAATACGACGTTGCAGCTAGCCAAACGTGGAGCTTTCATCCGTACTTTGTAGGCTTTCATGATTTAAAGGTTGTGTACTTTAATTACATAGATTACATGTAGTCTTTAACTAGTGGAGCATGTACTACTAGTGTTTCATTTCCCATTTAATTTTAGACTTTGTATTGGTGTCGTTTTGGCAAATACACATTTAATGCTGCTACAAACTATTTCTTTTATTTGATGATCTTAATGTTAGATGGTTGATGGTGAATAATTATACATGTAATAGAACGTTTAGTAAGCATGTTAGGAAACAAAAAGTTACAATTTTTTCGCTAAAATTAATCTAGGCAAAGTAAGAATGACGTATGTAGGCCTCTACGACCTCTGAGAGGTCAACAAAGCCGGACTCGTCTGCGGTCTGAACTCCGGTCGTGACAGTCGACCTATGCCTGCACCTAAAAATAGAGTGTTGTATGGGATAATTACACACTTGTACTAAGTATGGGTATATACAAGCACATATCAAGGACATGCATGATTAATAAGAGTTGTTTCCTATCGATATGAATTATGGAAAATCAAGTCAGTGGACTTGCCAATTTCGGATTAGGAAAGCCATGCGATGAGAGTAACATGCATCATCATACTTATAATTTTCCAAAGAATACATAACATATTACACATATCATTTCACATAGTTCATATCATTCTTTCATATGCCATGAGACCCTGGACTGATGGACATGACATTAGTACTTCAAAAAATGAGGAATCGACATATGTGACCTCAACTAGGAAGCCTTCTTTAACAAACACAAAGTCAGCTTCATTCACTCATACGTAATTCATTTTCATTCTTTCATATACTAGTACAACCACTACTCATACCTATGATGTAGTTTAAGACTGTCATCAGGTTCGCTGTGCAATGACCAAGAATAACCTAGTGTTATTACTTATGTCTAGCTCACCACTTGATTATCCTATCCTAACACCTTTGGTATCGTTCATTCCTTTATGTGCATTCGTTGAGGCTAGCCTCATTCTTTCTTGGGGAACTTTAACCTTAACCAACATACATCGTGTTAGCATCATGAAATCCAGTGTGTAATCCCCACACCGAAAAGAGGTGGAATCACCGGCCAAAGTGAACCAAAAGATGCTAGCGTATATATGGAATCGAAACCTGTGAGATCTCTATATTGCCAGTATAGGTTCAAAGTCTAGGAGATATAAGGAGAACCATACCCGGCATTTCCAGACAGTCTCATCTTATGAGAGTTAAGTGAACCCCTTCCCTTCCCAAAGGAACGCATCGCCGCTCATAGCTAACATATCGGTGCTCAGTATATAGTTTCATCACATTCAACTCATACATCATGGAAGTTGGCTTTTAGAATGAGCACATCATAGCTTATTAGATGATTCCTCATCTCATCATTAGTATTAACTATTCATTGACTTCAATACTTTCATTACATTGTTCATATAGAGTTGTGTTTTCATTAGCTTTTCACTCTTATAGGTGAGTACGTTTTTATAAAATTTAGTTAGGCTCATTTGAGATTGCCCTCATCTTTCACATTAGCCTCTTATCATATTGTCACTTCATTCATTAACTTTAACACATTTGCTTTTAATAATTAGTCACCCCTTCACTTGAATGTTCATTTCATCATATGCCAATGCACTTGTCCATTTAGTGTGTTTCACACTCTTACTTAACCCTTCTAGGGTTACATATTTTTATCACATACATATTAGGGTCACTTACTTTTAAAAGTATGCTAGACATATGCGTCCATACAAACAAGCCATGAGGCTTCATTCATTGTTTGTCTAAGTGATTCATGTTTACCCAAGATTATGCGCTACAAGAATTATGCATGTTGTAGATATGCAAAGATATTGAATTTTATCTTTAAAGGCAGCATTCATTAAATATTTGTTTACGTACGACTTATATGTCAATACAGAATTGGGAAAGGGAACCCGATTTCGAATCCCTTGAACAACACTTAATCTTATTTTAAACTTGGTAATTACATTTTTCAGATTTTGGAGACCATAGTTCGATTCCCATCAACCTCATAATATTATTTTCTTGTTCTCCTCTCCTTTTTCGTTTTAAGGTTAGGAGGTTGTGGGTTATATCCCCCACAAGCTCATTATTTTTCTTTGAATTTATCTCTTAACTTTATCACCTGCCCTAGAGGTTGCGGTTTCAATCCCCACTCTCCACATAATTTTTCTCTTTTATTATAATCCTAAATCTCTCATCCATTCAAGAGGTTGTATGTTCAATCCGCACTCTCCACATTTTTTTTCTCCTTTATTTTTCTCCTAACTCTCTCATCCATTCAAGAGGTTGTGCGTTCAATCCCCACTCACCACATCTATTTTTCCTTTTATTTTTCTCCTGAAAATTTTAGGAAAACTTTCATTTGGTTAGGTCATGGGTTCAATTCCCAATGACATCACGTTAAAAATTTTTAACAACATAGCTAATTTTCGTTGTCATTGGTCGAGACTCCAATTTCAAGCAATCTGGAAATTTGGTCTATTTCAATTCATTTTCCTCTCAATCTTTTTATTATTTTGTTTTGCTTTCATGTGATGATGTTTTGGGTTCAATCCTCAGTGATCTCACTTAATTTACATTCATTTTTCATTGCATTTTGTACCACTTTTTTTAGACAAACCCAACCTACCAAATGCTTTGAATTTATTCACTATTTTAAGCATCTTTTTATTATCATTCATAAGTTAATTCTTAAGGAATTTCGTGGATCATTTGGTGCATCTTTAAGTGTAATTTTTTTTATTATATTCAGCCAAGAATTACCATTAAATCCAGCAACATTAAACCACTTTTACACCTCAAGATTTACTCAAACATTCATATATAAAATTCAACCATAAAGACATATCATTTTTAAGGATTAAAACTGAAAATCATGTTACGGCATACACATACAATTTTTTCGAAAATTAGGCAGACATACTTCATCGTTCAAACAATTTCAAACACGTAATCATGAACACATTATCACGAAAATCACACTTCATACCTTATCTACCAGCAAACATACAAACCTATGATCAGTGATAGGAGCTAGTGACAGGGAACGTGTAATGGGGAACAATCCTAGTTTCGGAATATAATTCTCTGAGTCTTAAGGGTCTCTTGTGAAAGGGACCAAGGGTAAGAAAACCCATACCCGAATTTAACATTGTTCAATACTTGAACTTGCTGCCCAAAACTTCTCGAAATTCACGTCCAATCCCGAAACTCACACCTTACCTAACTAGTGTATTGCATTTTTCTTAACGTTTTCAGATTACTTTCTTGTTTGTTTTTTCCGTGATAGTTCTTAAAGTGTGAAGAACTTTTGTTTTCTAATTTTTTTCTCACGTTTGGCATCCAGAAAAAAAGTGTGAAATGAGAGAGATATAGACGTGAATGAGAGAGAGAGATAAACGTGAAAGATGTGAGTGGCTTAGGATTAGGTGAAAATACTAAGTCTCTACATAAGTAAATCTTAGACTCAAAAATAATTGGGGCACGACTCATACAATACAAAATATTGAATAACTTAGCCTATTACAATACATTAATAAAAAAAGTCTAAAGATAGCTATGCCCTCAAGTCAAGTGAGGACTTACATCAACTTTGCTTGAGCGATTACTAGATTCAATACTTTGTCCAAGACACCTCTCACAAGTTTATCACACCGTTAGAGATAGACCAGAATTAGGAATTAGTACAAACACATGTACTTAGTATGACTTATGCATAATATCATGAGGAACATACATTTATGAGAAATATGCTCTTTTTGATTCGAATATCAAATTAAAGTATAAGAATAACATTTAAACCAAAAATATAACATTTATAACACAAAACAAGTTATATGCAATTTAATATATCAAATTAATGAACTTTACAGTGAGCTTACAGTGAACTTCACTCGCTACTAGAAATTAGGCCTACGACAACGGAATTTTCAGAAACGCTTAAGATAGCATTATAATAAAGATCTATTGCAATTATTTGAACCGTTGCAAAAGGATTAGGTGCTTTTTAGACGACTTGGTAGGTTCAACAAAGTGTCGAAGGGTTCTATCTTGGTGAAATGTTTAGGATGTATATATGTGTAAAAGAATGGCTTAGGTATGCTAGGACAAGTGAGGAGTTCCAATGTCCAAGGTAAATTAAAAGACAAGAGGCCAAGGTTGTCCAATAGGGAGGCTACTTCCCCACTGTTAAGGGGCATGACCATGACTCTTGGCGTTGACCACGGCTAAGGTGGGGAGCATCTAAAGAATCATTATCCATGGTTGTGGGGAGTTTCAAAGGAATCCTAGATATTGTCCAAGACAAAACGAGTAACTCCACGACTTGTGGTAAACATGACGTAGGGAAAAGGGCTGCGTTGAAAAGGCCTTAGCTAAAAAGGTGTGTGAGTTGGTGAGTGAAGGTAAGGTGTTGTATAAGAGAACCACGAGCCACTTGAAGCGCTATGATGCATATTCACGGAAGGAGGGAAGGTGCTCTGTGGTCTTGAAACATTCATTTTTGAATGACACTTCACATCTTTTTGAATCATAGAGGGTTTTTTTCAAAAACACATCAACACACTTGAAACATTATATTTGTTAATATCTAATTCACAACTTACTCTGGATGAGGCATATCACTCAAAGCTTATCTGAAGTTTCATATCTGAGATTTAGGAACTTCCTTTACAACTTACTTAAACTCAATGCACATCATAACTAATGCAACACAAAAATCATGTCAACGCTATACAAAAACAGAAACATGAATGCAAGCATGAACTCATATTAACTCATAAAGTGCAAGAATAAAACACAGTTATGGACTTAAAGCGCGAAAATTAACTAATGCACTAAAATTAAGAGTTTCATAAACAAAATCAGACTTAGGAAGAGTATATCTAACCTCAAGAACTGAACAAGTGAGGGTAAATGGATCTCATATCGGCCTAGGCCTGCCATGTTGCTTCCTCAAAAAGGTAGTTCACCCATAACACTTTTACCATGGCAACTCCTTCTTCTTCAGCCGTTTCACATGGCGATCTAAAATATAAACTGGAACATCTTCGTAGGAAAGTTTCTCATCGACTCCTAACCCCTCAAAAGGCAGAATGGATGCTGGATCGCCTAGATACTATTTAAGAATCAAAACATAAATACTGGATGAACAGAAGCAAAGTCATTTGGTAACTTTAGTTCATAGGCAACATTCCCAACTCGCTGTAAGTTCTCAGAAGGACTTATATACCTCGGACTGAACTTCCCTTTCTTACCAAACCTCATCATCCCTTTTATGGGTGATATCTTCAGGTGAACTTGATTACCTACCTCAAATTCAAGAGCTTTTTTCCTGTTATAAGCATGGGATTTTTGACGAGTGTAAGCAGTCTCCAATCTATTCATGATCACTCTCACCTTTTCCGCTGACTCATTTATGATCTCAGAACCAAGGATTGAAGACTCTCCTACCTCAAACCACCCAACTTAAGACCTAAATCTCCTGGCATATAGTGCTTCAAAAGGTTCCATCAAATACTGGAATGGTAGCTATTATCCAAACTCCCTTGAAGTCAATAACACATGCACTTAGCATGTCTTCAAGGGTCTGAATGGTACACTCTGCTTGTACATCTCTCTAGGGATTAAATGTAGTACTAAGCTTCACCTGTGTACCCAAGCTATTTTGGAACGATCACCAAAAGTTAGAAGTGAATTGTGCTCTCCCGTCTGATATGATAGATAAAGGAATCCAATGCCTCCTCACTATCGCATCAATATACAACTTTGCATAATCGTCGTCCCTGTAAGTAGACTTCACACATATGAAGTGGAGTAGACTCAGTGATCCTATCAACAATGATCCAAATTGAATCATGCAGTCCCCTTGTCCTGGGCAGACCAACCACAATATCAATATTAATAGCCTCCAACTTCAATGTTGGGATCTCAATCGACTGGTTAAGACCTCCAGGCTTAAGATGTTTGGCCTTTAACTTTTTTTAATTGGGGCACTCCTCCACAAACTTAGAAATTTCTCTCTTCTTACATTCCCACCAATAGATCTCCTTGAGATCATGATACATCTTGGTTGAACCTAGATGTATAGAACACCTTTATCCATGAGCCTCTGCGATAATATTAGTACTCATATTATCAATATTGCGACACTAAATCTGCCCTGGTATCTAAGCACACAATCCTCCCCTAGGGAAAATGATTCATTCACCTTACTCAACACTGAATCTTTCAACTTCATGAGCACTGGGTCGAGATGTTCCTTATCCTTAACATCAATAACACGTGAGGATTCAAAACAGGAATGAACTGAAACACCCCCACTTGATGTATCTACCAGTCGTACACCAAACCTTGAAATTTGTGTACCCCTTTAACTAGCTCCTTCTTCTCATCATCAATATGAGTCACACTACCCATGCTCAATCGACTAAACGCATCCGTCACTACATTGGCCTTACATGTGCGATAGTGGACACTCATGTCATAATACTTGAGTATCTCTAGCCATCTTCTCTGACGAAGATTCTATTCTCTCTGTTAAAAACATACTAAAAACTCTTATGGTCAGTAAATACATAAACATGTACACCATATAAGTAATGTCTCCAATGTTTTAACGCAAATACCATAACAGCTAACTCAAGATCATGGGTAAGGTAATTCTTCACGTGGATTTTAAACTATGTTGATGCATATGCAATCACCTTTCCATCCTGCATAAGAAAACATCCAAAACCTACTCGGGAAGCATCACAGTATACGACATACCTTACACTACTCTTCGGCAATGTGAGAACTGGACTGAAGTGAGTTGGTCTTGGGATTTTAGAAGAACTTTTAAGAAGTTTCAGACCTCTCAAACATCGCCTTCTTCTTTGTTAATGCTTTCAATGGAGCATCAAAAGAAGAAAATCCATCAACAAACCTGCGATAGTAATAAGCCAAACCTAAGAAACTCCGAATGTTTATAGGAGTTTCGGGTATCAATCCTTTTCGGATCAACCTCTACACCTTGGTCGTACACAACATGACCAAGGAAGGTCATTGATCTTAGCCAAAACTCACATTATCTAAATTTTGCATACAACTGATGCTCCTTGAGTACTTGCAATGTCATTCTCAAATGTTGTTCAAGCTTTTCTCTAGTCTTATTGTATATGAGAATGTCAACTATGAATACTATGACAAAAGAATCAAGGTACTCACGAAATACCCTATTCATAAGATCCATAAACGTGGCTGGTGCGTTAGTGAGAATAAATAATATGATAATAAACTCGTAATGACAATACCTTCTACGAAAAATAGTCTTAGGAGTGTCCTCTTGTCTTACTCTAAGATGGTGATACCCTGATCGAAGATATATTTTAGAAAAGAAACATGAACCTTGGAGCTAATCAAATACATCATCTATTCTAGGTAGAGGGTATTTGTTCTTTATAGTGACTTTGTTGAGTTTCCGATAATCGCTACACATTCTAAGAGTTCCATACTTTTTCTTTTCGAACAACACTGGAGTAGCCCATGGGGATATGCTCGGCAAGATGAAGCCCGTATGAAGTAGATCTCTTAACTACATATTAAACTATTTATGTTAAGTTGGAGTCATTCTATAGGGAGGAATGGAAATTTATTTGGTATTGTGATCGAAGTCAACACTAAAATCAATTTCGTGTTCAGGAGTAGTTCCTGGTAAATTCTCCGAAAACACATATTCAATCTCATTCACTATGGACACATAGTCTATGGAAGGAACCTCATGCTCTAAGTCATTGAATTGACTAAGTGGTATAAAATACCCTTGGGTAACATCTTATTGTATTTATGATTGGAAACAATTTGGCTTGTCGTAATTGAACTACACCCTTCCAATTCCAGCTCTAACTCATTAGGAAACTGAAACCTTACTACCTTGTTTCAACAGTCTATGGTAGCATAACTTTTATGGAACCAATCCATACCCATAATTATATTAAGTTCAAGCATGGTTAATTCTATTAGGTCAGCATAGTTTACTTTATTAAGAATAGTTGTTGAGCAATCTTTATATACTCTTTCAGCTCTAATGATGTCTCCTATGAGAGTACTAACTAGAAAGGGCTCATGCAATATTTCAGGAAGCAAGTCAAATTTACTATCTTCTAAAGGAATAACAAATGATAAAGTGGATCCTAGAATTAACAATGCATACACAAGAAAAGAGAAGACATGCAACGTACCAGTGACCACATCAACTGACTTCTTCTGTTCCTCTCCACCTTCTTAAGCATAGAATTTGTTCTTCTTAGGAGGATCAGCAACATCATTAGGATTAAGATAAGGTAGAGTATTTGCCTTGGCCTGATTCTTTGCATATGGGTAGTACCTGATAACATGCCCACTCTTGCTGAACCCATAGCAGGCATTAGTACCTACCATGCACTCACCTCCATGCAAACAACCACACTTACCATACGATTTGCTGTTACGCTGGACATTTATATATTTGCCCTTCTTGGGACCAGACTTGCCCCCTTTTGTTTTATTGTTCCTTGAAGGAGTAGGATTGCCTGAGTACTTTTGCTCCTTCTTAAACATGGGGCAGTTCTGGACTCCAAAAAAACTTCTACCAGTGCTAGAAATAACCTGATTCGAGGGCCTAGGATTTTTTTCCTTCTCGGACTCTCATTCTCTGATGACTCTCCTCCCCATGTTGTGCATGTACCATCAACCTACCAAGGTCCATGATATCATGCAACAAGGTTGCTCGACAATCCTCCTCCAAATCCTCCATTGCACTAGTCACAAACCTGCTCATCTCATCCCTTCTATTGGACACCACGGAAGAATCATATTTGGTAAGCTTAACCAATTTCGATGAGTATTCCTTGACTTACATACCTCCCTGTTGTAGGTTGATGAACTACTCAACCTTAGCCTATCTCTGCACTCTAGGAAAGAACCTCTCCAGGAATGCAGTCTTGAGAATGTCTCAAGTGATGGAGACTTCTCCTTGGGCTTATCCATCTTCCCACATTTTTTACCACACCTCAGCCACATCTTTGAGTTGATATGCATCAAACTCAGCCTTATCGTTTTCATTAACACCCATGGCTATGAGAATTTTCTAGACCTCATCCACAAAATCCTGGGGATCCTCATTAGTTTTAAATGCGAAGTAGAATAGAGGATTCATTCTAGTGAAATCCCTTAGTCTTCGAGCCATTGTGCTAGAATATGGGTTCTACCTGGGAGCAGCCTCTCTAGTGGCCAGGGTTGTGATAGACTATACATGAGTAGGGATGGATTGGGCAATCCGAACTAGCACTTTGCTCACTTCTACATCCGTCAACGTAGCCAGGTTTACAGGCACTTTTACTCCTGCAGCTGGGGCTTGAGAAGAAACTTGGATTCCTGCAGCATCTACTTCTTCAACTCTTTCTACCTCCATTTCTCCTTGTGTTTATTGTTCCAGACACAGACAAAAGAAGGAAGTTAGATGCGAGAATGACACAAAATGTCAAAACTCTACGCAGCACGATGATGATTAGAAGAAGGGAAGATTCCTAATATCACTTATTCTCTAAGTCATTATTGTGGTGCACTTCACAACCATAAGTTAGAAACTACGCAATGTGGTTGTTTTGAGCCTTAGTTTCTAGGTAATTTAAGATTATGCTCTGATACCAAGTTTATCACACCATGAGTCTAGACTATAGATGAGACCGACGTCGTTAACCTCATAGAGGTCACAGACAAACCTCTTCTTAGCTTTCATCACAGTCATACAGTTAAATTTGCAGAAAATTTAAAACATTTTTAAAACTTAGTGAAGTTTTCTTAACTTTATATAATTTTGCATAATAGTGATATACTAACATGCTCAAATTCAACAATCATTTACTAATATATTGAACAAATGAAACAAAGAATTCATAATATTATAATAGTTTGCCAAACGGTCTTAATAAAAAACCTTAGAATTACTGTTTGAAGGAAACACTAGTTACAACATCCACTAGCTATGTATAATGTACTAAAGCTACAATAATAAATGTATCATCCTCGAACTCAAGAGGACCTACCAAAGTTTTGGAGATACTAGTCGAAATCACTTAAACGTATCTTCAATCATCTTCAAGAACCTGCACCTATAAAAATAGTAATGGTATAGGGGTTTGTACACACTTGTACTAAGTATAGGTGTATGCACATAAACACTATGCATGTTCAAGGAAAGCTCTTCAAATAGCAACATGTAATTTCTCAAAAGCGAAGTCACTTTACATTCGTAATTCGTTATTTATGAATCATGCTATGAATATGTCATATTTTAATTCATTTAAAGCACTAACCTTATTTTCTATATGAACATTAGACCTTGGAATCATGAACATAATTTTAGAACAACTAGAGCAAAAGTTTATATTTTTGCTCGATTAGGTCGAGAGCTTTTTCTCAATGCCTTAGTTTATTTTTCAGTCTTTTTCATCTTCTTGTTGTGTAGTTCAATGATCTCCGTTGATCCTATTTTTTACTTACAAGTGCAATGATTCATTGTAGTCCTATACCTTTAATAAATCAAGTAAGTAATCCAAAACACTAAGGAAATTATTTGGCTACTCTACTCACAAGTTATTTCTTCTATTCTTGTTATATTGGGCATGAAGTCTTTATAACCCAATCTATATTGTCTATGCCAATTATTTTATCTTTTTGGAAAATATAATGTTGTTAGGGCACATATATTCATATTATTGGCTATGCCCATTATTTGATCATTTACATAATATAAGAAGTCATTATACGCCAATCTTTATTGATTATGCCCATAACTTGTTAAAATATCAATATTATCAAACGCTGATGATTGATATTATTTAGCTCTTGCTTTCTTAGTTCACTTTGAACTTACATTTCTTCTTCTTTGTTTCTAACTTTCATAAAGAAATCTTTAGTACTAAGATCATGTGAGCTAACATGAAATTCATTGTCAACCCTACAATGAAAAAGTTATCAAATCATAGAAACCTACACATAATTATAAGTTATCACCATTTACCAACAACATGCTTAAGATTTGCATTATACATACTACTAGAAGTCGAAAATATGGATTACAAGGGAGATGAACATTCGAAAGTTTCATTGGGATCAACCCTACTTTCAGATCTCTTGAATTCAAAACATTTGAAAATCCTATTTGTAAAGGAAACCAAAATAGAAAAAAATACCTTACTGTATAATTGAATTTACGAAGCTCACTTTGCAGTTTGCACAAAAACCTTGAAGGACTGCCTTGAAATCGCTTAAGGTTTTTCTTACGTTTGTTAACTTTTTTGAGTCGTATGTTCCTAGTGGTTAAAAGTGAGTCTAAGTCTTAGAAACTGATATTGAATAAATAAATTTAGGCTAATTAACTTAATTAAAGAAATCAATTACCTAATTACAAAAATACCCCTCCTAAATTTAGTAAAAATAGGAGAACATTTAACATAGCCAAATTTTAAATTTTCCTAAGAGTTTCGAGTTTGACCTTCAATTTTAGTTATTTAAGTTGCTTATTTAATTAATCAAGTGATCTTGGGTAATTGCTAATGTACCCTTAAGTCGTTATGACCATAATCAACCCCTTTGGACCATCCTAGATTGGGTACTAGGATGTTTCTTGAGTTATTTACCCAACTCGTTACACCCGCTTAAGTCTTAGGATTTTGGGCACACCAGTTAGTTAATTTCGGTTAGTCCTAGGTTATTAAGTTAGTTAGGTAGTTTAGTTAGAGACTAGAGTTTGTTAGGAAGCTAGGCCCCACATGGCTTTACCCATTCATGTGTATATCCCTTAACCGTCCTAACCGAATTCGGTTAGGCTTGGTTTCTTGTCTCTTGTCCGGTTAGCACATGTGCTTGAACATGTGTTGCTTCTCATTTCTTGTTGTACCAAGGATCCTCACTATATCATTGAGCACTTCTTACTCGACATGATCATTTAAAATGATCATGTGCTATGGTACCTAGGCTTGACATTTGGACGCCTCGTACCTAAATTGTAGGTTAAGGAATTAAGCATGTTATTTTAGGGTCTTCATTGAAGGTACAACTCCTAAACAAACATAGATTGGAGCAATTGAATATTAAGGTGTATTTTAAATTAGTTGATAATACATAGAAATTGTCTAACACCCTTAAGCCAATATTCTCTAACATGCAAAATATTACTCAATATTTGGCATTGGGATGCCTATGTACCCTAATACATATTCTTAAAACCTAATAGAACCTTCACTAAACAAGTACATTTTCTGGAAAGTTACATTATCCCACCCTTAAAAACATTTGTTTTCGAATGACACTACACATCTTTATGAATTAAAGAGGGTATTTTCGAAAGCACATCAACATACTTGAAACATTATATTTGTGAATATGTGATTCACAACTTACTCTGGATGATGCATATCACCCAAAGCTTATCTAAAGATTCCTATCTGAGATTGAGGAACTTCCTTCCCAAGTTACGTAAACTCAATGCACATCAAAACTAATGCAAAACAAAAATCATGTCAACGCTACACAAAAACAGCAACATGAATGCAAGGATGAACTCATATTAACTCATATAGTGCAAGTATTAAACACAGTTATGGACTTAAAACACAAAAACTGACTAATGCACTAAAATTTAGAGTGTCATTCATAAAATCAGACTTAGAAAAAGTATATCTAACCTCAAGAACTTAACAATTGACAATAATGGGATCTCATAACGGCCTCGACCTCCCATTTTTCTCCCTCAACAAGGTAGTTCCTCTATAACGCTTTTACGCAGGCAACCTCCTTGTTGCTCAGCCGCTTCACTTGGCGATCTAAAATTTCAACTGGAACCTCTGGGTAACAAAGGTTCTCATCGACTCCTAAACCCTCATAATAAAAGTCTTATGGTGATCACAATATAATAGATTTATAGTCTGATGAAGGTGAAAAAATTTTCTTGAAAATTTTTCTTAGGAAAGGGGTTGTTAGATAGGGAAGTTGAGTCCTCGTTATGTGGGTCCTTGTGAATCTTGCCTAAGGCAGGTAAGCTTGGATATTAGTTGAAACTCCCTAGTGAACTATCTTCGGTTTAATATGTTTTCCATATTTCTATGCTTAAGAAGTTTATCAGTGATCCCGAGTCTATTCTTAATAAATAGGGATTTTGTGTAAAAGACAACCTCTTCTATGACAATTAAATTTTGCGTCCAGATTGGGGAGGAAGGGTCTTGATTTGTGGGGAGGGTTGCAGAGAACTCTACAACCGTCTAAATTAATCAAGAAGGCTAGAATAACTTAAATTCTCTAGAATAACTTAGACTTTGTAAGAAAGTCTTTGGAAAGTCTTACGAAGTTGTAAATAATCTTCCAACTAATATAAAGACTTCTTATAAATTTCTCTCTGTCATTCCTTTCATTCACTTCGTGATCTTAGTTTGAAAGGCTTAGTTGAGCTTACAAGTTCATGAAAGATTCATGAGTAATTTATCCAGTGCCGCACGAATCGTTAGTATGAGTCTCAGTTCGTGAAAACGTGGTATCTGATCAATGTTTGCACTAACGGAATCTCTAAGAAAGGAGACGTAAATACTGTTACCACGACCAATGTTAGGTTGGAGGGGTAATCGAAGAACCGCAAGGGAAATAATCACTTAATGAGTAGTGAGGAAATATTTTTGATCCAAACCCAAGCTAGACTCTAACATCTCATCCGCCTTCAACCAGCGAATCAAGTGAAGACAAACTTGTCAAGGAAGCCATTGACGTCACCGCTAGAGAAGAATGGGTCATGGGATTGACGTGGCGAGGCAGGACATGGAGAGTTTCGGTGGGCATATGAACATGGCTGATGGCAAGTTTAAAACTCTCGAGCACACTGAATACATCCATAAAGAGTTGGAGGGACCAAAAAAGGCCTATTTTGATATGAGTGAGGTTATTACTTCCTTTTAGTGTCTGATCATGGAGGAATTGCGCAAGACTAAGACCATGAAGGCTGATATAAAAGCACTCAAGGAACGCGCGGAAGTTGGCGGATTGTCTTCGTTCAACAGAGATAGGGAGGCCAAGGTCGAGGCTCCCAAGCAACCTATATTAAAAAGTGTCCATGATGCACAAAAGCTGGAGAATTTCCAGTGTCACTTGAAGAATTACATCAAGTGTAACTTAGTGAAGAGGAGTTGGGTTATAGAGGTCATGATGCGAAACACTCCTTCTCTATTTCCGACTCTTTACGCCTCAACCACTACCTAACTACCCTCACGCTTCATATTCCCAACCTAACGGAAGAAGATATGTTTTTCCACTTAATGGATGGGCTATAGAGTTTGTCCAAGACTGATTTTGAATAATGACAGGTCACGACTATTGATGAAGCCATCATTTAGGCCAAAGCTTTGATAGACTTAAGACCTGAAAAGCCTAACAAAGCTGGAGGAGATGAAGTGAGAGGTAGTCATGAACATGGTGGGGGAAATACTTGAAAAGGCAAGGAGTATTGACCACATCCTATGAAGAATGATAACTATCAGTCTGAAGGAAAGAAGTCTATTCATAATGGAAACACACAAAAAAAACATAGGTTGCGAAAAGAGGTGGTTGCTACGTATGTGGTGGGGTGCATGGCTATGCGAGGTGTGTTTAACTAAAAAGCCTTGGATCTATCCTGCGAGAGCGGAAATAGAAGGAAGCACATGACCAAGAATAAGGAGCAGTGACGGCGCAGTTGGGATTGATAGGACTATGTAAAGCTATCACCAAGCAAAGAGATAAGTCGAGAGTATGTGGCAGGAAGTATGTCGACATCACGATAAATGGAAAACCCGCTCGTGTTGTGGTAAAAACAGGTGAAGAGGAGAATATCATGACTAAAACAAGAGCAACAAGGTTTGGGTTGCATTACAGTCGAAGTAACGCCAACCTAGGATGGTCAATGCACAATTGACTACCATGACTGGAGCCGCGCATGAAGTAAGCATCACGCTAGGCGAGTGAGAATGTATTACAAATTTCGTTGTAACTCCTTTAAATATCTTTGACATTATTCTTGGGCAAGAGTTCTTCCAGCAATTCCACATGGTGATCGATCCTTACCTCCAATGACTTCTTTTCATGGAGCAAAGAGGAATACGCATGGTTCTTATATTTAAGATATCGAAAAAAGAAGGGCAGGTCCGAGTAACTGCAGCTTCGAGTAACGGCCATGCAGCTCAAGAAAAATTCAAATAAAGAGAATTCCACATTTGTAGATAACATTTAAAGTTTGAAAGAGGACAATGGTGATAATAAGTCATTTCAACCGTATATGAAAAAGGTTTCAAGAGGGAACAATGTCGTGATTCCAAAGAAGCCGGCAAGGCTTTTGCCTCATAGGAAGGAGGTAGATCGTGACGCCGAATTAGAAGAGATAAAGAAGCAATTGCAGGATTTGCACGATGGCAATGAATAAGTCAATTGACTATTGGTTGCGCATATAAAAGTGAAAACTGAGTCACTGATGATGTAATGATGCGGTCGTCGCATTAATAGGTGGGGTAGGGTATCACGTCCCACTTCATGACAATCAAATTTTGCGTCCGAATGGGGGCGGAAGGGTCTAGATTTGTGGGAATTTTTACAGAGAACTCTGACACCTTCGAGATTATTCAAGAAGTCTAGAGAATTGCTTAGATTCTTTATAATAACGGACATTTAAAGAAACTCTTCGGAAAGTCATATAAAGTGTAAACTTCTCTAGAATACGGACAACCGTTTAAATATGTAGGGACTTGTATGTAATTTTAAAATTACACTTAGGCCCATAGGTTGTAGTATAAATCGAAGGGGCCTTCATTTTCTTGGATCCAAGAAAATTGTAAGCAATCTTCCAACCAACATAAAGACTTCTTATTATATTCTCTAACTCTTTCCTTTCTTTTTCTTATCGATCTTAGTTTTAAAATCATCCTTGAGCTTATAAGATAGTGAAAGATTCGTGAGTAAGTTTTCTAGTGCTGCATAGAGCTTTAGTAAGAATAGATGTCCGTGACATTAGATTCATCAATGGATTCAGCATATACCATGAGTCTAGACAAGTTCATATCACAATGGAGAATGGTCATATGACACTCTTCTTTCACAAGGTCAGCTACACTCGTCACAAACCTACTTATCTTATCCCTAGTGTTAGACACAAAGGATGTATCATACCTAGACAACATAGTGAACTTCAAGGAATGCTCTTCAACTCGCATACTTCATTTTTTAAGATTAATGAATCCTCAACATTCACTTCCCTCTTCTCATGGGGATAGCACTTTATTAATAAAGCCTCCTTAATCTCTTCCCACTCATTAATACTAGACCCGACATGCCTATTATCTTTCAATTAGGTGTACCACACTTGTGGAACCTCCCTTAATCGGTACAAAGCTAACTATGTCTTCTCTCTAGATATCACCCAACGGCACTCAACACCTTATGCACACCATCTAGAAGATCTTGGGGATCCTCTCCAACCTTAGAGCCAAGAAAGACATGACGATTCATCCTCACAAATTCTCTAAATCTAGAGGTCATAGTGCTCTCCATAACATAGCTTTAGCTTTAACACCCCTATTTACATAGGTAGTCATGGCTCAGGCTAAAGCAAGTTGAGGCTGTCTAATCTCCCCATTAGTCATTTCTGGGGGAACTACCTGAACTTCATTACTTTCACCTCCATTAGGACATAAACACCTTGAGCACCTTGAGCCCCTTGAGAACCTTGAGCACCTTGTAGAACTTTCTCAACTTGTTTAACCTTGAGCACCTTGAGCCCCTTGAGAACCTTGAGCACCTTGAAGAACTTTCCTCATTCACCCTCTCTTCTTCAATTCTACATGTAGCCATCCTTCAAGTAATCATCTTCCTATAAACACAAAGGAAAGCATTAAGAAGGAAACTCATAACTTTTTACTCTATGGAACGACACAAGGTTAAAAAGAATGGAAACTTAACTGTCCTATATCCTGTAGTCCATAGATGTGTCGCGACTCATACCGATGAATCAGACACTACTAGACGTAGCTTTATGAGGATTTTTGATTCGTAAGACCACTTTTATAACCTATGGTCTGATGACCACTTTGTCACATCCCAAAAGTACGCCTTAGATGATATGTCACTCTTTGAGTGCGAAACGACATACTTGACCTCTTGGAGGTCTTCTACAAACCCTTTGACATAATTCATTGCATATATGTAAAAAAAGTAGTGCGGAATTAAAACTTTTCACACGATGTATCATAAAAGAATCTTTCATATGAAAATCACTTAAAACACTAAGTATCAATATATGTCATTCTTAGACTCATGAATATATGGAACATGACCCATACAATACCAAATATATAATTACTTAGTCTAATACAATAATTGAATAAAAGAAGTGTAATGATAGCTATGCCCTATAGTCAAGTGAGGACATACTTAAGGTTTGCTTGAACGATTAATAGATTTAAAATTTCTCCAAGATACCTCTATCATGTTTATCACACCTTTAGAGTTAAACAAAAACTATTTAATTAGGACAAACACATGTACTAAGTATGGCATAATCCATAAAATCATGAGGAACAAACATTTATGAGAAATATGCTCTTTTTAGTTAAAACATCATATTAAGAGTATAAGATTCACATTTAAACACCAAGTATCACTTTTAGAAAAAGATATAAGTCATATGCAATTTATATCAATTTAATGAACCTTATAGTGAGCTTTTAGTGAACTTCACTGTAATTTCACTGTAACTTCAAATAAAACTCAGCCCTTACAATATAGCATCAACAACAACTAAAAAACGAATAAACATGAAATCGTCCTACCAAAGATTATTCTAAGTCTCACTTGGGTGAGTTATGAAGCGACCGCCCATACAATCCCTTCACACACACTTAAAATATCCGTTAAACTCCCTAGGCTTAGTTCTTTCTCACTTCACACCATAACCTGTAAATCTTATGACATTCTCCTCCCAAACATTATCAAAAGACTTAATTATGTAATTAAAGAAGAGAACTATCATACACCTTCTCAAGGATTACCTAAATGATACTTACAACTACCTAAGTTTAGATCATGTGCACTTTATCAATTTACTTTCCTATGTAGAGTCATTAGATCATGTGCACTTTATCAATTTACTTTCCTTTCTAGAGTCATTCATAAGACTTCCCTAGGAATCAGATGAAGAGACTATTCTCATTCCTCCTTCATTTCTTAACTAAGAAACCGCTAAACTACTCTTGGTATGTAATTATTCATTAGCATGATTTCTAACTTAATTCATCATCTTCATTAGGCCACTTATGAGACATTCAACATATAAGCAAATTCGAGTAATGGTCTTTGAGAAGACCTAGGGACTCACTCACTAACGTCTTTAAAGCCTAATCGTGCAATGTCTAGATAATATCCCATACAACGAACTAAACTGAATAGAACTTCTCCAAAACTAGTGGGTATCCCATGATAATAATAGGAAACAACCGACATAGACCATACTATTTATGCATGGAATATGGCGTCATGCACTTACTCCGATGTAGTTTGTTCTACTTGCCAATTATAGAACTAGGACACATCCCATGTAGGCACATGGTAAGGGAATATGAAGGTTCTTTTCTCTAATGTCATCTTAGATAGATCTCTCACTCAGTGCTAGACATTGTCCTCGTAGAGTATTTCAATAGAGGAGTAGATGAATAGCTTCCATATGTAGTTCACAACCAAAATAAATTACACCTTATCAACAAGGGTCTGCTAAGGCTAGCTACAATGGTCAAGCTAATAACTCAATAATTTTCCTAAGGATGTTTTCAGGCCTTTCCAGCAAACCAAGCTTAAGTTCACCATTCAAAGAAGAAGAATAACATTACATCTATCAACGTCAAGGATATCATAACTTTTCGACTACGTTGGAGGTTCCACATAAAGGACCTTCTTAACAATGGTAAAGGTCACGTGTCAATCATACATACAAGACTAATACGTCCTCGCATACTTTGTCAAGAAGTCATATTCATGTTATACATGTATCAAGTAAGGGACTCAAATCTACCAAAACAAGACACACTCATACTTTACACATAACTTATCATTCAACATGCATATAGGTATAACAAATATCATCTATGCGTAACCCTATTAACCACTACATAATTATCAATCTAAGTTATCAGAAGTATCATATAATCTATAATGAAATATCATAGTTCAACATCAAGCAATCCACATGATGTCATCACTATAGTCTACTAGAGATACATATAATCAACTAGAAGAACTCATGCTTTGACTTCACACAACCACATAAGTAATCAAGACATTCATACCATCAACTTATTCAAGCTATAACATCATAATAACTTAATTCACAAACTAGTGCTAACGAGGCCACATTATTCACAAGAATAGAACATAAGCACCGCCACAATAAGTGGATGTTACCAAACATCATTAATTTTTAAAGCTTATACTAACCAATATAGGGAATGTTAGGTCAACATACCATTTATCCAACCTCACTACTTCAATCCATAGCTAATTTATCCAACACAATATACCAACGCTCTAACCAAAAGCAATAGTGTACAAATCAATGCAACAATTAAAATATTCAATGAATCAAAGATGATAAAACATGAATTTATGTATTAAGGGAAACATACTAGAAATTTTAACATGATTCTATCATAATACAACAGCCTAATAAAACTACATAATATTTTAATAGAATTAAAACATAATCATATCACCCACAAAATAGTCAAATCTAGGGATGCATGAATTGCATGGGATCATAGATTTTTTTGTTTAAAATAATCAAATTGACATCAATTCAATAAATATATAATGATTCAAAATGATTTACGCAAGATCCCTGCTAGATTTCAAAATCGGACACCAATATGATGAACAATTGATGGAGAAATCACCAAAAATCTTCAATCCAAGCTCTATCTTGAGTTTTGCCTTTAATGGAGTTCTAGAGAGTTTCTTAGAGATTTTGGGTTTTGATTTGGAATAATGAATTCATCAAGGTGGTTAGGCTCATAAACCCACGTTAAATAGCCAAAAAACCCCTAAGAAGATGCCCTTTTATTTATTTTAAAGTAGGGGGAATTTCCCAATTAATCCCCTACACTTAAAAGTGAGCATGCGAGAATTGAAGACCCATCGACTGCCAGCTCACCTACGCCTCGTCGCCCAACTAATGGACCATTTTGATGTTCCATGGTATGGGTCAGAGGCTGGATTAAATGAAGCACAATCTCCCACACAAAAGTGTCAATCTACGACCCTCACCTATGGGGAATCGACAAGCCTACTGGTATTGGACTACCTTCCGTAGGTTGGGCTGGTTTGACTGCTTCTCTCTCGCACATGTGTCCTTTCCCAAGGACCCTTGATTGGTCCTTCAGAAGTTTCACACGAACTTTTCCCACTCGCTTCTATTCATATACGATTTTTTGACCTCTGACATCAATTTTTTCCAAAATGAACACGCAAAACTCGGTGAAACATACAAAGGCACACAAGGACGTTTCATGGTAAACCTTTCGAACGTCATGAACGTTCTTGGATGTTTGACCTCCAAACTTCACAAAACATTAAGCACACCCTCCCAAACTAAGTATAACACAATTTAGGACTTAGTAACATCAAGACACAAGTTTTGGGATCTAGTCTGACCTAAGTTTTTTTAGAGGTGTTAAAGGATAAAAACAAAATTAACCTTCATACTCATCACACCAATATATTTCTAACACCACATTTCATCATCTCTTTCATCCTAACTCAACATTACAATTTATCCAAGACGAATTGTACTAGCAATACTCACCATTACTAGTTAACTCATAAAACGCCTAGGCCATCACATAAGGATAAATGGAAATATATCAAAGAACAATACTCTTAGGCATGACTAGAAGAATGAAGAAGTAAAACTTTTTTACCACCTAAAAGCCTCTTTGTGACTTTCTTAACACTATCAACAAGACTGTACTAGATGTCGTTATAGACCATAGCGCAAACCTCATACTATGATACCTAGTTTTTCATATCAGGAAGTACCCCCTAGAGGTAACTTGGTGTAATCGACCTCTTGGAGATATCATACATTCCACATGGATCATTCATTTGACATCAGGGTTTTCCCCCTAGATGTAACCGGCGACGGCGTCTTCATTGAAAACTAAGACTAGTCTCTTAGCTTACATCATCACATTCATAAGTTAAATATAAAGGAAGTTTAAACTATTTATTACATCTACTTGGAGGTTTACATAGACCTCAAAATACACATAGTAGATATATATATATATATATATATATATATATATATATATACATATATCGAGTATACATAGACCCTTCGTATAGAAAGATTACATATCCTTGTACTTTAATTGCACATATACATATATAATATAGTATTAAAGTTGTCTCAACTCATACAAACTAAACGATCGTAGAAATTTGGGCTGAGCACTACATCAATGTAAAGAAGCCACATATAGGCTTATGAAAATAATATTCAAATGAACATAGAGTAGACATAAAAGTCTTAGAAAAACAACGCAGCTCCATAGCAGATATTGGCAATGCCATCGGAAAGTGAGGACCTACCCACTTGGATTGTAAAGAATATCAAAGCTTACTTCAATTCATATCGAATGAGACTTCAACGATTGGACCTAAAATATTTTGGAAAAAAGGAAGAAATTGGGTTAGTACGCCACCAGTACTAAGTATGAGACCATATGAACATATAATATCAAATCATGCTAATATGGGTCATTTCATAGTGTATGCATTTTTTTCCTTAACAACCATTATGCAGATCCAGCTATACCATACCAATAAACCTTTCATATTTATTAAGTCATAGGCATGTTCATCACAATACTACAAATTTCAAGTCTAGTCAAGTCAACCCTTCATAACATGTAGAGTAACATTTCAATTAACTCCGTCAGCAAGTCATATTTAACAATAGTCACGAATAAGAGTACATTTGATTATAACAAAGCAAAACAATTACCTATGAACTCTTATCAAGTCAACAAGTGCAATGACCAAGCAAAGCCTCATAACCTTACTCATTAAAGAAACCCAACAATATCATGACTAACAACCTACTTCACATAACAAGACATTTTTATATACATTTCATCTTACTTAAACAATATAACCCAACATATACTCATAAGTGAACTAATCATCATATAGTATCAACAATGTGTAAGTTTGTCATGTACATATCATATGTCATTATAATCATAAACATACATAATAACATCCTCCTAAGACGTCCCTCAAGGTTAACTTTGTGCAATGCTTAGGTAAAGTCACATACCCCTAGCTAGAGGAAGCTAGACCCCTTAGGTTATCCTAGTTAGAGTATAATCCTTTAATTCATTTTACCTTTTCGGAACATCTTGCCCTAACCAACATAGACCATATGAGCTAGTGTGGAATCCAGTGTCATAATACCCTAAACCGAAAGAAGGCCGACTACTTGCCAAACTAGTACCTAAACAGAAAGCATAGCAACTACGTGGATCCACTAGCTAGTATTCCGATGGGCGCAACATAGTTCATCAACTAGGAGATATTCTTTGGACCCTCTTTATGATCCACATGGTAGTCTCCCATATAAAGAGTACTTAAGTGCTCCTACCTTCCTTATGTGGGAAGGGACACTTCTCACTCTAGTTCACTCGGTGCTAATCTAACTTAGATTAGGTCATAAGGTCTACTCCTTGTATAATCAACATCATCAATAGCTCAATAAGAATTGCATGAGTATAAGTCCTTTCATTAAAATTCATATGAGTGAGGTTAGAACATTAGCATTTCGAATTATATTAAGGCACATTGAAAGTCACCGCCAACCTTATAACACATACACCTTAATTAGCCTCACCACATAGTAAAGATATTTCAATTCAATAACCTACCATCCTATAAATCCTATTACAAGGCTTACTCCAATATAAGATCGTGACTTAAGAACAACTAACCACAATTTGAAGTAAAGGATAGAGATCATAAGACTTAACAAGTCCCCGTCATATTTCATAATCAAGGTCTTACCATAAACCCTCAATTCAATCCTATTTAAGGTATACAACATCATAATACAATGATCAACACCATAACATTGCTAGAAGAATCACTATATCACATTTCAATACTAGATCATAGCTTATATAAGACACTTAGGTTAACTTACTTCCTAACCTGGATCAGCATCTCAAGAAATAGCATAAAAGACTAAAATGAATTGTAATTTTTTAATTATAAATTTAACAACATCAATTAATAGCAATTAAACCAATAAGAAATTTAATTGAACCAATATCAACTTAATTCATGTCAATATCAAACTTCGGGTTAAGGGTTAAAGATCATCATCTACAATCTATACCAACTCATCAAGATATACAATAATAGAGTTAGAATACATGTTAATATATTTATTATATCCTACAAAAAAATAAACAACTCAGATCATAACATCAATTTCGTAATTGGATGAAACCCAATTGAAAACATAATTTTTGGAAATACTTTGAAGGAACCCTCTGAGGAGAGATGTATCAAAGGTGATTAGATCATATAAATCAACGTTTGATAAATATTTGATGGTGAAATAGCCCATTTGAAGGCCCCAAAACCCTTCCATAGCTTGTTCTTCAATGGTGTCTTTCAATAGAAAGAGAAAGAAGAAAGAAGGAAGAGGATTTGTTTTGTGAGTTGGGTTTACTGTAATGACGGTTGGAATATTTATATGGGAGATTATTTATTTTAACTACACTCCCATAAACCCCTAATTGAACACCTACTCCCCCACTTAATATTATTTGACTTAACCTAAATTGTGCAGAAAATGATCCCTCACAGACAGAACCCCGTTGGAAGGGCCGTCTTTCAGTCGACGACTGGTCCTCCCTTAGTCCTGCACACTAGTCGTTTTGGTCAAAGACATATGCATGAGAGGGCTCCATCAATTTGTCAAAGTGTGGGACGACAATTTGCATCGACGCCCCGTCGTTCCACACACGATCCGTTGATGGCCTTTTATGGTTGCACACTGTCAAGGCACTACTATCTCCTATGTGCTAGGGTCCTCTTCAAGGGCCCTTGGTTGGTCCTTGGGGACTTTTACCCAAGATTTTAGACCACGAATCATCTGTCACGCATGTTATACACCCTTTCACCTAATTTCATGTATTTACGACTTATAAAATCTCGTTAAATAGGCTTATGCACACTAGTACCTTTAAGAACTAGTTTCTGAATTTCATGGACATTCTTGGACATTTTGGTTCCTAATCTTCCTAAATGACCTATGTAAATTAGAATATGTCTTTATATAGTGTTTACACCGCGTAGCACCTATATTATCCTTTAAGACTCGTCTTGGATTTTGAAAATGTTACAATTCATTGCATATCATACTCAAACTAAGAATTTAAAAAACATTTCGTCACACATGAAGAATACATTAAATAATCAGCAACACATTTATGTCTCATTAAACCATGTGATAATTTTAGAGTATAACATAGGGCTCAACTCATATAGGACTTGATATAATGACTAAAAGACCATATAAAGAACATGTGGGGTCTTGTCCTCGAATCTATGAGGACTCACTAAAACATCATCTTCAACTCTTTGAAACCTATCCATCATCCATAGCATATCAAAACATCCAATCCCGACACTTTAGTCAAAAAGGGAAAAGAAGTGGTTAGAACATTAAGCACTACCATGCAAAAAGGGAGATTTACTTAAATGTATGTTTTTCATTCTATTTGATAACAATCTTCATCATAAGTGTTTAAGAGAAATAACACAAGACAACAATCACATATAAGACATATTCAACTAGCATCAACATATAACTCCCAATTCCATATTCATTAAGAAAGCGTTTTTATCATTTAGACACTCTACCTAAAGTAACTGCAACACCCACCTGAGTAATAAGACATGAAGAGATCACCCATACATTCTCTTCAAGCATACATATGTGATCCTAAAAGCCACCCTAGATAAGAATTTTACTTATTCAACATACTTTCACTTAAGTAAACATTATTAAATTAAACTATTTAGGAGACAACTAATAAAATAGGGGATTCACATAATGGTTTTAGAAGACATAGGGAACTCACTTTAGTATCTTTTACTCCTACTCGTGCCATGTGTAGATAACGGCCCATTCCACTACCTAAAAATTGTAGAACCTAGTCAATATTTATATGCATACCACACATGATGAGAATAAGAATTAACCGACATAGACCATACTAGCTACCTATAGAATCCGGTGTCATAAGACCCTACACCATGCAAGGTGTTCTACTTACCAAAGGAATAATTAGGACACATCCCATGTTGGCACATGGTTAAGGGATATTAAGGGCTTCTTGGTAGTCTTTTCTAATACTGCAAGTGGAGGTACTACCACAAGCATGTCCACTCAGTGCTTTGCCTTGGTTTTCATAGAGTCTGCTCATTCACATAAAAATATTTGAGAAGGTAGCATCTCTAAGACTTATAAACTAATAATACCACTACCAAGAAGGTATCCACAAGGGTCTACCTATCAATGTTCATTAGGATAGTTCTTACGACTTTCGGAAATATTGTTTCGCAATGTTTCATCCAACCCACCTATAAGTCAATCATTCCACTCATGAAGCGCCCCATTTTGGTCTTCCACTTCAAGTATTCTTTATTAACTTTCTTTTCATATTCAAAGTTTCACATTCTTAACATAACTTTCATATTCAAGGTTTCATATTTCTCATTAATAAAAGGGTACCTACTTTAGATCTACCGATCGTATACGTCCATTCATTCATAAATACATGACCAGGGTACCTAAGTCTACAAAGTCAGGAGATAACAGTCACATAACTTTCATGAATCAAGTAAGGACAACGAGGTCTACCTATACAAGACACCATATAAACATGTAAAGACTCTTCATAATCTATCATCATAACATAAGAACATTTCGAGAAACATGCTTTCATTCACAGTATCACATAACTTTATACAAGATCACCTTCAGATCATATGAACACAATCACATTATGAACACTACAAAAGATCACACATATATCACATAATAACATCACTTTATATATTCATGTATGCCATAACACCTTAAACATAGTAATATTACTTCACATACGTAACTTCACATTATACTTTCATATATAACCTGACATGATGCTACTATTTAAAATAATTATGACGACCAGCCCATGATCACAATAAGAACAATAAGTAAACACCGCCACCATATGTTAACCATAGCAAGCAAGAGAAATTCTATATCAATTCTACATTAGTAAGGTAATAAGGTCAACTTACACTCTTCCAAAAGAAAACATCACCAATCCTTAAAATCTGCAACAATTCATAGCATAATAGCATATGAAAAATCGAAATCAACTATACAACTCATTAAAATAACAATTACATAAACATTACATCATACACAAGAAACCCACTTCATAACCTAATTTTAGGGATTTGAGAAGATTAATGGTTCATAGATATCTTTATTTGAAAACATAAATTTAACATCAATAATATCATATCTAATGATTTGAAATCGTTTCATGCATCAACCTTTATGATAGAGAGAAAACTTGACATCTCCATAAAGTTAAAGATCTTTTAAATCACATTGATATTGGATGTAAGGTGAAAGATACCCTTAGATAAAGAACTTTCATATATTATTAGAAAAAATACCAAGAGAATTTAAGAAGAAAGGCAATGAATCGACAACCCAAGCACCATCTTTAATTCATGCTTCCATTGGGAGGTTTTTGAAGAGAACTTTGCGAGGGGAGGGTTTTTATTTTGGTTCTAGAGTCTAAAAGAGGGTTTAATAAACTTAATGTAATTAAAATACCTTGATATGCATAAAAAAAATAAACTCTACACTTTAAAAGACTTGGGATGAATTTACAAATGCACCCTTGCCTTGGCCGATAAAATTTAAAGAAACGCAGGTGACATTTTGACACCCTCTATTGACTCGTTGTCAAGTAATTGAATGGCCGTCAATGGGGTCCATCGATTAAAACCGCAGCTCCACAAGTTTTGCACCTTGCAGGCCTAGTTGACTGCCACCATTCATTATCTATCAATAGATTGACTGGTCATCAATAGTTTGACTTGCCTTCAATTATTGTCGTCAATTGTTGCTACCAGGCAGCTTCTTGGCCAATGGATGGGATCCTCCTCAAAGGCTCCTCGTGGTTTGTTGGCGAGTTGTACCTCGATGTTAAAACCCAAAACATACCCATCTAGTTTTTAGGGTCATCGCCACTAACATAGACCTTAAACAACACACTTAAATTCCATCAAAACACATAGTCACACATTAGAACATTGACGAATAGTCTCCAAATGTCTTGGTCGTTCCTTGATGTTTGACCTCAATCCCTACCGAACTGACCTATAAACAAAATAATTAACAAGTTAAAAGCCCTCAAAACACAAGTGAAGCTCTAGTTCATCCTAGGTCATTTTGAGGGTTGTTACAACAAGTAGGCTTTGAAAGGGCTTTAGTGAGTTCCCTAAGTCTTCATTACTATTGTATGAAGTCCTCTGAATAAATGATATTCCTCCTGTGTTAATGTTAATGAGAATGATTACTTAAGGTCTAATTAGTTAAAACGAAGTGATTGAGTGATGTTGACTCTTATATACTAATGTAAAAATCCGAGCTAAACATTGTGGTATAAAGAGATACATCCTTTTCATGTCTTATAGTACATAAATGTTCTTTGAATTTGGTTTATGGAAAGGATTACTTAGTGGGAGTAGTATTATTGCATGCTACTTGAACTTGCAAAAGTATGACATGGATGTTGTCTTAGGTAATACTTCTAATGTGCGAAGTTGGTTTATCTAATTCTCATGCCTCTCTTATATTGATGAAGTTAATTCCATTGCATGTCATGTTTAAATATAAAAGTTCATGTTTATTGTACCCTTGAAGAATACTTAGGTGTGGTATGAAGAGGTAGAATGGGCTGCAACTTGAAGTCTTACTCTGCTCTGTTGTAGGGTTTCTTTAGATGGAGGACCTAATATGTTGGAATTCTATTTATCGGCCATGTGAAGGTTTTTTTAGTAAAATCCTCCTTTGATTTGTGAATTATATTGTCACATCTGGGGAGCACCCCCTAGAAATAACGGACGACAATGTCCTCATCGAGGACTAAGACTAGCCTCTTATCTTACATCATTACATTCATAGGTTAAAATGTAAAAAATTTAAATATTTTCCATATCTATCTTGATGTTTACATAGACCTCTCACATACACATAATATAGTCATATCAAGTATACATAGACCCTTCATATAGGAAGGTTACTTAGTCTTCTACTTTGATTGCACACAGATAAATATATAACAATCTTAAAACCCGATGTATCATCTCATAACTATCTAAAGAAGAGTGTACAAATAAGGAATATCCCATATATCAATGTAATAAAGCCACATATAGGCTATGCAATCTTTAGTACTCAAATAAAAAGGAAAAACATAGAAGTCTTTATACTAGAACCACTTCATAAGATTGATAGTGTCATTGCCCTCAGAAAGTGAGGACCTACCCAAGTTGGATGTGTGAGAATTCCAACTCTTCCTTAAAAGTCATCTCAAAATCCCTTCAACGAAAGAAACCTAAAATATTGGGGAAAACAGAGAAAATAGGGTTACCACATAACATGTACTAAGTATGAGACCATATGCACGCACATGATAAAATCATGCAAAAAGGGGATATTTCATTAAAGTATGCCATTTACATTGAAAAGCCTTATGCATATTCAAGAAGACCATAATTATCAATAAGACATATTTATTAAGTCAAGGTCATGTACCCCACAAAACTAATAACACTAAGTCTAGTCAATCGTACATGCATAACACTTAATTGAGTACATGACCAAGACAAATCTATCATCAAGTTATAATAGCAACAAACATGGATAAAAGTTCATTACAACATAACCAAAGCAAGACAACTATTCATGAAATCTCATTAAGCTAACTAGTTCAATGACAAGAAAAAAACCCATAACCTTACCCAATCAATTAAACTCAACAAGACCCATAACCAGTGTCCAACATCAGATTGTTTATCATCAAGAGTACATATAAGAATATTTTATTAGTGGAGACCAACACATGTTCATAAGTGAAACCAGTGATCATATAGTATCATCAATATGCAAGATCATCACATATACATATCATGTCCAATTGTAAGCATATACATATATAAGAGCAACATTCTAAGACTTCCCTCAAGGCTAACTAGGGAAACGTTTAGGTAGAGTCACATATTCCTACCCAGACTAAGCCAAACCCCTTAGGTAATACTAGTTAGATTTCATTCCTTTATTTCATATTACCTTTTAGGAACATCTTTCCTTAACCGACATAGACCACATGAGATAATGTGGAATCCGATGTCATGGAACCCTACACCAAAGGAAGACGGACTACTTGCCATGGTAGTACCAAAGCAAAAACATAGAAACTACGTGGATCCACTAGGTAGTATTCTTATGGGAGCAACATAGTTCAAGAACTAGGAGATATACTGGGGACCCTGTTTATGCAACATGCATTATTGTCTCCAATATCATGACTACATTAGTGATCCTACCTTCCCTATGTTGTTAGGGAAACTCCTCACACTAGTTCACGCGGTACTATGCTAGAGTCCCCTTTTTAAATGTCTTTATGTATTTATTAGTAACTAAAGCTTAATTTAGGTCATATAGTCTATCCCTTATATAATCATCATCATCCTAGCTAAATAAGAATTGCATGAGTATTTTCTTTTCATTAGAATTCATACATGTGAGGTTAGCACGTTTATATAATAATAAATGACAAGACACATTGGTAAGTTATCACCATCCTTATAACATTTACATATCATTCAACACCTCACAAAAAATATTCAAGAAATTTCAATACAACATATACTTCAATATAACAACATCACTTAATCACAAATAATGATAATTGAAGTCAAAAGATGAGACCATAAGACTTACAAAGTCCCCTTCATAAGCCTACATCAAGGTCTTCCCATCAAACCTTAATTAAACACATTAAGGGTGTAATATGATCAAACAATAATAATCAACATGATAACAAGGCCAATTGAATCATTATACAAAAACGCATCACTAGGTCACGGCCTAGAATTAGAGACTTAAATCATGTTCATAATCTACTTGACAGCCTTGGTAAATTACTCAAGAACTAACGTAATTGGTCTACAATATATTACAATATACACATAATAAGCATAATAACATCATAGGATAGTAATCCACATATTAACCAAACCAATTGAATTAATACTACATAATACAATTTAGGATCACAAAATAGGGTTACGGGGAAAAGGTAATCATCTACAAACTTTACCAATCCATCAATAAGTAGTGTAATATAGTCAAAGTTAAACATAATCTAATCAATAAAAACATAATAAACCATAACCAAATAAATTTCGTGATTCGAGAAGACTCACATAAAAACTCATCTTTCGAAACCAATTTGAAGGCACCTTTTTGGGAAAGAAGTCCCTAAGGTTAAAGGAATCCTATACTTTGTTGATTGATGAATTTTTATGGATAAAATTTGAGTTTTGAAGACTTAGAACCTCCTTTACTTTGGCATTCTATGGTTTATTCCAACTTTGGAGAGAGAAAGAAGAGAGAACGAAGAGATTTTTGGCTTTGGGAATTATGAGGGCATAGGTTAGTATAATTAGGTTATGGACTTAACAAAGGTCATTAAGAAACTTAATTAGACATCTCTAAGCCACAAATTATTAACTAACCACCTAATACTAAATTAAAAAAGTGCAAAAAAATCAGCGGTCTCATAGAAGATTCCCCGTCCATGCCCCGTTTGTCAATCAACGTACCAAGGGAACAACCGTACTGTTTGTCCATCGTTTAGTTAAGAGACTTTTCAAAACATGCCTCACTTGGATTGTCTAAGTACTCACTGACAGTGGATATCGATTTTGTAACACTTCACAAAATATAAGACGAGTCCTAAAACCTAACATAGATGCGATGGGGTCTAAACACTGTTTTAAAACCTATTCAATGAATATAGGTCATTATGAAGTTTATAAATGAAAACGTCCAAGAACGTCCATGACGTTTGGAAACATGTTCTAAGGGTTACTAGTGTGTCTTAGCTTATTTGACTAGCTTTTAAGAGTTCGAAATTTATGAAATTGGGTGGAAGGGTGTATAACATCTGTTTATGGTGATTCATTGTTCAAATGTTCGGGTAAAACATCCCAAGGACCGACCAGGGGCCCTTGAGGAGGAATCTAGTACGTAGGAGGCAACACTGCTTGGCAGTGTTGCAAACCATGAAAGCCAAGGAATGGCTCATGAGTGGATCGATGGGGCGTCAATGCAAACCTTCGCCCAAAACTTTGTAAAAATGGGAAATCCCTCGCCTTCACAAGTCTCATACCCATATGTCGGTTGATTAGGAAGGTGGGGGGACCAATCGTCCACTCACATACCGCCCGTCGACATGGTTCTGTGTCTGAGGGTCAAAGTTTCTGCACAATTTAAATTAGTTTCAATTAGAATAATTAATTGATTTAAGGGTTATTTAGGGATTAAAGGAATATTTATTAGCTAATTTAACCCCCCGTATAAGGACCCCAACCATCATTACTCTAAACACAACTCACAAAACAAAACTCTCTTCGTTCTCTCTTCTTTCTCTCTCTATTTTGAAAATACTATTGAAGATAAGCTATGGGGAGGTTTTGGGGGATTGAAAGGGATGACTTCACCAACAAATCTTCATCAAATGTTAAGGTATGCGATCTAATTCACCTTTGAGATCTCTTTCCTCAAAGGGTTCCTTCAAAATGTTTTCAAAGGTTGGGTTTTCATGTGGGTTCTTCTCAATCTCGGAATTAGGGTTATGAATAGAATTGGTTATGTTTTATATTGGATAATAGGAATATAATAACATGTATTTTAACTTGATTAGTATAATTTTGTATGTTTTAATCTCGATAGAACATGATCCTTAACCCTTAACCCTAGGTTTTATCTTGATGTTAATTGGGTTGGGATTGATTCAATTGACTTTATTATTGGTTAAATCACTATTAGATGATATTGTTACAGTAACGATGAAAAAATTAGGATGATTTGTAGCCTTTAGTACTAGTTCTTGAGAAATTATATAAGTTATGGGAATTGACCTAAGTATCTTGTCTTAATCTTTTATTTGGTGTTGAATTATTGTATAGTGACTCTTCTAGTTTTCTTATCATGGTAATTATTGGATTATGATGTGGTAAGTTTATGTATGATTGAATTGAGGGTTTATGGTAAGGCCTAAATGATGAAATATGAAGGAGACTTGGTATGTCTTACGTTCTCTATCTTTACTTAGAGTTGTGATTAATTGTGGTTAGTCATGATGTTAGATTGGAGTAAGACTTGTATTAGGATTGATAGGATTGAATGATGATGAATTGAAATGTCTTTACTCTATTCTGAGGTTGATAAAGATGTATGTGTTATAAGGATGATGATGAGTATCAATGTGCCTTATTATGATATGAAATGCTAATGTGCTAACTAAGTTATATGAATTGTAATTAAAGAACTTATACTCATACAATTCTCATTGAGTTATTGAAGATGATGATTATACAAGGGGTAGACCCTATGACCTAAACTAAGGTATGATTGATAATTAATTGTTTAAAGAGATTTAAAAAAGTACCCTCTCTTAGCACCGAGTGAACTAGATTGAGGAGTGTCCCTTCCCACATAGGGAAGGTAGGAGCACTAAAATAATCTTGAGATTGGATACTACAATGCATGGAGTGTAAATAGGGTCCCGATTTTCTCCTATTTCTTGAACTATGTTGCCCCCATAAGAATACAAGCTAGTTGATCCACAAAGTTGCTACGTTTTATGTTTTGTTACTACCTCGACAAGTATCCCATCTTCTTTCGGTGTAGGATATTATGACAACGTAATTCACACTAGGTCATGTGGTCTATGTCGGTAAGAGCGAGCTATTCCCAAAATGTAAAATGAATCCAAGGATTAAACTCTAAGAGGATAACCTAAGTGGTCTAGCTTAGTCTAGGTAGGGGTGAGCCTCTACAAAAGCATTGCACGAGTTAGCCTTTAGGGGAGTCTTAGGGGGATGTTCTTATGTATGGTTATGTTTATGATGATATATATGACTTGTATATGATGAACTTGCACATTGTTGATACTATATATTGATTACTTCACGTATGAGTATGTGTTGGGTTATATTGTTAAAGTAATATGAAATGCATATCTTAATGTCATGTTATGTGAAGTAGGTTGTTAGTCATGATTCATTTTGGGTTGTTTGATTGAGTAAGGTTATGGGTCATTGCTTGGTCATTGCACTTGTAGACTTGATTGGGGTTCGTGGTTAATTATCTTGATTTTTTATTACGAAATGTACTCTTGTTCATGTTTGTGATGTCATTACCTTGTGATAGGATTGTAGTAGATTATGGGTTCAAGTACGATGATATGTATATTACTTGTTTGAGTTAGTAAAGATGTTTTGTTTCTTGGTATGACTAACTTGATTATCCATATGAATTTTAAAGAGTAAAATAGCATAGTTTAACTAAATGTCCCCTTTTAGCATAATTTGATCTTATATGTGCATCTGGTCTTATACTTAGTACATATGGCGTACTAACCCTTTTTCTTCCCTTTTCCCCAACATTTTTAGGTCTGATCGTTGATGTGATATTGAAGGAGGCTTTAAGAAGACTTGGATCCTTTGATCATCCAAGTACGGTAGGTCCTCATTTTCCGAGGGCAATGCCAATATCAAGCTTTTGTTGTCATTTTAGTTTCCAGACTATTATATTCTATCTTCTTTCATTTGAGTACGGATCATACAAATCCTATATGTGGCTCTCTTCACATTGATGTATGGCCTAGGCCCAAAATATCTAATCTAGTTAGATGGTAATGAGATGAAACAATCTTTGAGACTAATTTCTATCTTATATATGTTTGTGAAACAAAAGTAGAAAGCTATGTAAAATTCCTATACGAAGGGTCTATGTATACTCGATATATATATAATTATGTGTATGTAGAGATCTATGTGAACCTCCAATGTAGAATTAATAAAATATCTAAATTTTTCCGTTAAGTTTTACTTATGAATGTGATGATGTAAACAAAGAGGCTAGTCTTAGTCCTCAAAGAGGACGAGGACACCGATTACGTGTAGGGGGTAAACCCGGATGTTACACACATGGTATTAGAGCATGAGGCTAGATTATCATAGAGTCAATGTCTCTCTCAACCACGTCTATGTAAGTTCATGTTCTTAATTGTGAAGTGCGCAACATTTTTGGCTAGGACCTTACATGACGCCTAGGAAATTCTCATTTTCTTGGAAATCTTGTATCATTCCATTAGAGTATAATTATTATGCGCTTTTTCATCTAATCCTATTTTTGTTCTTATAGGAAGAATGAACACAAGAATCAATGTGGCACAAACACTTGAAGAGGAAATTTCCAATGCGAGAGCTCCTCCCCATGGTGATAATGTTCCTCCATTTGAAGAAGATATTACCATGGAGCAACTACTGGCCAACCCTCCTCTTTTGACGGATAAGAATTTAAGGACCTCTCTTTTTCAAATGGCCCAAGATATCACCACTCACGTACAAGCGGCTACGGCTCAAGTCCAAGCAATGACGTCCCAAGCGAACCGGGAGGTTGTACCCCGTCCTCATCAACTACTATGGCTTCCCATCTAAGGGACTTTACTCGAATGAACCCTCCAACTTTTTACGGGTCTGAGGTTTAGGAAGACCCCCAAGTATTCATCGATGAAGTCTATAAGATACTTTTGGCTATAGGGTTGTTGTAACGCCCTAAAACGAACTAAGGTGAACTACAGCCTCATGAGTGTTTATTGAGTTAATTTTGTTTTAAAATGAGTTAATTTAGTGTTCTTAGGGAGTTTGGAATGTTTTCTTATGTTTGGAGGTCAAACGTCTACGAACGTCCATGACGTTAGGAAGGTGTGCCTTAGACAGAGCTTGTATGTCTTAATGTGTTTGAGTGAGTTTTAAATGTTTGATTTAAGCGGAATTGATGTGGGATGTTCCTAAGACCTAGATAAATTAGTTTAGGGGTTTAAATTCCAGGAACGACCCCACCTAGGATCCACAAGGGGCCCTAGAGAAGGGCCCAAGACTTGGACCCAAAACTGCTTAGGCAGTGTCCACCAACGAGACTAAACGACGGCCAGTAGGTCAACCAACCGACCGTTGTTTTGGTCCGTTGATTGTAACTGATCCATTTGGATCTAATTATCAACCCACGAAACCCCACCAACGGTTCGTTCATGAACAGATGGTCTGTTGGTTAGGTCCTGTCTGTGAGGCCTACAAAAACTGTTAAGGGGCTGCCTTGGCTTCGAGTATTTGGTGAATTCACCCCAAGTATTTTACGACCCTAGGACATTTATTTTAGGGTTTACTAGATATATTGAATTTTTCTAAAATCTAATACCTCATTTGTAGATTCCTCGTCCTAAAAACCAAAACCCCTCTCTGTTAGAAGACTCTCTCAAGTCACCATTGAAGCTATAAGTCAAGAAGTTATAAGAGGGTTGTTAATGGTCTTTTCTTCATAAAAAATCATTGGTATTTATTCAATATGAGGTGTTGTATCCATACTTGAACTCTCTGCCATTCAAGGAGACCTTACTAATGAAATTTTAAAAAGGGTTTCCAACCCTAGTTTCTACTATCTTCAACTCTAAATATGGGTCTTGCATGTAAACGTTTCTAATGATTTAATAATATTATTTCTGATGTTTGTTTATTATTTTAAGGTTAAAACTTCAATAACTCATGTTAAATCATTTCGTCAAATTTTGACTTAGGAAATGTGTTAAATGAGTATGAATTCGTAGTCTTCAAGTTTTTGTTTCTTATGGTTGTTATTGTTGTTAATTACTGAACAATGGGATTTATAATGATTAAATTTCAGTAAAATTTTTGTAGGTGATGAAAATATGGATTAAAGCGTGAGTTTGTTATATTTTTTAGCTTTAATTTCGAAATGCTCTTGAGTGGTATGATCCACCTTTTTTGTGCCGGTGTTTACTTGAACTGTATGGATGTGAAGTTAATAGTTTATTGTGAATGAGCCTATTATGTCTTGTTATGTGATGTAATATTTTAAATATTCCATTTTTATTAAATGTTCCTTATAGAGTTGTTATGTGAAGTAGACTAGAGTGCATGCTTGAAGGAAGTTATTCTTGTTAATTTTTTTATGAACCTTGTTATGAGAAATATGTTAAGGATTATGTCTAAAGGAATTGTATGATTATGTGAAAAATGTAAAGTGTGTGATGTGATTAATGAAGGTCTAAGCATGTATAGAAGTTAAATGTAAATGAAATCAAGCTTATGTGCAAGGTGTGCTAATATATACACACACACTCACACTTGAATGAATGAATGAATCTAAGATAATTAGTAAGGGGATTTATGGGATGAACACTGTTCGTGAGTTTAGATGAAGTGGTTAGTAAAAACCCCACTACATCCATGAGCTTTCAAAGATAGGTTAGAAGATTAATGATCTTCCCGAGTTAAGATATGGTGTTCACTAGTTATCCTTAAGCTAGTTTATAATGTTTAGAATCCGTGGGAAATTATGCCTAGCACTGAGAGGATTTGAACAAGAGGTTGCTACACTTCATGAATTGAGATGTTTTATGCCAATGTATCTCTTGAGATGAGTACTCCTCGTTAGTAGAGAATGAGTTACTTAGGATCAATCTCATTATCACTTAACTATGCGCCCGCATAGGTTTAGCTATTGGTAAAGCCATTTAAAAGCTAAGAGAATGGCCTCATTCCAGGAAAGTGAGGATCCCTTATCTGATAGGGGTTAATAGCGGGATTCCATGTGTAGCTCTAATTGTCTAAGTTAGTTAACCTAACTCCCACAAAAGAAACAAATGTGCTAAGTCTTATAAAGGAGTGTTCTACTTATGGTAGGTAGAGGAATGGGATGCTATTTATCCATTGCACTAAGTAGGCAATCCGAAAAGTGAGTCTTATTGGAATTGAATGAACTGAGTCTTCTAATGAAAATAGTACTTAGGGTAGGTGGTGTTATGCGAAACTATCGATCCATTTCACTAGGTAGGACCTTTTGAAAGGGGTGTCTTGGTGTCAAGTCTTCCAAAAGAGTGTCCTACTTAATGTAGGTGGTGGTCTGGGAAGCCATATACTAATTTAACTATGTAGGAATTCCGAAATGGAATTCTTGGTGTGTTGTTGGGTGCTCTTACATTGTATTGCCATTGAGTGGGTGCTTGTTATCCCGAGGTGAGTATGCCAAAATAGAGGAAGTTATGAGGGTCTCTTTGATGTGTATTGAAGTATATATATTTGTACTTTCTCCATGTCTTACCTTAGTGAGTCTTTGGATGAAATTTGAAAGGAAACTCCGACGGAAATGACGCTTATTCCTCATTGGCAATACTTTGGAAGTTCACTACTTTGGAGTCTTGTAGATCACTGTAAGGGTCGTATGAATACACATTTATATTTTGTAAGTTTACTGTGAAATGTTCTTTAGAGTTCAAAGTTATGGAAATTCTTATCTAAGTGTTAAATGATGATTCTTATGGTGTTTTGCTTTTAGGTTCTTGAATGTTTTACTTAATTTGCATGAAATGTTACTTTACTAAAATGTCCCATTTTGCATGTTTTTGCATATGCCATACTTAGTGCATTATTTGTACGAAACCCATACTTTTCTACATGATAAGTATAGGTTGGATGCTTTTGAAGGTTTGAAAGCAAAGCTTGGGAAAGTTTCTCTCAAGACAAAGTATGTCCTCATATATTCAAGGGCATATTCCTTTTCGTAGTTTTCTTATTTAAAGACTTATAATGTATCTCTTACAAATTTAAAGGGCGGTGTCCCTAAGAGAATTATGTCGTGTCTTTATGTTTTGCTTGTGATGATGAGATTTTCTTAGTATTTATAAAAGATTCCTTTTGATATCAAATGTATTGAAAAGTTTTAATTCCCCACTACTTTTCAGGTCTTATGTAATGGCCTAGAGTTAAAGAGCTTGTACAAGACCCAAAGGTCAAGTACAAGCGGTCACGAAACAAGGGTTTCCCTAACTTCTAGGGGTACATTCGGTTTGTGAAAAACATGGTATAAAAGCATAAGGTTATGGGAAATAGTTTAGGTTCTAAATGTCTCAAAAGCCATGTCTTGTAGTATCTTGGTCATTGGTGTGAGTGGCGACACATCAATGGACAAGAGGCTAAACGACGATAGAGTTTCATTTTCTTCATTACTCTTTAATCGTTCCATAAAACTTAACTCCATAAGTTCTCTCTCTTTTATGGTCACTTGCCCGGTGGTCTTCAAGGTATGATTAGTTGGAAGGGGAGGTTTTTCTAAGTTAGAGGGAGAGAGAAGATGAGTTTTAATGTTATGATGGTTTTGTGTCTAGAAGAGTAGGTATAAAAGTAATTTTTGAGAATTGTGATGTCACACCATTTATGGCTAGGTGTGATTTAGGAGATTTGAAGTGCTGTGATGAGAAAGTTTATGGTGATGTAGTTCTAAGCATGGTAAGGATAATAATGATTTAATAAAGTGCCTCTGAGAGATAATGAATTATCTTGTGAATATTTTTAATGATGGTAGAAATGTTTCAATATTTAAATATGTGGAATGTTGAAAGAATGTGGAGATTTTATAGAAGTTGGAGGCAACTCCCTTGTGTGACCAACGTTTGATTGTTGTCCTTGTGATTGGTGGTTTTTGTTGTGTAGGCTTACACTAAGATGGAAATGTGGCATAAATATCTAGTGAGGATGTTCTGTTCCATGAAATTGAGTTTAAGTTGTATCACCTTGAAAATCCAAGACTCATTGTAAAGCCTAACATAGGTTTCATAAAGTCTAAAACTTTTTTTAAGTACATTTTTAATGAATATTGGTCCTTTAGGAGGTTTAAGAACCAAAACGTCAGGGAAGATTGTTCAAAGGGATGTTAGTGTGCCTTAGCCTCTTTGACTAACTTTTAGGAGTCGTAAATGAACAAAAATGGGTGGAAATGTAGCTTATGGGTGTTTGAGTTGTTCCTTGGTTTAAACGTATTGGTACGATTCCCCAAGGACCAACCAAGGGCCCTTAAGAAGGGACCCTACAGTTCGATGCAGCACTCCCTGGCAGTGTGCATCGAATGGAAAGACAACGGCCTGTGTGTGTATCAACGGGGAGTCGATGCCACCGTCATCCCACATTTAGGCTGGTGGACAAGTTCCCTTCACCTGCACAGTTTTAGGAATCATCGACATAATGCATATGTGCAGGCTACGATCCGTGTATGGATCGACGGGGTGTCATTTCCACTATTCTTGCACACATTGAATAACAAAGAAAAACCATGCTTGTACCAGTCTCTAACATAAATTATGGATGTGCAGCACGAATTGTCGATGGACCAACAGTTCATCAATCGAGGTCTCATTGATCGAGTCTACAAACTCCTCCACATTTTAAATTAAATTCATTCAATTAATTAAGTTGTTTAGGGGTAACTGGTGATTAAAGGAAAACTAATTAATTTGATTAAGTCCCATTATAAATACCGTCACCCCTCATTAACCTAAAGACAACTCTTATAATAAAATCTCTTCCTTCTCTCTTATTTTTCTCTCTACATGATCTCAATATTGAAGGCAAGCAAGTACTAGGGTTTGAGGGATGGAAAGGGACGAATTCACCATCAAACTGTTGACAAATGATTAAGGTATGGGTTATATTCACCTTTGATATCCTTTATTCAAAGGGTTCATTTAAAATATATTTCCAAAAGTTGAGTTTTCTTATCGGTTTCATCCAATTACGAAATTGAAGATATGGATCGAGTTTTTGATGAATTCTTAGGGTTATATTGAGTAGATTAACGTGTAATTAAACTTTTTTGTGGTAATTGATGATGGTTTAGTCTAAATTGAAGAATTGATCCTCTATCCCGAACCCTAGGTACTTATCTTGACCTATATTGTATTGTTATCATTAAATTAAGTTGGGTGCTGATTTGATTACTATCCTATGGTGATATTATGATTAAATTAAGATTAATTATAGGAATATCATGTTATTTCTTGAGATGTGATTTCGGTTATGAATTATAATGTAAAATTAGCGTATGTACCTTGTCTCAAGTTATGATCTAAAGATGAATTGTGCTATAGAGATGAAATCGGCCTTGTTATTGTATTGGTTATCATTGTTTGATGATGTTACTCCCCTAGTTGGGTTGACTTAGGGGTTGATGGTAAGACCTTGATTATAGTCTATGAGGAAAAGTTGGTAAGTCATAGAATCTCTATCATTACTTCCTATTGTGATTAATTGTTGTCAAGTCATGATATTAACTTTGGAGTATGCTTTATACTAGGATTATTGGGTGGTATGATGTTGAATTGAAATGTCTTGACTATATTGTGAGGTTGGCTAAGGTGTATGTGCTATAACGATGGTGAAAACTATCAATGTGCCTCAATATGTTATACGATTCAAATGTGTTAACCTCACTTATATGAATTGTGATGAAAGGACTTATATGCATACATTTCTTATTGAGCTATTGATGTGTATTATACAAGGGGTAGACCCTATGGCCTAAATTAAGTTATGATTGATAACTAATGGCTTAAAGACATTTCAATAAAGGGACCTAGCATAGGACCGAGTGATCTTGTAGATGAGGGAGTGACACTTTCCCATGTAAAGAAGGTAGGGTTCACTATGGTCTTTACGGATTGGCTATCCTCATGACCTAAACTATGTTTTCACAATAGGATACTAGCTAGTGGATCAACCTAGAAAGCTATGTTCATATGAGGTTTTACCTTGGCCGGTAGAACACCTTCCATCGGTTTATGTTTTTATGACACTTGATACCACATTAATCTCATGTGGTCTATGTCGGTTAAAGCGAGTGTTCCCTAAAGTAAAATGAAAAAATGCAGCATAGAGTAACGAAAGTAACTTGAGGGGTTTGAATTAGCCTAGGTAAGGTTATGGGACTCTACCTATGCCTTGCACTAGTTTTCCTTGATGGGAGCTTTGGGAAGTTAATAATATGTATATGTACAGTGTATTAAATGTAAATGTTTTTATATGATGATTATGATGCTCATGAACATGGAAATGGTCTTAATGGTCATAATTACTAAAGATATGAATTTATGAATATATGAGGTTATACTGTGTGAAGTATGATACTAATTATAGTTCTTGTTGGTTGACTTGATTAAGTAGGGTTATGGGCCTTTACTTGGTCATTGCACTTGTTAACACTATGGTACCTTATGATTTTTTACCTAACTTTTCTATTTATGTGATTACTTCTATTCATGCTTGTAATGATAACTTGGTTATAGAGTATACAGTATTATGGGTTCAAGCTTGTTGATATACATTTGACTTCCTTAACTATTGATTGTGAAAAAGTTCTTAGAGGAGTAAAATGGCATGAATTAACTAAAAGCCCCCTTTTTGTATGTATTGCTTGTGTATGTGCATAAGATCTCATACATAATACATATGGAGTACTAACCCCATTTCCTTCCCTTTTTTCCAAAAATTTTAGGTTTCGGTCGCTTAAGAATTTTGGGAAGCGTCATTGTTGATGTCTTGGATTCTTCCTTTCATCCAAGTAGTGTATGTCTTCAACTTTCGAGGGAAATGCCATTATCTATCTTTTGATTTTTTCATAATCTTATTAACTCTATCATTCTTTTACTTGTTATTTGAATATTCTACTTTTGTACGACCTATATATGGTCTTGTTGAATTGACGTAAGGGCTATGCCCACACTGTGATATTCGTTTAGATTGAATGAGATTAGACAATCATTGTGTGCAATAAAAATAATAAGCTATGTAACTTTCTATATGAAGGGTCTATGTATACTCGATATATATATATATATATATACATATTATGTGTATGTAAAGGTCTATGTAAACCTCCAAGTAGTGATTATAAGAGTCTTAAATTTTTCCACATTTTTTAACCTAAGAATCAAAATGACATGAAACTAAGAGGCTAGTATTTGTCCTTCAAAAGGACGAAGATGCCGATTATGACGAACTTTGTATACGATCATGAGGTTGAATACCGTTGAGTTATGTCTATCTCTCTACCACGTCTATGTAGGTTTGTATTCATAATTGTGAAGCGCGCCACACTTATGAGTAGGAAGCTATATGATTCTTAGGAATAAGTCTCTTTCTTGCAAATGTCATATCGTGCAAATAGAGTATACTTATGGTGTGATTTTTCACTTAATCATATTGTTGTTCTTATAGAAAGCAGCATTTACATTCGAAGGAATGCGGCTCAAAGACTTGAGGAGGAAGTTGCTAATGCAGGAGCTCCTCCCTATGCTGAGCAAGTTCCTCCACTAGATGTGAATGCTAATGCTGATCAAAACCCAACTAACCCTCCACCTCTGACGGAGCCGGAGATGAGGGCTATTGTTTCTCAAATGGCTCAAGCCAAGACTACTCAAGCACAAGCGCGATTGTTCAATCCCAAGTTATGACGGCCCAAGCCAATCCGGAGGTTGCAACTAGGGTTCATCAACAAGTTTATACTATGGCATCCAAACTTAGGTACTTCATTCGGATGAATCCTCGTACACTCTATGGGTCTAATGTTGATCAAGACCCTGAAGAATTTATTGATGAGGTATACCAGATACTTTATTGTATGTTGTCTCTACAAGTGAGAAAGCCGAGTTGACCACATACAAGCTCAAGGATGTGTACCAAACATGGTATGTGCCATGGAGAGATATTAGACCACTTAGAGGAGGGCTATTGACTAGGGAGATCTTCAAGAAGGCATTTCTTGATTGGTTTTTCCCTAGAGAGATGAGAGAAGCCAAAGTGGTGTAATTCATTAATCGCCGCCAAGGGGGTATGACTGTTCGTGATAAGTCCTTAAAGTTCATCAAATAAGCTAAATATGCTCCTTCCTTGGTCTCCGATCCTAGAGATGAGATGACTCGATTTGTGTCAGGTGTATCGGATGACTTACAAGAAGAATGTCATTTAGGGATTTTACATTACAATATGAACTTTTCACGTCTTATGGTGCATTCTACGAGGATGGAGAAGGCTAAATCTAAGAGGAAGGATGGTGATACAAAGAGGGCAAGGTCTTTTAAGGGTTGATCTATAAAGAATAGGCTGGAGATTCAAGAGAAGCCTAGGTTCAAGAAGAGATTCTAAAATCTAGTTCAATTCAAAAATCATAAGGATAGGGATGAAAAGGCGTCTAGTCGGAAAGTCCAAAAGGGGAAGATTGTGAGTTCGTCTATTGATAAACCATCTTGTAATGAATGTGGAAAGAAGAATTTTAGTGTTTGCCACCTTGGGTATGAAAAATGCTTTGTTTATGACATGGTCGGGCACAAGGTGAGAGATTGTCCTAATGCTAAGGGGCAAGAGAAGGTTGGACAGCCAAGTGGTTCTAGTGATGCTCCAAAGAAGAACTTCTTCTATGCTCTTCGTTCTAGGGGTGAGCAAGAGACCTCTCCCAACGTGGTGAACGGTATGTTAATAATCTTTACTCTTCATATGTATGCTTTACTTAATACGGGTGATACTTTGCCCTTTGTTACACCTCTAGTAGCTAAAAAGTTTGATACTTTACTCAATATTTTGCGTGAGCCTTCTTTAGTGTCTACGGTGGTAGGAGAGTCGGTTGTTGCTAAAAGAGTCTATCGAAATAATCCTATTACATTGCCCAATAGAGTTTCTTATGTTGTTATAGTAGAACTCGATATGCTATATTTTGATATTATATTGGTTATGGATTGGTTGCATGCATGTTTTGCATCCATTGATTGTAGGACAAGATTGGTGAGGTTTAACTTCCCAAATGAACCCGTTATTGAGTGGAAGGAGGGAAATTTTATTCCTAGAGGTCAAATCATATCTTGTATAAAAGCATGAAATGATCTCAAAGGGTTGTCTATATATCATAGTAAGAGTCCAATAATTGGATTCCAAAATTCGTCCTACTGAGTCGGTCCCCCTAGTGAGTGAATTTCCAGAGGTTATTCCTAATGACCTTCCCGGTATTCCTCCTGAACGGGTTATTAATTTTTGTATCGATTTGCTACCTGAAACAAATCCCATTTCAATCGTTCCATATCGGATGGCTCCAGCCGAATTGAAGGAGTTGAACTCTCAACTAAAGTATTTTCTTAACAAAGGCATTATAAGGCCTAGTATACCTCCATGGGATGCTACGGTATTATTTGTCAAAAGGAACGATGGGTCTTTAAGAATGTGTATTTATTATCGCAAACTCAACAAGGTAACCATTAAGAATAAGTACCCTCTCCCTCGGATTGATGACTTATTTGACCAACTCCAAGGGGTGAGTTACTTTTAAAGGATAGACTTAAGGTCGGGGTATCATCAATTTAGGGTGAGAGGGGAGGATATACCAAAGACGGACTTTCGAACAAGGTATGTCATTTATGAGTTCTTGTTCATGTCTTTAGGTATCACTAATGCTCCGGCGGCATTTATGGACTTAATGAATAGAGTATTTCAAAATTACCTACACTCATTTGCCATTGTCTACATTGACGATATCTTGGTATATCAAAGAATGAGGCTGATCATATGGGTCATTTAGTGGTAGTATTAAAAACCCTTAAAGAACATCAATTGTAAGCAAAATGAAGTAAGTGTGAGTTTTGGTTGAGATTGGTGACTTATCTTGGGCACATCATTCCTAGTGAGGGAGTTGAAGTACACCCAAGGAAAACAGAAGCGGTGAAAAATTGGCCTAGACCATTGACTCCAACTGACATTATAAGTTTCTTGTGTTTAGCGGGTTACTATCATAGATTTGTGGATGGTTTCCCGTCCATTGCGTCTCCTTTGTCTCCTTTGGCCCAAAAGAGTAAAAAGTTTTAGTGGTCGGAGTCATGTGAGAAGAGATTCCAATTGTTGAAAGATAGGCTTACTTCTGCTCTAGTGTTTACCTTACCGGAGGGTACAAAGCGTTTCGTGGTGTATTGTGACGCATCCTGAATGGGTTTGGGGTGTGTGTTTATGTAAAACGGGAAGGTAGTAGCTTATTCCTCTAGGCAATTTAAGGTACTTGAGAGCAATTAGCCCACTCATGACCTTGAATAGCGGCCCTTGTGTTTGCTTTAAGAATTTGAAAGCATTACTTGTATGGGGTGCATCTGCATGTTTTTACCAGTCATAGGAGTCTCCAATATGTGTTTACCCAAATGGAGTTAAATCTCCGACAAAGAAGGTCACTTGAGTTGTTGAGAGATTATGATATGAGTGTCATTTATCACCCCGACAAGGCTAATTTAGTTGTGGATGCCCTATGTCGGATTACAATGGGTATTGTATTCCATCTTCACGAAGCCAAAAAGGACCTAGCAAGGAAAGTACAAAGGTTGGATAGGTTGGGAGTGAGGTTGGAGAGTTCTCCAGATGGGGTGCCATAGTTTATCATTACTCCGAGTCCTCTTTACTGGTTGAGGTGAAGTCCAATTAACACCTTGATTTATCCTTAATGGAGTTCATAGAATCGGTTCTTGGAAAGTTTAATGAATCATTCTCCTTCGGGGAATGGTTTACTATGGTAACAAAGGAGACTATGTGGTCACGATTTAGATAGGTTGATGGATCGGATCTTAGAAGAAGCACATAGGTCCCATTACACAATTCATCTGGGTCGACAAAAATGTACCATGACCTAAAGGAAATATATTGGTGGGATGATGTAAAAAGGGACATAGTGGAATTTGTCGCTAAATGTCGGAATTGCCAAAAAGTAAAGGTCGAACACCTAAAACCAGTTGGATTACTACAGGAGATCCAATTCAAACTTGGAATTGGAAGTCATCAATATGGACTTTGTAGTAGGTTAACTCCGGACCAAAAAGTCCTATGATTCCGCATGGGTTGTTGTGGATCGATTGACAAAATGTGCTCTTTTTATTCCCATCAAGTCTTCATATTCGGCGGAGGATTATGCAAATATATTCCTAGGATTTTGTGCCACTATGGCATTCATTATCTAACATATCAGATTGGGGCACACAATTCACATCTATATTTTGGAGGTAGTTAAAAAAAGGGTTAGGTACTGTACTGAAATTGAGCACTGTTTTTTATCCCCAAATGGATGGTCAAGCGGAGCGTACCATACAAACCCTTGAAGATATGCTTAGAGAATGCATAATTGATTTTAAAAGGAGTTGGGATATGCATTTACATTTAGTGGAGTTTGACTACAATAATAGTTTTCATTCATCCATTTCCATGGCTCCTTATGAAGCCTTGTACGGTAGGAGGTTTTGGTCTCCTATTGGATGGTTTGAAATGGGTGAACCATCTATCCCCTGTCCCGAGTTGATATATAAGACTTTGGAAAAGTTTCATATCATAAAAAAACGGATGAAAACGGCCTATAGTCAGCAAAAGTCATATGCCGATAATAAGAGAAGGGATTTGGAGTTTGAAGAATGTGATAAGGTGTATTTTAAAATTTCACCAATGAAAGGGGTGGTTAGATTTTGCAAGAAAGGGAAATTGATTCCTTGTTATGTGGGTCCCTATGAAATCTTGCAAAAGGTTTGTAAGGTTGCCTATGAATTGAAACTTCGTAGTGAATGGGCTTCGATTCATCCTGTTTTCCATGGTTCTATGTTGAATAACTGCATCGGTGATCCCGAGTCCATTCTTCCTGTTTAGGGTCTTGGTGTCAAAGATAACCTCTCTTTTTGGAGGATGTTATGGTTCAAATTCTTGATAGGCAAGTAAAGAAGTTAATGAATAAAGAGGTTTTATCCGTAAAAGTGTTATGGAAAAATTAATTTGTTGAGGATTCTAAATCGGAGGCCGAGGCGGATATAAAGTCTCGTTATCCTCATATTTTTGAAAAATAAGGTTAGTCATTCTTTTTTATTATATAATTATGACATGGATTTGTAGTTTCTTGATTTTTGGGTGAAGTGTTACAAAAATTACATATTTGAAAACCTCAAAATATGTTCTACAATGAAGTCACTATAGTATTGCTATTACAAACTTGAAATTTTGCTTTTTGCTTCCTTTGAGTTATGTTGTGCATTTTTATATGGTGAGTCTTCATTTAATGATAGGTACAATATTGTTAAGTTGAACATTGTTCTAATTGACTCATGTAAAATATGTTGAGCTCATAAGTGTTGTGACAAGGAAATGCCTCATGATGAAGTGTTTTGAGTCTTATTTTTGGTAATATGAGTTTTGATATTTTCCTTGTTTAAATAACATTATTTTTATTTTTTGATATTGTTGATTGGTTGGGATGCTAGTCTTGGGTCTATTACTTCCTTCAAAAGAATTTTAGTGTCATTCCGGGATGAATGTTTTTAAGGTGGGGATAATTTAACACCTTAAAAATCCAAGAATCATTGAAAAGAATAAATTCATAAAGTCTAAACACTGTTTTTGAGTCCATTTTGAATGAATATACGTCATTTAGGAGGTTTAAGAACCAAAACGTCCAAAACATCTGGGAAGTTGGTTCAAAGGGATGTTAGTGTGCCTTAGCCTTTTTGACTAACTTTTAGGAGTCGAAAATGTACAAATAGTTGAAAAGAAGGTAATGGTTGTTTGAGTTGTTCCTTGGTTGAAACATCTGGTTACGACTCCCTAAGGACCAACCAAGGGCCCTTGAGAAGGACCCCTACTTTTTGATGTAGCACTGCCTAGTAGTGTGCATCGACGGGACAGACGACGACCATGTTTGGAATTAACGGGGCGTAGATGCCACCGTGGTCCCAATGTTATAAAAATGAACAAAAACCCACCTGCACTAGTCTCTGACCGAACTTACGGATGTGCAGCACGGACCGGCGATGGACCATTGGTCCGTTTATCGAGGTCTCATCGATGGGGTCGGCAAATTCCTACACATTTTAAATGAAATTCATTTATTTAATTAAGTGGTTTAGTGGTAATTGGGGATTAAAGGAAGACTAATTAAGTTTATTTAGTCCCACTATAAATACCCTCAACCCTCATTAACGTAAAGACAACTCCGAAAATAAACTCTCTTGCTTCTCAATTATTTCTCTTTCTACATGAACTAACTGATGAAGTCTTGCAAGAACTAGGGTTTGTGGGCTGGAAAGAGATGAATTGACCATCCAATTGTTGAAAAATCGTTAAGGTATGGGTTCTATTCACCTTTGATATCCTTTCCTCAAAGGGTTCCTTCAAAATATATTATAAAAAGTTGAGTTTTCTTATGGGTTTCATCCAATTACAAAATTGAAGTTATGGATTGAGTTGTTAATTATTTCTTAAGTTTATATTGAGTATATTAACATGTAATTCATCTTTTTTGTGGTAATTGTTAATTGTTTGGTCTAAATTGAAGAATATGACCCTCTATACCTAACCCTAGGTAGTAATCTTGACATGTATTGTATTGTGATCATTCAATCTTGACATATATTATTAAATTCATATGAAATATAGGTCTATCATTTTAGTTCTTTAGATGTGTTTTTTAAATGAAATATAATGTTGAATTAGCCTATCTACCTTTTCTCAAGTTGTGATGTAAAGATTAATACTGTTATAGAGATGGAATTGGCCCTGTTATTCGTTTGGTATCATTTTGTGATGACGTTACTCCCCAAGTTGGGTTGAGTTAGCGCTTGATCATAAGAATTTCATGATAGAATATGAGGAAGTATTAGTATTAGTTATGTTAGTTAAAGTGTATGTGCTATAAGGATGGTGAAAACTATCAATGTGCCTTAATATGTTATAAAATTCTAAAGTGTTAACCTCACTTATATGAATAGTGATGAAAGGACTTATACTCATACAATTCTTATTAAGCTATTGATGATTATTATTATACAAGGGGTAGACCCTATAGTCTAAATTAAGTTACAATTGATAACTAAAGGCTTAATGACATTTCAATAAAGGTACATAGCTTAGCACCGAGTGATCTTGTAGGTGATGTAGTGTCTTTTTCCCATGTAGGGAAGGTAGAGTTAGCTACGGTCTTCACAGGGTAAACAGCCTCACGACTCAATATAGGGTGTAGAGTTAAAATTTCCATTGTCCCCCAAGCTCCATAAACTATGTTACCACAATAGGATACTAGCTAGTGAATCCACCTAGAAAGCTCTATTTATATGAGGTTTTACCTTGCTCGGTAAACCACCTTCCATTGGAATAAGTTTTTAGGACACCGGATTCCACATTTAGCTCATGTGGTTTATGTCACATAAAGTTAGTGCTCCCTAAACTAAAATGAAATAATGAAGCATAGACTCACTATAGTAACATGAGGGGTTTTACTTAGCCTAGGTAGGGTTATGGGACTCTATCCTAGGTAGGGGTATGGGACTGTACCTATACCTTGAACTAGTTTGCCTTAATGGTAGCTTTGTGAAGTTAATATTATTTATATGGATTGTGAATGTAAAATTTTTTATATGATGATTATGATCCTCATGAACGTGCAAATGGTCATGATGGTCTTAATGACTAAACATATGAATTTATGAATATATGAGGTTATATTATGTGAAGTATGATACTAATTATAGTTCTTGTTGGGTGACTTGATTAACTAGTTTATGGGCCTTTGCTTGGTCGTTTCACTTGTTAAATCTATTCGAATTCATGATTTTTTACATTACTTTGCTATTTTTGTAATTACTTTTATTCATGCTTGTAATGATATAACTTGGTGATAGAGTATACAATATTATGTGTTCAAGCGTGTTGATATACATTTGACTTCCTTAACTATTGGTTGTTCATAAGTTTTTAAAGGAGTAAAATGGCATGAATTAACTAAAAGACCCCTTTTTGTATGTTTTGCTTTTGTATGGGCATATGATCTCATATTTAGTACATGTGGAGTACTAATCCATTTTCTTCCCTTTTCCCAAAACATTTTAGGGTCTTGTCATTGAAGAGTTTTTGGGGGCGTCATTGTTAAAGGCTTGGATTCTTCCTTTCATCCAAGTAGGGTAGGTCCTTAAACCTCGAGGGTAATACCATCATCTAGCTTTGGATTTTTTTTTATGAGCTTATTGACTATATCATTCCTTTCCTTTTTATTTGAATATTGTACTTTTGTCCGACCAATATATGGTCTTGTTAAATTGAGTTAAGGGTTATGCCCACATTGTTGTATTAGTTTAGATGGTATGAGATGAGACAATTATTTAGACTTTATTCCATATTCTTATATATGTATGTGCAATAAATGTAGAAGGCTCTGTAACCTTCCTATATGAAGGGTCTACGTATATTCGATCTATATAAATATATGATGTGTATGTAGAGGTCAATGTAAACCTCCAAGTAGTGATTATAAAAGTTTAAAATTTTTCTGCATTTTTTAAGCTATGAATGTAAAGTCATGAAACTAAGTGGACGATCATAGTCCATCAAAAGCACGACAACGCCGATTACATCAAGGGGGTAAACCCTGATGTTACATAAGGGTTGCCTAAATGTTGAATGAAGTAATGTTTAAGAGAGTTTGTCTAGGCTTGAATCCTGAGAGGAAAGTGTTATGATTAATTGGTAAGGTTGATTTTTAGTCATCATGTGCATGAGTAAAGGGTGGTGTGAGTCCCTACCTTGTGAGAGGCATAATGTTGGTTTTAAGTATTATACCTTGAAGAGGGCTTTACCCTATGTGGGGAGAATTATTTTTTTTTAACTTGCATGTCGTAATTTAGTCCAAGAGAATCCTCATGGGTCACTAAGTGGGAGTTGTAGTATGGGATTCTACTCTAAAATTCCATTTAGTGTAACTTACAAAGTCTCTTTGGAGTAGGTATAGTCTTGTCTCTCATATTGTCACGACACCTTGTTAAAGTTGCTTGAAAGGTGCATTATGGAAATTTTTAAGCATGTGACAAAGTGAACTTTTTAATTCACTGTATGTAAGTCCAAATTTTTAGGAAATTGAATATTTCATGAATTATGGTTACAATTTATGATGAGATGAGTTTATATGGCATTACAACTCATATGATATTGTCATCTTTATAAATTGCTCAAAGAATGAATTTTTGAAAAGTTGCATATTTGGCAGTGTTACAGTGAGCAATTCACTGTAAAAAAAATTTTTTTTTAGAAAAATATTCCTTGCCTTAATTGAAATTTCAATGTGTGCAAAATTGTTGCATATGATAATGTTTAATGTTGGAGAAATAAGTTCCTCCATAAGTGAAGGATAAGAGAAGATTTTTAAATATGAAAGTTTTGCTAAAAGTGTTTATGTTTCTATTGTTTCAAAGTGTGAAAATGTGAACATTTCTAATTGACGCTTTATTTTGTAGTTTTTGAGATTGATTGAAATGTGTTATGTGATTCTATGTGAATCCTTGTTGCACTTAAGGTTTAAGTGTCATTCGAGGACGAATGTTGTTCTAAGTGAGGGAGAATGTAACACCCTAAAGAGAACTAAGGTGAAACTAGAGCCCCCTGAGTGTTTATTGAGTTTATTTTGTTTTAAAATGAGTTTATTTTTTGTTCTTATAGGGTGTGTGAAGTTTGGTTAAGTTTGGAGGTCAAACGTCTAAGAATGTCCATGACATTCGGAAGGTGTGTCTTAGATAGCGCTTGTGTGTCTTGACTAGTTTGAGCGAGTTTTACGTGTTCGTTTTAAGTGAAATTGATGTGAGATGTTACTAATACCTAGATGACTTAGTTTAGTGGTTTACAGGGACGAACCCACCTAGGACCCACAAGGGGCCCCAGAGAAGGGCCCAAGACTTGGACATAAAACTACCTAGGCGGTGTCCACCAACGAGACAAAACGACGGCCAGTAAGTCAACCAATGGCCTGTCGTCTTGGTCCTTTCATCTTACCTTAAATTTAGGTTGTACATGATCGATTTGGAGCTAATTATCAACCCACCAGTCCCCATCAACGGTCTATTGATGAATAGACGGTCCGTTGGTTAGGTCTCGTTTGTGAGGCCTGCAAAATTGTTAAGGGGCTTCCTTGGCTTGGGGTGTTTTGTAAATTCAGCCCAAGAATTTTATGACCCTACGACGTTTATTTTAGGGTCTATTATACATTATAATGTGATATAAACCCTAAGACCTCATTTTTATACTCATCTCCCTAAAATCCAAAACTCCTCGCTCTTAGAAGACTCTTAAGTCACCATCGAATCTAGAAGTAAAGAAGTTCTTGGAGGGATGTTGATGGTCGTTTACTCATAAAAATAATTTGTATTTCTTCAATTTGAGGTATTGTATACATCCTTGAAATTTGTTCCATCCAAGTAGTCCCTTCTAATGAATTTTCAAAAAAGGTTTCCAACGCTAGTTTCTACTATCTTCAACTCTAAATATGGGTCTTTCATGGAACCGTTACTAATGACTTAATAATGGAATTTCTAATGTTAGTTCATTATTTTAAGGTTAAAACTTAAATGAAATCATGTTAAATCTTTTCGTCAAATATTGACTTAGGAAATGGGTTAAATGAGCATGAACTGGTAGTCTTCAAGTTTTGGTTTCTTATGGTTGTTATTGTTGTTTAAATACTGCCCAAATGGATTTATTATTAATAAATAATGAGTAAAAATGTTGTAGGTTATGAAATCATGTATTAAAGAGTAATTTGGTTATGTTGTTTAGCTTTAATTTCTAAATACTCTTGAGTGGTATGGTCAACCTTCTTGGTGACGGTGTTTACTCGAATTGTATGAATATAAAGTTACTAGTTTATTGTGAATGAGTCTATTAGGGCTTGTTAAGGAAGTAAGATGATTAATAAGTCAGTGTTGTTAAATGAAGTTATTATGTGAAGTAGACTAGATTGCAGGGATTAATGAAATTATTCTTGTTAATTGTTTTACAAAGATTGTTATGGAAGTATGTTAAGGATTATGTCTAAAGCATTTGTATGACTATGTGAAGCATGTAAAATGTCTAATGTAATTAATGAAGGTATAAGCATGTATAGAAGTTAAATGTAATTGAAATGAAGCTTATGTGCAAGGTGTGGTCACATGTACACACACACACTCACACTTGAATGAATGAATGAAGCTAAGCTAAGTACTAGGGGGAGTTTCGGGTTGAACACTCTTCGTGAGTTGAGATGAAGTGTTTAGTAGACACCCCACTACATCCCATGAGCTTTTTAAGATATGTTAGAGGATGAATGCCCTTCGTGAGTTGACATGTGGCGTTCTCTACGTATATCCTTATCCTATAGTTTATAATATTTAGAATCCATGGGAAGTTATGCCTAGTACCGAGAGGATTCGAACAAGAGGTGGTTACACTTTGTGAGTTGAGATATTGTATGCCAATGTACCTCTTGAGATGAGTAATGCTCGTTAGTAGAGAATGAGTCACTTAGTAGCAATCTCTTTATCCCTTAATTATGCGCCCGCATAGGTCTAGCTATTCGGAAAGCCATGTAAAAGCTAAGAGAATTGCCAAATTGCAGGAAAGTGAAGATCCCTAATCCGATAGGGGTTAATATCGGAATTCAATGTCTAGATCTTATGGTCTATGTCGGTTAACCCAACTCCTTCAAAATAAACGAATCTGCTATGTCTTTTAAAGGAGTGTTCTACTTAGGATAGGTAGTGGAATGAGACACTATTTATCCATTACACTAAGTAGGAAATCCGAAAGGGGAGTCTTGGTGATTTTTATTGGAATTAAATGAACTAAGTCTCCCAAAAGAACATACTACTAAGGGTAGGATGTGTTATGAAACACTATCTATCAATTTCACTAGGTAGGACCTTATGAAAAGGGAGTCTCGGTGCCAAGTCTTCTAAAATAGTATACTACTTAGAATACGTGGTTGTATGTGATTCCATATACCCATTCACTTAGTAGTAATTCCTACAGGGAATTCTTGATGTGTTGTTGGGTGCTCTTACATTGTATTGCCATTGAGTAGGTGCTTGTTATCCCGAGGTGAGTATGCCGAAAAGGAGGAAGTCTTGAGGGTTGCTTTGGTGTGTATTAAAGGAGGTATATTTGTACTTTATTCATTTCTTACCTTAGTAAGTCTTAGGATGACCTTTGAAGGGAAACTCTGACGGAAATGATGCTTATTCCTCATTGGCAATACTTTTGAAGTTCACTACTTTAGAGTCTTGTAGTTCACTTAAAAGGTCATATGAATTCACTTTAATATTTTGTAAGTTTAGTGTAAAGTGTTCTTTTGAGTTTAAAATTATGGGAATTCTTCTCTAAGTTTTAAATTATGATTCTTTTGGTGGTTTGCTTTTATGTTCTTGAATGTTTTACTTAATTTGCATGAAATGTTACTTTACTAAACTGTCCCTTGTTGCATGTTTTTGCATATGCAATACTTAATACATTATTTATACTAACCCCATACTTTTCTATTCTATAAGTATAGGTTGGAAGCTTTTAATTGTTTGAAGGTGAAGCTTGGGAAAGTTCCTCTCAAGACAAAGTATGTCTTCATATACTTGAGGGATAGTCATTTCCGTACTTTTCTTATTTGAAGACTTATTATGTATCTCTTTCAAATGTAAAGGTCCGTGTCCCTAAGTTAATTTTGTCGTGTCATTATGTTTGTCTTGTGACGATGAGCTTTTCTTAGTATTTTTAAAAAATCCCTTTTATATCAAATATCTTGAAAAGTTTTAATTCCGCACGACTTTTCATGACTTATGTTATGTAAGATACTTAAAGGGCTTGTAGAAGACCCCAATGGGCCAAGTACACCCGGTCATGAAATGAGGGTTTCCCTAACTTCTGGGGGTAGTTTCTTGTTGTGATAGTTGTCCACAAGTGAAAAGGCCGAGGTGGCTAGTTATAAACTCAAGGACGTGGCTCAAGGATTGTTTGTGCAATTGAGGGACAATAGGCCCTTGCGAGGTGGTCCTTTGACTTGGGAGATCATCAAGAAAACTTTTCGTGATCGGTTCTTTCCTAAGGAAATGAGAGAGGATAATGTAGTGGAGTTCATCACCTTCGCCAATGAGGTATAACTATTCAGGAATACTCTTTGAAATTCACTAAAGTGTCAAAATATGCTCCATCTTTGGTTTCTGATCCTAGAGATGGAATTAGCCGCTTTGTGATGGGGGTGTAGGATGATTTGCAAGAGGAGTGTCATTCGGATATGTTGCATAGAGGGCAAGATCTTCTAATGGAGGTTCTTCAAATAATAGACATGAGATTCAAGACAAGCCTAGGTTTAAGAGAAGGTATAAAGTCAAGTTCTTTCCAAGTTCCCAAATGCTAGTGGTGATAGGGTGTCTAACCCTCATTTCAAGAAGGGAAAAGGTACTAATTCACCAACTGAGAAGCCAATTTGTGGAAAGTGTATCAAGAAGAACTATGGTGATTGCCTTAAGAGGATGGAATATTTTTTTTGTTGTGGTAAAAGTGGGCACAAGGTTAGGGATTTACCAAATATGAGGGGTCAAGACAAGGGTAGTTGTCAAGCACAAGCAAGTGTTTCAAATGAAACTCAAAATAACAACCACTTCTATGCTATCCGCTCTTGGGGTGACCAAGAGACTTCTCCTGACGTGGTTACCGGTATGTTGAATGTTTTCTCTATTGATGTATATGTCTTACTTGATCCGGGTGCTACCTTGTCATTTGTTACACCTCTTGTAGCAAAAAAGTTTGATATTTACCTTATATTTTGCATGATTCTTTTATAGCGTATACTCCGGTGGGTGAGTCGGTTGTTGCAAAGAGGGTTTATAAAAATTATACTATTATTTTTCCCTATAGAGTTTCTTATGTTGAACTACTAGAACTCGATATATTTGATTGTAATGTTATATTGGGTATCGATTGGTGGCATGTTTGCTTTACTTCTATTGATTGTAGGACTAGGGTGGTAAAGTTAAACTTCCCAAATGAACTACTTATTGAATGAAAAGGGGGAAATTCTATTACTAGAGATCATATTATCTCTTGTGTAAAAGCATGAAAAATGATCTCAAAAGGTTTTCTATACCATATTGTGAGAGTCCAAGATCGAGACTCTTGAATATGTCCCATTGAGTAAGTCCAGTATTTATTACCACCAACTCAACAAGGTCACCTATACGAATATTTATCCTTTCCCTCGGATTAATGACTTGTTTGATTAATTCCAAGGGGCGAGCTACTATTCAAAAATTGAATTTAGGTCTGTGTATCACCAACTTAGGGTGAGAGGTGAGGATGTACAAAAGACGTCATTTCTAACTAGGTATGCGCACTATGAGTTCTTAGTTATATCTTCCGCTCTCACTAATGCTCCGGCAGCGTTTATGGACCTAATGAATAGGGTGTTTCTAAGTTACCTTGATTCTTTTGTCATTGTATTTATTGACAAAATGTTGGTATAATCAAAAAGTGAGAGTGATCACATGGGTCATTTGGGGGTGGTCTTCCAAACCTTTAAGGAACATCAATTGTTTGCCAATTATAGATAGTGTGAGTTTTGTTAAGGTTTGTGACATTTCTTGGGCATATCTTCTCTAGTGAAAGGAGTACAGGTAGACTCAAGGAAGACGGAGGCGGTGAAAATTGGCCTTGACCTTTGAATCCAAAACGGATATTAGGAGCTTATTATGATTGGCAGGTTATTATCGGAGGTTCGTGGATGGTTTTGCGTCCATTGAATCTCCCTTGACCACTTTTATCCAAAAGTGTAAAAAATTTGAGTGGTAGGAGGAATGTGAGAAAAGTTTCCAATTGTTGAAAGATAGACTCACTTCTTCTCCATCGTTGACTTTACCGGAGCGTCCAAAGGGTTTTGTTGTGTATTGTGACGCATCCCCAGTGGTTTTGGGGTATGTGTTTATGAAACATGAGAAAGTAATAGCCTATGCCTTTAGGCAACTTAAGATACATGAGCGAAACTATCCAACTCATGACGTTTAGCTAGCGGTAGTGGTGTTTGCCTTAAAAATATGGAGACATTACTTGTATTGGGTTCATGTTGATATCTTTAACGACTATAAGAGTCTCCAATATGTTTTCACCCAAAATTAGTTTAATCTCCGGCAAATAAGGTGGTTAGAATTGTTGAATGATTATGATATGAGTGTCCTCTATCACCCCAACAAGGCTTATTTGTTTGCGGATGACCTAAGTCGTATGACTATGGGTAGTGTATCCCACATTTATGAAGCCAAGAAAGACCTAGTGAAGGAAGTTCATAGGTTGGCTAGGTAAGGAGTGAGGTTGGAAGGTTCTCCGAACATTGGGGCTATGGTCCATTATAACTCCGAGTCATCTTTAGTGGTTGAGGTTAAGTCCAAACAAAACCTTGATCAACCATTAACGGATTTTAAAGAATTGGTTCTCGGCAAGTTAAATGAGTCATTCTCCATAGGGGGAAGCTGTGTTGAGGTACCAAGGGAGATTTTGTGTTCCCGAGGTAGATGGGTTAAGGGACCGGATCCTTGAAGAAGCCCCTGGGTAATGCTATTCCATTCATCCGGGTTCGACGGAAATGTAACATGATGTAAGGGATATATATTTGTGAGAAGGTTTGAAGAAGGACATAACGGAGTTTGACGCTAAGCGTCCAAATTGCCGACAAGTAAAAGTCGAACATCAAAAGTCGGGTGACTTACTACAAGAGATCAAAATTCCTACATTGAAGTGGGAAGACATCAATATAAACTTTGTAGTGGGTTTACCTCGGCCTAAAAGGTCATATGATTCCATATGGGTGGTTATGGATAGGTTGACCAAGACCGCTCACTTTATTTCCATCGAGTCTACTTATTCGGCGGAATATTTTGTTAGGATCTTCATATATAAGTTTGTGTGTAGCCATGGTATTCTGTTATCGATCATATAAGATTGTGGTGCACAATTCAAATCTAGGTTTTGGAAGTCATACCAAAAAGGGTTGGGTACTAAGGTGAAGTTGAGTACCGCTTTTCATCCGATGGTCATGAGGAACGCACTATTCGAACCCTTCAGGAAATGCTTATGGCTTGCATTATTGATTTTAAAGGGAATTGGTATAAGCATTTGCCATTGGTGGAGTTTGCTTATAATAATAGTTTACATTCATCCATTTCCATGGTTTCTTATGAAGCCTTGTATGGTAGGAGAAGTAGGTCCCCTATTGGATTTTTTGAAGAAGGAGATCCTTCGCTTCTTGGTCCCGATTTTTTTATAAGACATTCAAAAAGGTTCATATCATAAGGAACCGGTTGCAAACGGCCTATAGTCGGCAAAAGTCTTATTCTTATCATAGGTGAAAGGATTTGTAGTTTTAAGAAGGTGAGAAGGTGTTTTTGAAAATTGCACCAATGAAAAGGGTGGTAAGATTTGGAAAGAAAGGGAAGTTGAATCCACGTTATGTGGGTCCATATGAAATCTTGAAAAGAGTTCGTTAGGTTGCTTATGAATTGAAACATCCTAGTGAATTGGCTTCGGTTAAACCGGTATTCGATTTTTCTTTGCTTAAAAAGTGTAGTGGTGATCCTGAATCGATTATTCCTATTGAGAGTCTTGGTGTCAAGGATAACCTCTCTTATGAGAAATATTCGGTCCAAATTCTTGATAGGCAAGTCAAGAAGTTAAGGAATAGTGATGTGGTTTTCGTAAAAATGTTATGGAAGAATCACCTAGTTAAGGGTACAACATGGGAGGATGAGGCTAACATGAACTCCCGTCACGCTCTTTTATTTATAATTAAGTTTAGTCATTCCTTTTTATAATATAAATATGACTAAAGTTTGAAGTTTCATGATTTTTTGTAAAGATTTGCAAAAAGGTGCATTTTTTGGTTGCATTACAGTTAATTACAGTAAGCTGATGCTTAAACTTGAAAATTTTCCTTTTTGGTTTGTTTTAGTTATGTTGTGTATTTTGACATGGTGAGTCTTAGTAAAAAATTGTGTAACCTATTGATAATTTGAACTTTGTGCTAATTGACTCGTGTAATGTATATTGAGCTCATGTGTGTTGTGAGAAGGAAATAGCTCATGATGAAGTGTTTGAGCCTTATGAGTGGTAATTCTAGATTTGAAATTGCCTTGTTTAAATGATATTGTTGATTGGTTGTGCTTCTGTCTTCACTCTATTCAAATGAATTGAGTGTCATTCGGGGACGAATGCTCCTAAGGGGTGATAATGTAACACCTTTAAAAATCCAAGACGAGTCTTAAAGCCTAACATAGGTGACATGGGGTATAAACACTGTTTTAAGACCTGTTAAAATGAAAATAGATCATTTAGGAAGATTATGAACCAAAACGTCCAAGAACGTCCATGAAGTTTAGAAACTAGTTCTAAGGGGTACTACAGTGCCTTTACCTATTTGACTAGCTTTTAGGAGTCGGAAATTCGTGAAATTCGGTGGAAGTGTAATAACAAGTTTTAAGGTGATTCATGGTCGAAACATTCGGGTACGGCTTCCCAAGGACCAACCAAGGTCCCTTAAAGAGGACCATAGTACGTTGGAGGCAACACTGCCTGGCAGTTTTGCATACCAGGAAAGCCAAAGAATGGCTCATGTGTGGATCGACGGGCCGTAGATGCCTACCATTATACCAACATGAGCCAAATTGGGAAATCCCTCGCGTGCACATGTCTCTGACAAAGATGACGGTTGTGCAGGACGGAGGAGGGACCAAACGTTGATTCATAGACAGCCCGTCGATGGGGTTCCATCTATTAGGGTAATATTTTACGGACAATTTATGTTTGTTTCAATTAAAATAATTAAGGGATTAGGATTTCTTTAGGTATTAAAGGAAGATAAATTAGATAATTCCCCCCCCCCCCCATATAAAGATCCCAACCCTTATTAATCTAAACACGACTCACAAAAATAAACACTCTTCCTTCTCTCTTCATTCTCTCTCTATTTGAACAGCATTTAAGACAAGCTAGGGGGAGGTTTTTGTGGCTGAAATGGGACGATTTCAGCAACAAATCTTCATCAAACGTTAAGGTATGGGATCTTAATTCACCTTTGAGACGTCTTTCTTCAAAGTGTTTCTTCAAAATGTTTTCAAAAGTTGGGTTTCATGTGGGTTCTTCTCAACCTCGAAATTAGGATTATGATTTGAATTTATAATGTTTTCTATTAGATAATATGAATATATTAACATGTATTTTAAATTTATTAGGATAATTTGTGATGTTTTGATCTACATAGAAGAACATTACACTTAACCCTTAACCCTAGGTTTGATCTTAATGTGAATTAGGTTGGGATTGATTTAGTTGATTTTACTATTGGTTAAATCACTATTAAATGATGTTGTTACACTAACCATGAAAAAATTTGGATAATTTGTATACTTTCATAATAGTTCTTTAAAAGTGATCTAGGTTATGGGAATTGACCTTTGTATCTTGTCTTAAGCTTTGATTTAGTATTGAATAATCGTGTAGTGACTCTTCTATTCTTTTTATAATGTTAATTATTGGATTATTATGTGGTATTTTTTAGTTGGATTGAATTAAGCGTTTATGGTAAGGCCTAAATGAAGAACTACAATGGAGACTTAAAAAGTCTTACAATATCTATCTTTACTTCCAATTGTGATTAATTGTGGTTAAGGCATGATGTTATATTGGAGTAAGCCTTGTATTTTGATTCATAGCATGGTATGATAATTAATTGAAATGTCAAGACTATGTTTTGAGGTTGATGAAAGTGTATGTGTTATAAAGATGATTATTATTTTCAATGTGCCTTATTATAATATGAAATTCTAATGTGCTAACCTCACTTATATAAATTGTAATGAAAGGACTTATACTCATACAATTCTTATTGAGCTATTGATGATCATGATTGTACAAGGGGTAGAGCCTATGACCTAAACTAAGCTATGATTGATAATTAAAGGTTTAATGACATTTCAAAATGTGACTCTAGCTTAGCACTAAGTGAAGTAGATTAAGGAGTGTCCCTTCCCACATAGGGAAGGTAGGAGCACTAAAATACTCTTGAGACTGGAGACTACAATGCATGGAGCATAAAAAGGGTCCAAACTATATCTCCTAGTTCTTGAACTATGTTGCCCACATAGGAATGATAACTAGTGGATCCACGTAGTTTCTAGGTTTTATATTTTTGTACAACCATGGAAATTAGTGCGCCTTCTTACGCTGTAGGGTATTATGACACCAGATTCCACACTAGCGAATGTGGTAAATGTTTGTTAGAGTGAGTTGTTCCAAAAATTTAAAATGAATTCAAGGATTGAACTCTATCCAGGATAACCTAAGTGGTCTAGCTTAGTCTAGGTAGGGGTATGAGACTCTACCGAAGCATTTGCACTAGTTAGCGCTTGAGGGTAGTCATAGGGGGATTATGTTAGGTATGGTTATGTTTATAATGATAAATATGGCATGCATATGATGAACTTGCACATTGTTGATATCATATGTTTATTAGTTCAATTATGAATATGAGTTGGGTTATATCGTTAAAGTAATATGAAATGTATATGTAATTGTCATGTTATGTGAAGTAGGGTGTTGGACATTATTATTTTTGGATTGTTTGATTAAGGTTATGGGGCTTTGCTTCGTCATTGCACTTTTTGACTTTATAGGAGTTTTTTGTAATTATCTTGCTTTGTTAAAATGAAATGTACTCTTATTCGTGTTTGTGATGTCATTACTTGGTGATAGGGTTTTAGTAGGTTATGGGTTCAAGCACGATGATATGTATATTACCTGTTTGAGTTAGTAAGCATGTTTCGTTACTTGGTGTGACTTACTTGATTATGCAAAAGATGTTTAAAGAGTAAAATAGCATGGTTTAATTAAATATCCCCTTTTAGCATGATTTGATCTTATTTGTGCATATGGTCTCATACTTAGTATAAGTGGCGTACTAGCCCCTTTTTCTTCCCTTTTGTCCAAAATTTTTATGTTTTGGCCATCGAAGTATTTTGGAAGGCGACTTGAAGAAGCTTGGATCCTATGATCATCCATGTGGGGTAGGTCCTCATTTTCTGAGGGCGATGCCAATATCGAGCTTTTGTTTTCATTATAGGTTAAAGGCTATTATATTTTATCTTCTTTCATTTGAATTCCCATTTTGTAAAGCCTATATGAGGATCTCTTCACATTGATCTATAGGCTAGGCCAAAAATTTGAAAATCTAGTTAGATGGTCATGAGATGAGACAATCTTTGACACCAATTTCTATCTTATATATGTATGTGCAAAAAAAGTAGAAGTCTATGTAACCTTCTTATAGGAAGGGTCTATGTATGCTTGATATATATATAATTATATCTATATAGAGTTCTATGTAAACCTCCAACGTAGAAGTAATAAAAGTTTTATATTTTCCGCTAAATTAGACTTATAATATGATGATGTAAACTAATATTCTAGTGTTAGTCCTCAAAGAGGACAACGATGCCGGTTACTTCTATCGGGTAAACTCAAATGTAAAAGATGCCCCGTCTATTGGACCACTATCCGTCAATGGTACTCAGTCGTGCACAATGCCTTTTGGAAGGTTTTTGCCAACTTGAAAGGGTCCTCCTCAAGTGTCGTTCGTTGGTCCTTGGAGAGTCGTACACAGAGGTTTCGACTATGAATTAACTCTAAGACATATTAAACCGCCTTCCACAAAAATTTATCAATTTCCAACACCTAAAACATAGTAAAATAGGCTAAGGTGCTAATACCTCATCGAACTAGTTTGGGAACGTCATGGACGTTTCTTGATGTTTTGATTCCTAAACTTCCTAAATAACTTATATAAACTATTTATATTCTTAAAATAGTGTCTAAACCTTTTCACACCTATTCTAAGTTCTGGAAGATGTCTTAGACTTTCGGAGTATTACATTATCCCCCCTAAGGAACATTCATCCCCAAATTAAACTAAAATTCTTTGAAAGGGAGGAATAGACTCAAGACAAGCAGTACAACCAACAAAAATGCATAACAACATGAGTTAAAACTTCAATCATGGCATTTTTCACATATAGTAATTCAAAACATCAATTCTCACACAAATGTCTCAAAATCACATTATGAGTAATTTCCTTCTCAAAACAACATGAGCTGAACATACGAAATATGAGTAAATTAGGACAAAATTCAACTTACCATCATGCTGAACATCAATTCTTAATGACACACCATATCAAAAAGCACAACATAGCTCCAAACTAGAAGGATTGCAAATTTTAAAGTGAATGTGCATAGTTCACTTTAACCTCACTATAATAACACCATAAAATGCATATTTTGCAAAACATCACCGAAATGAAAGAAATATAAAATTTAGTCATAATATTCATTAAAAGTAAAAACAACTAACCTTCATTGAGAAACAACTAACCTTCATTAAGAAAGTGAGGAGGATAACGGGACTTCAATGTCGACCTCGATCTCCCATGCTGTTCCCTCAACTAGGTGGTTTCTCTGTAACACTTTTACGGAGGCCACCTTTTTGTTCCTAAACCCCTTCATTTGGCGATCAAGGATTTAAACCAGAACCTACTCAGAAAAGAGGTTCTCTTGAACACCAAGACTTTCAATGTAACAATCCTAAATTCACTATGCTAAATAATTCTTAATGTACTTAGAATGCTAAGATTAGACCGAGTTCACGTGCATTGATGCGCGTAAAACCAGACCTCTGAACCTATGCAACAACCAAGCCAACCAACTTTCTAAGTCAGTTGGGCTAGGTAATGTTGGGTCCATCCATGTAGGGAACCTGAATATGAAGGTTGGTGCGGATGAGTCTTAATTGAACTTGAAAGGGGTAATCTTATGTTTGGAAGAACTAGGGGTAAAATAGTCTCTTCCAGGATAAGGATAGTATTATAACTACCTTAAATATTAATTAATTAATTAATATGATTAAGGGGCAATTCAGGTAGGGGTTGACCGAATTTGACCTTTATGTGAATTTAAGCTTTACCTGGGTTCGAACCTGCGTGGAAGCAACGAATTAAATGAATTAATTATTATTTAGTGACTTAGTTGAATTAATTAATATTTAATTTCAAATTTAATTAAAGGAAAATCAGATTTATAAAAAAAATATTAAATAATGAGGATTCCTAATTTGACTAAGTCTCCACATAACTCTCCTTATCCTAATCGACTCATTATCACGTCTCTCTATCTACTTTCACCCTCACTTGCAAGATCAGGCTTCAACAAAAGAAGAAGAACTGAACAAAAATGTAATGTTCAGCGGGAACATGAACGCTAAAACTCAAATGGAAAGACATTATAAAAATGAAAATGAAAAGGGGTTCCTCGATGGGTTGTGCTTGAAGTTTCGGTGGTGAGGCTTGGTTTCGTGGGAAATTTGCAGCATTCGAAAAACTGTTGAATGACATTAAGGTATGGGTTTTTTTCCCTCTTGGTCCCTTTCCCAAGATACCCCTAATGTTCATACTATTCACAATAAAATAAAAAAAAAGGTTGTCCCCGTTGCATTCCCTTGTCATTAGATCCTGTGAAAAATTCAAGTATGTGTTCGTATGACTTCAGGTAGATGATTTTAACGCTGGTTGTGATTACTTGTTTGAATGTGTATTCGGAATTATTATAAATGAAAGAGGTGTTCCAAAAATGTGAAGTTTGTTAACTTGCTTGTGCATATGTGTTTCGTGAATAAGCCACAATTTGAAGCTTGATATTGGCATGTTAAAATGCTATGAATTATGTGTGTGCGAGTATGTTAAAAACGTGATGTTCATATAAGTTAAAAGTTGCTGAATTAAATTAAAATTCTTGACTGAAAATAACCTTGAATATGCACCTAAGGATATCCCTAAAAACTACTCGAAATGTCTTAATGTTTAACGGAAAAGACGGTGAGAAAATGGACTTCAAAAAGGTGTTCAAATTTTTGAAAGTAACCATAAGAACTCATACAAAGATGCACTAAATGTTACACCAAACTGTCCTAAATCTAACATTTTAATTTTTAGAAAAAGGACTTCAAAAAGGGTAAACAAATTTCCAGTATTCTGGAAATTTGTCTCCGACAAGCTTACTGTAAAAAAAAATTTTCTAATTTTTTCTTTAAAATGCATGAGGTAAGTGGAAATTGAACCCAAGACCTCAACATATACATATAATAAAAAAAAATTAAATAATAAAATGAGGTTAGGGGGACTTGAAATGGGGTAAAGCAAAAGCAAAAATTTTGGTGAAAAATGAATGAAAATGAAGTGAGGGGGTTCGAACCCACAACCTATTCGATTGGTGAAGGATAGAATAGAAAAAAAATTAAAGAAATAATAAAATGAGGTATGTTGGAATAGAACCTACAACCTCTTGGCTAAATGAAGAGAATTAAGGAAAAACATTAAATGGGGTTGTGGGGGTTTTACCCCACACCCTCTTAGTCTAAACAATGTAACCAAGTAAAGAGAGAAAAAGAAAAGAATGTGGGCGTGGAGATTCTATCTTGGGTCCCCCAGGCCAAATAATCAGGACTAAAAATCTAGAAAAGAAAGAAAGGAAGTGTGGGTGTGGGGAATTGATCTTCGGTTCCCTAGCCAAGAAGTTTATGACAACGAAAATCATAAAGAAAATTAACTAATTGTTATAAAAGGGATTTGAAATAAGGTTCCCTTGCCCAATTCTGTATTGACAAATAAGTCCTACTTGATTAAACAATTAATGCATGCTGCCTATGGGAATCAAAATTGAGACCTTGGCATACTTACAAGATGCATAAGTCTTGTACCACATAATCTTGGGAAAGTATGAATCACTTAGACGAATTAGGAATGAAGCCTCATGGCTTGTATGTGTGGATCCATAAGTCCAGCAGACGTTTAAAAGTAAGTGAACCTATGATGTTATGCAATGAACGATGTGACCTCAGAAGGGTTAAGTAAGAGTGTGGAAAACACTAAAAGGACAAGTGCATTGACATATGATGAAATGCACATTTATGTAAAAAGGGGTGAGTAATTATGAATTACAATTGTGTTAAGACTAATTAATGTGGTGATAACATGATGAGAGGATAATATGAAATATGAGAGCAATCTAAAATAAGCCTAAGTAAATGTTACAAAAACGTACTCACTTATGAGAGTGTAAAGTTAATGAAGAGACCAGTCTCTATGAACACTCTAATAAAAGTATTAAAGTTAATATAAACTTAATACTAATAATGAGATGAGAAATCATCTAATGAGAAGCCATTAGAAGCCAACATCTATGATTCATGAGATGAATGTAACGGAACTTTACACTGAGCACCCATAGGCTAGCTATGAGAGGCGATTTCTTCTTTTTGGAAGGCAGAGGTTGGTGTAACTCTCATGAGAAGAGAATGTCCATCCAGAAAGGTATGGGTCTCCTTATGTGTCATAATCTTTGAAGCTATGCAGCCAACATAGGGATCTAGCAGGGTTCAATTCCCTATATACGCTAGCATGTTTTGGTTTCACTTTGGCCGGTTCTTCCACCTCTTTTAGGATTGGTGTAGTCAAAGGATTTCATGGAGCTCACATGATATATGTCGGTTAAAGTTATAATTCCCAAAGAAAGAATGAGGTCAGCCTGATGTAATGCATACAATGAAATGAATGATACCAAAGGTGTTTGGGTAGGATAATCAAGAGGTGAACTAGAGTTATGTATTGACACTAGTTCATTCTTAGTCATTGCAAAGTGAACCCAATGACAGTCTTAAACTACATCCTAGGTTTAACGCCCCACAAAGAATTAAGGTGAGCTAGAGCCTCGCGGTTGTTTCTTGTGTTGATTTTTAGTTATACTAAGTTAGTTTAGCCTCCTTACCTTGTGTGTGAAATTTGGTTTAAGATTGGAGTTCAATCAACCATGAGCATCCATGATGTTTGGAAAGTATGCCTTCGAATGTACTAGTGTGTCTTGTTGTGTTAAGACGAAGTTTAAGTGTTCGTTTTTTTTAAACATGCTTTGAATGTTCCTAAGACATAGATGAATTAGTTTAGGGGTTTAACATCCGATAATGACCCAACCAAGGACCTAGAAGGGGCCATAGATGAAGGGCCCAAGACTTGGGCAAAATCTGCAAAAAAAAAAGCAGTGGCCATCGATGACCACAACGACGGTTCGTTTGTCCCTCAACGGTCCTTCGAATTAGTAAGTCGATTGGACCAGTGAATTTCAATTGTTCATGCTCCATTTCGAGCTAAGTATATACCAACGGACCCCTACCAACGGTCCATTGGTGATGATCCGTCGAGGAGGGCTGCAATTCTGTGTAGTTGCTGCCAACTTGGGGTGTTTTAAGTAAATAAACCCCAAGTCTTTCAGACCCTAGCTGGACAATTTTAGTGTGTTTAGGTTTTGTTAAAATCATTTTAAACCCTAGACCTAGACAAGACCGCTCTCTTCAAAATATTCGAACTCTCTCTCTCTCTAAAGACAAACTATCTCAAGAATTCATTAAAAGCTAGAGGTCAAGGAACGATAGGAGGGCTGGTTGGACGTGTCTCTTCATCAAAAACTCTTGTATTTTTCTTCATTAAGTGAGGTATGGTATTCATTCTTTAATAACTTTCCATTCAAGAAGCCAATTTCCAAAAATAGTTTCTAAGCTAAAACTCCGTCTAACTTTTAATTCTAGTAGCGGTCTTCTTGTATTTATGTTTTAATGGTTTAAATGTATTTTTTTTGGGGTTAATTGATGATATTGATGTTAAAACTCAAATAAAATCTTTTTTATTTATACTTCAACCTTTGGCTTGAAATTTGTTTATGTGAGCATGATTTGAGTAGATTATGAACTTGGGTCTTCTTCTATATGTCATGTTGGTGTAGCTACTGCCCAAAGGGCTTTAATATGGTTAAATATTGATAAATTTATGATAATTGATTATGGTTTGAATTGATGTTTAGTTGCTTTCATTATATAGTTCTTATTACTAATTAATATTGAGTGGTAGGTCATCATATGGATGGCGGTGCTAGTTGAAGAACATGATGTTGTTTAGTATGTTTGAATATGTAATCTTGAAGCTCTAAAATATGAAATGAAGAGATATTGGAAATGGGTCTTGTATTGTGTTGTGGTGTACCTTGAATTGCATGCTTGACCTAGTTTAAGTCAAAATAAAGTTTATTATTATGACAAGCATGTAGGGTGTGTAACGTGATAAACCAAGGTTAAAGTATGTGTAGAACTTGACGAAAACCAAATGATCTTATATGAAAGGTGTGCACATGTATACACACATACATTTAAGAATGTATTATACTAATTAAGTAAAATGGGGAATCTTGAGGTGGACACACTTCGTGAGTTGAGATGTGGTGTCTAGCAGCAACCTCACCATTTCCTAGTGAGCTTTCTATGATAGACTACTATGTTAAGAAATCTGTGGGGAGTTAGGCCTAGCACCGAGAGGATATGAAAGAGAAGTGGATTTTACTTCGTGAGTTGAGATATTTTACTTCCAAATTACCTTTTTAAATGAGTACTCCTCGTTAGTATAGAATAAGTTACTTGGTGGCAATCTCCTTATCCCTTAACTATGTGTGCAAATAGGTGTAGCTATTGGGAGAGCCATGTAAAATCTAAGAAGCATGACGTTACTCTAGGCAAGTAAGGATACCTTATCCGATAGAGGTAATTAATTGGATTCCATGACTAGGTCTCATGGTCTATGTCGGTTAAGAAAATCCCCCACAAATAATCAAATAAACTAAATCTTCTAAAAGAACGTACTACTTAGGGTAGGTGGTAGTATGAGACCTTATATACTCATACCACTAGGTAGGACATTTTTAAAGGAATGACCTTGTGCTAAACCTTCTAAAAGAATGTAATACTTAGGGTAGGTGTTGGTATGCGACGCTATCTACTCATTGCACTAAGTAGGCATTCCGAGAGGGAAGACTTTGGTGGTTTGTTAGGTGTCTTTTAATGTCTTGCCATTACTTGAGGGGCTTGTTTCTCCCTATTTGAGTAAGCCGAAAGGGGTGGTCTTGAGGATTTAATTGGTGTGCATTGGAGGAGGCATATGCATACTACCTTCATATCTTACCTTAGTGAGTCTTAGGATAATTCCGAGGTAGGGAAACTCTTATGGAAAATGAGTTCACTTTCTCTTTCGCTTGGCCTTAAAGGTTAACTCAATTTGAGTAGGATAGTTCATTGTAATTGTTTAAGTTGAATTTATTGTGAATGCTTTAAATGATTCATTGTCAGTGTTCAAATGTATATATTGTACATGCTTAATGATTTCAGTATGAAGGTCAAGTTTGTCTATTGTAATGTTTCTTGTTGGCTTAAAATTATATGAATTCCTACCTAAGTTGTAAATGATGGATAGTATGACTTTTTGCCTTTGTATTCATGAATGTTTTACTTTAATTGCATGAAAAGTTATTATTACTAAAATGTTCCTTTTTACATGTTTTTGCATATGCCATACTTAGTACATTGTTTTTTTACTAACCCCATACTTTTCTATACTATAAAACTATAGGTTGGAAGTTGTTGAAGGTTTGAAGTCTAGAAGGAAGAGCTTGGGAAAGCTTCTCTCAACGCAAAGTATGTCCTAATATATTTGAGGGCATAGTCCTTTTCTTAGTTTTTATTAACAGACTTTTATATGTATTTTACTTTATTGTAGAGGGTCATGTCCCTAAGATATTACGTGTATTATGTCGTGTCATTAACTTGGATTGTTACGAAAAGATTGTCTAAGTATTTATGAAAGATTGACTTTTATTAACTATTCGCGCAAAGTTTAAAATTTCCGCACTACTTTTTATGTATTATTTGATGAACGAAATTAAAGGGCTTGTACTAGACCCCAAAGGGTCAACTACGCCCGGTCAGGAAACGAGGGTTGTCCCTAACTTCTAGGGGGTGCTTTCAGGTCGTGACAAACTTCGTATAAGTGTATAAGGTTATGGGAAATAGTTTAGCTTCTAAAAGACTCAAAAGCCACATCTAGTAGTATCTTGGTCATTGGTGTGATTTCGACACATCCATGGACAAGTGGCTATAGAATGATAGAAATTTGACATTCTTTTTTATTTTAATGTCGTGTCGTAGAGTTGAGTAATATAAGGTGTCTTCTCTTAACCTTTTCTCTTTGTGTTTATAGGACATGAATACAAGGAGATCGACCGCGAGAAGGAAGGAGGGTGGTGTAGCTAATGAGAGGATCCCTCGACTTGACCAAGTTCCTATTGTCGGCCTAGAGGAGGGAGAGAGTTGACATTCCCCTTAAAGAAACTCAAGTGCTTTCGGAACCCCAAGAACCTCTAGTTCCTCCGGAATCCCAAGGACCTCTAGTGCCTCCTACGCCTCGAGCTTCTTTTGTTGAGGGTGATATGACTAATACAGAGTTGCAGGATTCCCAAATTAACTTGACACAACTCATGATTGCTCAAGATCATGTTTCAACAATCACTTTATCGGCCAGGCTAACTGAGGAGATAGGCCCCAGCCAAATGCTAGTACTCCCGCCTCTAGTTTTTGGGATTTAATGAGGATCAACCCTCCTACTTTTCATTGCAGTAAGGTTGATTAAGATCCACAAGATTTCATAGATGAGGTTTTCAAAGTGGTAGATTTTATGGGTGTGACCCGTAGGGAGAAAGCGGAGTTAGCTGCTTACCAACATAAGGAGGTGGCTCAAGTGTGGTTTGAGCAATGGAGAAGTGAGACAACCATACAAAGAGGGTCGGTTGATTAGGAAGAATTCAATGAGGATTTTTTGGATAGGTTCTTTACCAAGAGTGGAGGGAGAAGAAAATGGTTGAACTAATGAACTTTCATCAAAGTGGAATGAGTGTGCAACAGTACTCTCTCAAATACACCTAACTCTCTAAGTATGCACCGACCATGGTAGACAACCCTAGGGATAGGATGAACAAGTTTATAATGGGAGTGTCTATCTTGGTGGAAAAAGAGTTTCATACGACAATGCTTCTTAACGATATCGATAACTATATGCTCATAGTTTATGCGCAACAAATTGAGGAGTCCAAAATTAGGGAAATAAGACAAGAGGGTAAAAGGCCTAGTTCGGATGATTCTAGTCATCAAAGGCCTAAGAAGAGGTTTTATCCCCAAGATTCTTCCATCAAAAACAAGTATAGGTCTCAAAATCAACATTTTCAAGGTGGTGGTCATTCCTATGAAAGGGCTAGGTGCCTTACTTGTGGAAAGCAACAAGGGGGTAAGTGTCTTGCTAGAATGGATGGTTATTTTTCATGTGTTCATAAAATCCACAAGATGAGGGACTGCCCAAACCTCAATTCAATGGGGAAAGATATCAATCAAGCTTCCCTAGATCCTAATGCTCCCAAGAAGAACACTTCCTATGAGATGGTAGCTAGGAAGGATAATTAATCCAGATTGATGGTTTTGGTAAGTCTTAACTATTTGGTAGTGAGTCTTAGGATAATTACGAGGTTAGGAAACTCTTATGGAAAATGAGTTCACTTTTTCTTTCTCTTGTCCTTGGAAGTTCACTCATTTAGTGTAGGATAGTTCATTGTAATTGTTAAAGTTGAATTTATTGTCAATGATTTATATGATTCATTTTCAACGTTAAAATGTATTTATTGTCCATGCTTACGGAATGCACTATGAAGGTCAATTTGGTTTATTGTAACGTTTTTTGTTGGCTTAAATTTATGTGAATTTCTATCTAAGTTGTAAATGATAGTTAGTATGACGTTTTGCCTTCGTATTCATAAATGTTTTACTCATATTGCGTGAAAGTTATTTTTACTAAAATTCCCATTTTTACATGTTATTGAATATTCCATACATAGTACATTGTTTTGTACCAACCCCATACTTTTCTATACAATATATTTATGGGTTGGAAACTTTTGAAGTTTTGAAGGCTAGAAGGAACATCTTGGGAAAGTTTCTCTCAAGGAAACATATGTCCTCATATATTCTAAGGCATAGTCCTTTTCTTAGTTTTCATTTAAAGGCTTATTCTGCATTTTAATTTATTGTAGAGGGGCATGTCCCTAAGATATTACATCTATTATGTCGTGTCTTTAAGTTGGGTTGTGACAACGAGAATCTCCAAGTATTTATGAAAGATTGTCTTTTTTTAATTATTCGTGAAAATTTTTAAATTTCCGCACTACTTTTCATGTCTTATGTGATTAGAGATAGTAAATAGCTTGTACAAGACCCCATATGGTCATGTACGCTCGGTCACGAAACGAGGGTTCTCCATAACATCTAGGGGGTGCTTTCGGGTTCTGACACTAGGTATAGCTGGTGTTTACACTAGACTATGATTTAAATTAAATGAAATGAAGTACGTACGAAAGAATGAAGTAGACTATGTGTTTGCTAAAGAAGGATCCCTAGTTGAGGTCTCATATGTTGAGCCCTCATTTTGGGAAGTCCTAATGTTAAGTCAATGATTCCAAGGTCTCATGGAATATGAACGAATGAAGCGAAATATGATATGTGAATTATGAAATATGTTATGTGCTACATGCAATATTTTATGTACTGAGTGCAATATGATACGTATGATTATGCATGTTAATCTCATGGCATTACTTTCCTTATCCTATTTTGGAAAGTCCAATGACTTGACTTTCCATAACTTATATCGTTAGGAGAGAGATAATCTAAATCATGCATGTCCTTGGTGTGTGCTTTCATATACCCATACTTAGTGCAAGTGTGTACTAATTCCATACATTTATCTACTTTATGGTGCTGGTGTAGCTGGACGTTAGAGCTTACGAGTTGACGTAGAAGTTACCCGGACGTGGAGCTTTCCTCCGGATTTGATAGACCCTCATGCTTTTGAGGATACTTACTGATTTATTCTAGTGTAGACGTAGGCACAATCTAGTCGAGTATATTCCACTACAGTTTCTTTCGTATTTACTTTCAAACGTTGTATTGGTGCAATTTTGGCAGCTTTATACTGATGACTATATCCTTCATTTTATTATCTTGAGTTAGATGGTTGTTGTGAATGCTTAAAAGTTTACGTAGATAGTATAATGAAAGATCAATGTTTTCCAATATAAATTTTAAGTAAACAAAAGTTCAAATTTTCTGCTAAAATTAACCTAGACGAAGTAACGACGACGTCTGTAGGCTTGTATGCGATATCTGAGAGGTCAACGCCGCCGGTCTTGTTTGGGGTCTAGATTTCGGTCGTGACAAATGTGGTATCAGAGCCCTAAGTTTAAATTTCAAGTTTAATAAGTTCACATCAACCACATCGAGTAGTTTCTAACTTATGATATTGAAGTGCACCTCTATCATGAATTATAGACTGCATGATGCATAGAAAAAATTCTCTTCTTCTGATCTTATCGTGCTTTCCTTAACGTCTGAACTCTTGGTGTTATGAGAGTATCTAACATCAATTCTTAGTTTTTTAGAAAATAAACACAAGGGGGAATGCTGGTCGAGGAAGAGCAGGAGCAGCTGGTGGGGACAACCAAGTTCCATCCCGGGCTCCAGCTGCAGGAGTGACCATGCCACTTAACCCAACTGGATTGAATGATGCTGAGGTGCGGACAACTTTGGCACAGATTGCTTCAGCCATAACTATGCAGGCTCAGGCTATGACAACCCAAGACAACAGACAAGAGGTTCAGTGGGAGACCCCACAAGCCCACACATGGTGAACAAGTTTACAGGATCTAAGACTATAGAGGACCCTCAGGAGTTTGTCGAGGAGGTCTAGAAGATTCTTGTAGAAACGGGGTCCACAAAGATTGAGAAAGATTAGCTGGCCTCGTACCAATTAAAGGATATTTCATAGTCTTGGTGCAAGATGTGGAAGGATAGCAGGGCGTTGGCGGACATCAGATTATATGGGAGCGGTTAAAGACAACTTTTCTGGAGAGGTTCTTCCTTAGAGATATCAGAGAGGCTAAGGTTGAGGAGTTCATCAACCTTAAGTAGGGATCGATGACTGTCAGGGAGTTCTTCCTGAAATTCATGAAATTTTACAGGTATGCCACTTCTTTTGTGTCGAACAACAACGATGAGAGGAGCAGGTTCCTTACAGCGATCTTTGAGGAGTTTGAGTAGGAGTGTCAGACTAGGATACAACATGATAGCATGGACTTGTCCAGGCTCATGATAGAGGTCTAGTTGTTGAGGATATCCAGAAGAAGAGGAGAGTCCTTGAGGTCAGGAGGCCTAAACCTTCTGACCAGACAGGTTCCAATAGAGGTTGTGGCAGAAGCAACTTCGTAGTTCATGATCAGCCCTTATTTAAAAAAGGTCATCATAGTTCATTGAAATCTAACTCTAAGAGGAGTGTAACACCTAGAAGAGGCAGACCAGAGCCAAAGAAGGGAATAGAGGTGATGTGTAGCATCCTAGAAAGGAATGTAGCAGGTGTGGTCATATTCACAGTAGAGAGTGCAAACTAGGTACAAATGCCTGCTTGGATTGTGGAAAGAGCGGACACATGGTCACGGACTGCCCAGTGAATAGGGGTTAGGCTGGAGGTAATGTTCAGCCTAGGTATAATCCCAAGAATGCTACTACAGCCGAGCAACCTAAAAGGAACAAATTCTACGCCTTGAAGGGCAGGGAGGAGAACGAATGTTTGCTGATGAGGTCACAGGTATGCTACAAGTTTCTAAACCACTATTTATGCTTTACTTTATCTAGGATCTACACTTTCTTTTGTGACTCCCTTGCTTGCATTACTTTTGGAACACTACCTGACCTTTTGCATGATCCTATTGTAGTAAGTACTCCCATGAGAGAAAATGTGAGAGATGAAAGGGTTCATAAAGACTGCCCAATAGTAGTATGTGGTATGATTATGTGTGCAGACCTGGTTGAGTTACCCATGAATGACTTTTATATTATAATTGGTATGGACTGGCTTCATAAACATTATGCCTTCATGGATTGTCATAGTAGGGTTGTAATATTCTGTTCCCTAATAAATTAAAGCTTGTATGGTAGGGGTACAATTCGAGTCGTTCAAGTCCCTTGATTTCAAACCTAAAAGCTAATAAAATGATGTCCAAGGGATTATTATGTCATCTTGTGAGTGTCAATTATCTAGATCTTTGCATTCCTTCCATAGACTTAGTGCTTGTAATAAATGGTTTCCAAGATGTTTTCCCTAATGATTTGCCTTCAGTCCCTCCCCCTCGAGAGATTGTTTTTGGTATCAAGCTAGATCCCGATACCAAATCGATTTCAATTCCTCCCTACAGAATGGCTCCAGCTTAACTCAAAGAGTTGAAGCTGCAACTAAAAGATCTCACTGAAAAGGGCTTCATCCAGTTGAGCTTATTCCGTTGGGGAGCGCCAGTGCTATTTCTGAAAAACAATGATGGAACCCTTAGGATGTTTATCGATTATAGGAAGCTCAACAAAGTCACTATAAAGAACAGGTATCCACTTCCCATAATAGATGACTTATTCGATCAATTCCAAGGTTGTAGATTCTTTTCGAAAATTGATCTTCTTTCAAGTTATCTTCAACTTGGGGTTTGGGATAAAGATATCCCAAAGACAGCCTTTCGTACCCGTTATAACCATTATGAGTTCTTAGTAATGTCATTTTGTCTCACTAGTGCACTAGCTGCATTTATGGGCCTCATGAACCGAGTCTTTGGTGAATACCTTGATTCTTTCGCAATAGTATTAATTGATGAAATCCTCATCTACTCTAAGACCAAGGAAGATCATGAACAACATTTGAGGCTAACATTGCAGGTACTTAGACAAAATCAACTATATGCCAAATTCAGCAAGTGTGAATTCTGGCTTAGATCAGTGACCTTCTTGGGTCATGTTGTGTCGATCAGGGTGTAAAGATTTACCTCAGGAATACTGAGGATGTAAGGAATTGGACAAGACCTCTTACTCCCACCGATATCCGTAGGTTTCTGGGATTAGTTGGTTACTACCACAGGTTCGTTGAGGGTTTTTCTTCCATTGCTTCCCCACTAACACCATTGACTAAGAAGAAAGCAAAGTTCGAATGGGCGGAGACATATGAAAATAGTTTCAAGGAGCTCAAGGACAGACTAACAGAATTTCTAGTACTTACGTTAACTAAATATGGTGAGAATTATAGTGTTTATTGTGATGCATCTAGGGTTATTTTGGGTTGTGTTCTTATTCAGGGTGGTAAGGTGATAGCATATGCATCCAGACAACTCAAGGTTCATGAGAACAATTATCCCACTCATGACCTAGAGGTCGCAGTTTTGGTGTTTGCATTGATGTTGTGGAAGCATTACTTTTGTGGAGTGCACGTGGATGTGTTCACAGACCACAAGAGTCTCCAGTACTTTTCACACAGAGGGAGTTGAATCTACATCAGCGGAGATGGTTGGAACTATTGAAAGACTATGACATGAGTGTCTACTAGGATCCAGGAAAGGCAAATGTTATAGCAGATGCTTTGAGGAGGGTGACCATGGGGAGTACATCCCACGTTGATGGTGGGAAGAAGGAGTTGGTGAAGGATGTATAAAGACTTGCCAGACTAGGTGTGCGGTTGATGGCTTCTTCTAGTGTGGGTGTTTCAGTTTATCCCAGTTCTTAATCATCCTTGGTAGCTGAAGCCAAGAAGGGTCATCATCTTGATCATGTGTTGATGGAGTTTAATTACTCTGTACTGGTAAAGATGAATGAGTCCTTTGCTTTGGGAGGTTATATAATACATAGGTACCATGACAGGCTTTGTGTACCAGACGTGGATGATTTGCAGACAAATATTGTTGCAGAGGCCCATGGTTCCAGGTATTCGATACATCCAAGTTCCACCAAGATGTACCATGACCTCAAGCAAATTTATTGGTGGGATAAAAGGAAAAAAGACATTGCTTAGTATGTGGCCAAGTGTCCTAATTGCCAGCAGGTTAAGGCGGAGAACCTTAAGTATGGTGGTATCACTCAGATGACTGAGGTCCTGACTTGGAAGTGAGAGGCCATTAACATGGACTTCGTGGTTGGTTTTCCAAGAACTAGGAAACAGCATGACTCCATATGGGTTATTGTGGAAAGGATGACTAAGTCTGCCCACTTTATCCACGTGAAGTCTACTTACTTGGACGAGGATTATGCGAGACTCTACATTGATGAGCTTGTAAGGTGTCATGGTATTCCTTTGTCTATCATTTCATATAGAGGAGCTCAGTTACCTTTGCATTTATAGAGATCTTTTCAGAAGAGATTAGGCACGCAGGTAAATCTCAGTAGTTCCTTCAACCCTCAGGCAGATAGATAGGTAGAGCGCACCATTCAGACATTGGATGACATGTTGAGGGCCTTATTGATCAATTTCAGAGGTTATTGGGACTACCATCTGCCATTGATAGAGGTCTCATATAATAACAGTTATCTCTCCAGTATTCGAATGACACCATTTGAGGAACTATATGGTAGGAGGTATAGGTCTCCATTTGGGTGGTTCGAGATTGGAGAGTCATCCATTTTGGGTCCTGATATCATTAATGAGGCCTTGGGGAAGGTCAGTGTTATAAGGGACAGGTTGGCTACTACTTACAGTCGGAAGAAGTCTAATGCAGATAAAAGGAAATGACACTTAGAATTTGATGTTGGTGACCAAGTACACTTAAGATATCACCCCTGAAGGGGGTGATGTGGTTTTGCAAGAAGGGGAAGTTGAGTCCTAGGTACGTCAGGCCATACGAGATTCTACAGCGTGTGGGTAAGGTGGCCTATGAGTTGGTGTTTCCAGTGTAGCTAGCTTCTGTTCATCCAGTCTTTCATGTCTCTATAATAAAGAAGAGCCTTGGTGATCCAGCATTGATTCTACCTATTGATTGTCTGGGGGTTGCTGAATACTTATCCTATGAGGAGGTTTCTGTTGAAATTTTTGACCGGCAGGTAAAGCAGCTGAGAAACAAGGAGGGTAAGGTATTGTGGAGGAACCACCTTATTGTGGGTTCTACGTTGGAGTCCGAGGAAGATATCAGATCCCACTATGCTCATCTTTTCAGCTCTTGAGGTTAGACTCCTTATTCTTAAGTCTTAGTTTACTTGTCTCTTCTATTTTATGCTTATATTTCTTGACTATGTAAAGTTCTTATGTTATTATTACTTGCATTGTACGAGATAATTAGAAGTATCATTCGGGGACGAATGTTCCTGAGGGGGGGGGGTAATGTAAAAACCCTAAAATGACTATGATAAGTACTGCATAATGTATCTAGAATGCCTACGATTAGACCGGGTACACATTGATTGATGCGCGTAGAACCAGACCTCTGAACATATTCAACATCCAAGCCAACAAACTTTGTGAGTTAGTTGATCTAGTCAAGGTTGGGTCCACCGATGTAGGGCACCAAAATATGAAGATTATCCCGCATGAGTCTTAACCGGACTTCAAAAGGGGTAATCTTATGTTTAGATGGTCTAGGGGTAAAATGGTCTTTTCTAGTCTAAGGGTAGTATTGTAATTACCCTAAGTATTAATTAATTACTCAAGTTATATGATTAAGGGGAACTTTAGGTAGGGATTGACAAAATTTAACCCTTATGCGAAGTTAAGCTTTACCCGTGTACGTACCTGGCTGAAGCAACGAATTACATAAATTAATTGGTATTTAGTGAATCAGTTGAATTAATTAATATTTAATTTTCTTACTCAAGTAAAGGAAAATCAGATTTATACTAAAATTAATAAATAATGGGGAGTGCTAGTTTGACTGAGTATCCATCTTTTTCTCCTAATCCTAATCCACTCATTCTCACGTCTGTCTATCTACTCTCCCCGTACTTGCACGATCATTCTTCGACAAAAGAAAAAGAATAGAACAAAAAAATAAAGTTTATCAAGAACTTGAACGCTAAAAATCAAAAGCAAAGACATTCTAAAAATTAAAACAAAAAGGGGTTCCTCAACGGGTTGTTCTTGATGTTTCGGTGGTGAGGCTTGGCATCGTGGGATATTGGAAGCATTGAAACAAGTGTTGAACGACATTAAGGTATGTGTTTGTTTTCTCTTGATCTCTTTCCCATGAGGCCCGTATGTTTTAGACTATTCAAAATCAAAACAAACTAAGGTTGTCCTTGTTGCATGCCGGTGTCATTAGATCCTTTGAAATATTCAAGTATGCATTGGTATGACTTCTTGTAGATGATATCAGCGCTGGTTATGATTACGTGTTTAGATGTGTATTTGGAATTTTGTAGAAATGAAATAGGTGTTCCAAAAATCTGAAGTTTGTTAACTTGTTTGTACATGTGTGTACCGTGAATTAGCCACAGTTTGAAGCTTTATATTGACATGTTAAAATATTATGAAATATGTGTGTGCAAATATGTTAAAAATGTGATGTTCATATAAATTCAAAGTTGCAGAATTAAATGATAATTTTGATTGAAAGTAACCTTGAAGATGCACCTAAAGATCACCGTAAAACTACTTGAAATGTCTTAATGTTTAACATAAAAGAGGGTCATAAAATGTACTACAAAAATGTGATCAAATTTCAAAAACTAACCATGAGAACTCACCTAAAGATGCACTAGATTATACAGGAAAATTTTCCTAAATCTAACATTTAAAAATTGAGAAAATGGACTGCAAAAAGGGTGAACAAATTTCCAACATTCTGGGAATTTGTTTCGGCCAAGCTTACTGTAAAAAAAAATTGTTTTTGCATTCTTTATAAAATGCATGAAGTCAGCGGGAATTTAACCCAAGACGTCACCATATACAAGTAATAAAAATTATTTAATAAAATGAGATGAGGGGGTTTCAGAATGGGGTAAAGCTCAAATGAAAAATTAGGAGAAAAATGAAAGAAAATGAAGTGAGGCGTGTAGGGTTCGAACCCACAACATCTTGTATGGGTGAAGTACAGAGGAGAAAAATGATATAAAGAAATAATAAAATGAGTTATGTGGGATCAAATCCACAACCTCTCAGGCTGAATGAGGAGAATTAAGGAGAAAAATAAAATGGGGTTGTGGGGGTTTCATCCCACACCCTCCTTGTCTAAACGAATGAATCAAGTAATGAAAGAAAAAGAAAAGAATGTGGGTGCGGGGATGCGATCTTGGATCCCCCAGGCCGAAATGTTTAAGACGAAAATCAAGAAATGAAAGAAACGAGGTGTAGGTGTGGGGAATGTAGATCGGGTTCCATAGCTAATAAGTTTATTACAATTAAAATCATAAAGAAAATTATCTAGGTGTTATACAAGGGATTTGAAATAGGGTTCCCTTGCCCGATTCCGTATTGTCACATAAGTCCTACATGATTAAATAATAATGCCGCTGCCTATAGGAATCAAAATTGAGACTTTGGCATACTTACAAGATAGATAAGTCTTGTACCCATTACCTTGGGTAAGTATGAATCACTTAGATGAATTACGAATGAAGCCACATGGCTTGCATATATAAGTCCAGCAGACGTTTAAAAGTAAGTGAACCTAAGATGTTACCCCAGAAGGGTTAAGTAAGAGTGTGGAACACACTAAAAGGCCAAGTGCATTGGCATATTGTTAAATGAACAATCACGTAAAAAAGGGTGATTAATTATAAAGAGAAAGTGTGCTAAGACTAATGAATGTTGTGACAACATCATAAGAGGCTAATGTGAAATATGAGAGCAATCTCAAATGAGCCGAAGTAAATGTTACCAAAATGTACTCACCTTTGAGAGTATAATGTTAATGAAGAGACAAGTCTTTATCGACACTCTAATAAAAGTAATAAAGTTAATCTATACTTCATTCTAATGATGATATGAGAAATCATCTAATGAGCTATGATGTCCTCCGGCTAGAATCTAGCTTCTATGATGTATGCGATGAATGTAATGGAACTTTATACTGTGCACCTATAGGCTATCTATGAGTGGAGATTCCTTCTTTCGGGAAGTCAGAGGTTCGTGTAATTCTCATTAGATGAGACTGTCCATCTTGACGGGTATGAATCTCCTTTTATCTCCTAGTGTTTTAACCTATGCAGCCAACATAGGGATCTAGCAGGATTCTACTCCCTATATACGCTAGGATGTTTTAGTTTAACTTTGGCTTGTGATTCTACCTCTTTTTGGTGTGGGGTAGACACAATATTTCGTGGAGCTCACATGATCTATGACAGTGAAAATTAAAGTTCACAAAGAAAGAAGGTGGATAGCCTCATGTAATACATATAATGAAATGAACGATACCAAAGGTGTTTGGGTAGGATAATCAAGAGGTGAACTAGAGTTATGTAATGACACTAGGTCATTCTTAGTCATTGAACAAGGAACCCAATGAGTGTCTTAAACTACATCCTATGTATAGTTGGTGTTTACACTAGCCTATGAATTAAATAAAATGAAGTACGAATCAAAGATTCTGTGTTTGCTAAAGAAAGCTCCCTAGTAGAGGTCCCATACTTCCAGCCCTCATTTTCGGAAGTCCTAATGTGAAGTCCATGATTCCAAGATGTCATGGAATATAAAACGAATGAAATGAAATATGATATGTGATATATGCAATATGTTATGTGTTATATGGTTTGTACAATATGAAACGTATGATGATGCATGTTGCTCTCACGGCATGACTTTCCTAATCCGATTTTGGCAAGTCCACTGACCTGACTGTCCATAAATCATATCGTTAGGAGAGAGCTAGTCTAAATCATGCATGTCCGTGGTGTGTGCTTGCATATACCCATACATAGTACAAGTGTGTACTAATTCCGTACATTTATTTACTTTTATGTGCAGGTGCAGTTGGAAGTTAGAGCTTATGAGTCGACGTAGAAGTTACCCGGACGTGGAGCTTTCATTCTCATTTAGTAGTCCATCCTTCTTTCGAGGATTCTTACTGATTTATTCTATCTTAGACATAGGCATGGGCTAGTCGAGTATATTCCACTATCCTTTACATCGTATTTACTTTCAGACGTTGTATTGGTCATATTTTAGTAGTTCTAGATTTATGACTATATCTTTAATTTGATTATCATGAGTTAGATTGTTGTTGTGAATGATTATGAGTTTATGTCGATGGTAGTATGCGAGATAAATGTTTTTCAATATAATGTTTAAGTAAACAAAAGTTCAAATTTTCCGCTAAAATTAACCTAGATGAAGTAACGACGACCTATGTACGCTTGTCTGCGACATCTGAGATGTCAAGGACGTCGGTCTCGTCTGGGGTCTTGATGTGGTCGTGATACTCAATACCAAGAATAGAATCGGGATCACCGACACAATTCTTATGTATAGAAAAATGAAAAACCGGATTAACAGAAGATACTTCACTAGGGAGCTTCATTTCATAAGCAACCTTACCAACCTATTGCAAGATTTCATAGGGACCCACATTACGAGGACTCAACTTCCTTTTCTTGCAGAATCTCACCACCCCTTTAATAGGCAAAATGTTTAGTTACACTGTATGACCTTCTTCAAACACTAATTCCCTTCTTCTATGGTCGGCATAAGACTTTTGCTTTCTATAGGCTGTTTTCAAGAGATTCCTTATGATGTGAACCTTGTACAAAGTCCTGTAAATAAAATTGGGAAAGAAAATTGAGTACTCACCCAATTAAAAACATCCAATTGGAGATCTACACCTCCTACCATATAAGGCTTCATAAGGATCGATAGATATAGATGGACTGTAGCTATTGTTGTAAGTGAATTTGTAAGGACCCTATAAATGAAATAGGTCAAACTAGATCTTCACAAGTTTTACATGAGTTAATAATGACTTAAAATAACGTATTTTATTATTTGAAGTCACTTTATATAGTTTGGGTGTGTTTGGCAGTCAAACGTCAAAGAACAACCAATATGTTTGGAAACTAGCCTTGTGTCTGCTAGTGTGTCCTTGTGTGTTGTATGTATTTATGTGTGTTTTTTAGAGTCTAAAATTAGTGGGTGTGACCCTAAAAACTTTAGGTACATGTTAAGGGTCAAAATATCCAGGTACGACTCCCGAGAACCACCCTAATGGTCCCTAAGGAGGACCGAAACTTTGTCCAAGCAAGCTGTCAAAGGAAACAAGGTTGGTGCCTTGGTAAAACACATGCGCGTCATGGACAGGTCGTGCTCCCCTATGTCCTGAATTTATTTCCAAAGTCTTGTGGGAACAGCTCCGCGATGAGGATTTGTTCTCCGATGATGATTCCAAAAATTTAATTGATATTTCACTTGCCTAAAAAGGTCCAATCAATGTAGGGGTGTTTTGGGTATTTTGGGGGTATTTTATATACTGATTTTTTGTCATTTTACGACTATTCCTCCAATCCCTAATTTATAAATCAAAAATTCAAAACTCACAAAATTTCTCCTCTTCCAAAAACCTCTCAAGAGTCCGTTGAAGGTCTAGGTCATGGAGCTTGGGCAATAGATGCAAAAGGGGTTATTATTCAAATTCTCATGGGTTTATTAATGTTAAGATATGGTAGTTATTCCTGGACTCTTCTTTCATTCAAGGAGCCCATTTCAAGACTTTCCAAAAAGGGTTTTAAAACCCCAACTTATTCTATTTTGAACTCTAAGCATGGGTGTTGCATGAAAACGTTATAGTGAGTGTAATATGATATTATTCAATGTTAGTTTATGACTTTAAGGTTAAAACTCAACAAACCATGGTCATTCAATTTTTAAACTTTTGGATTATGAAGTGGGTTTAATGTTCATGACTTGATAATGATAGAACTATGTTTTATATATGTTACATTGTAATTACCTACTTCCTTAACATGCTTTCTTATAATAAATTGTTGTCGATACTTAAAAAAGGAGGTAAAGGCTTTAATAAAGGGTAAGTTGTCCTAATCATGCTTATTTCTTATAATGAAATGATCTTGAGTGGTGTGGTCCACCTTTGGTGGCGTTGTTTACTTGAAGTATATGAATATATGTCTATGTTGTCATTAATAGCCTTGAAGGCATTGAATATGAATTGAAGTAAAAGTATGTTTGTTATACATATGGTGTTTGTAAACCTTAGATTGTTTTTAATGAAGACGTTAGGTTTACATGAGATATATGTGTATGTGAAGCATCATGGTGTATAATTCTAATGAATTTAAGGTGAACATAATTAAAAATCAATGTTATGTATGATAGGGGTTATGAGAAAGGTGTTCTGACATGTACTCTCACACACACACTTAGAATCAATGAATGAATGAAGTTTATGAAAGAGTATGTATGAGAGTCTTTTGAAAGGTTTTCTCAATAGGACTCTAATCAATGAAATGGGTAATTGAAGGTTAGACACTCTTCTTTAGTAAAGATGAAGTTTCTAGACCATTCTTACTATCCCATAGTATGAAAAGGGGAATTCGGGTGGACACTCTTCGTGAGTTAAGATGAAGTGTTTAGTAGCTACCTCACTATTCCCAATGAGCTTTATAAGATAGGTTTGGAGGTTGATGATGTCAGGACCCGAAAGCACCACCTAGAAGTTAGGAAGAACACTGGTTTCGTAACCCGCCGTACTTGACCCTTTGGGGTCTTGTTCAAGCCCTTTAACTAGCATTCATCACATAATACATGAAAAGTAGTGCAGATATTTAAAACTTTGCACGAATAATTAATAATATACAATCTTTCAAAAATATTTAGAGAATCTAGTCGTTACAAGCAAACTTAAAGACATGACATAAAATACATAGTATCTTAGGGACATGGACCTCTACAATAAATTAAAACATATAACAAATCATTAAATAAAAACTAAGAAAAGGACTATGCCGTAGAATATATGAGGACATACTTTGCCTTGAGAGAAACTTTTCCCAGATCTTTCTTCTAGCCTTCAAATGTTCAAAAGATTCCAACCTATACTTATATAGTATAGAAAAGTATGGGATTAATAAAAAAGGAACATTTTTGTAAAAATAGATTTTCATGCAATTTAAGAAAACATTCATTAATACAAAGGTAAAACATCATACTAACCATAATTTAAAACTTAGATAAGAGTCTCCATAAGTTTAAGCCAACAAGAACATTAGAGTAAAACCATCTGCCTTCACAGATAAATACTTAAGCATTTATAGTAAACACTTTTGAACATTGACAATGAATCAATTAAAGCATTCACTGTAAATTCAATTTGAGTAATTACAATGAACTATCCTATTCTAAGTGAGTGAACTTCCAAGGCCAACCAAAAGAGAAAGTGAACTCGTTTTCCTTAAGTGTTTTCCTACCTCGGAATTATCCTAAGACTCACTAAGGTTAGATATGAAGGAAGTATGCATTTGCCTCCTCCAATACACACAAAAGCGACCCTCAAGACTACACCTTTAGGCTTACCCAACTCGGGAGAAACAAGCCCCTCAATCAATGGCAAGACAATAAAGTACACCCAACAAACCACTAAAGCCTTCCCTTTCGGAATGCCTACTTAGTGCAACGAGTAGATAGAGTCCAATACCACCACCTACCCTAAGAAGTACATTCTTTTAGAAGGTTTGGCACCAAGTCTTACCTTTCGGAAGCGCCTACCTAGTGCAATGAGTAGATAGAGTCCCATACCACCACTTACCCTAAGTAATACATTCTTTTAGAAGACTTATTTCAATCAATTCTTTGTGGGGGATTTGCTTCATCGACATATACCATGAGAACTAGACATGGAATCCCGATATTAACCCCTATTAGATGAGGGATCCTCACTTGCCTCGAGAAAGCTCATGCTTCTTAGTGTTTACATGTCTTACCCAATAGCTACACCTATGTGGACACATTATTTAAGAGATATGGAGATTACTACTAACTTATTCTGTACTAACGAGGAGTACTCATCTCAAGAGGTACTTTGAAAATACAACATCTCAACTCACGAAGTGTAACCCATCTCTCCTTCATATCCACTCAGTGCTAGGCATAACTCCCCACGGATTTCTTAACCTATTATTCTTTCATAGAAAGCTCACTACGAATAAAGCGGTTGCTACTAGACACCACATCTCAACTCATGAAGTGTGTCCACCTCAAGATTCCCCTTTTTACTCAACTTGGTGTATTACATTCATTAAAGTGTTTGTGTGTACATGTTCGCACCTTCCATAAAAGAATAATTTAATTTTTAATATGTTCAACACATACTTTAACCTTGGTTCATCAAGTTACACACCCTACATGCTTCTCATAATCATATAATTCATTTAGACTTATACTAGGTCAAGCATGCAATTCAAGGTACACTAAAACACAATACAAGACCCATTTCAAATATATCTTCATTTCACATGTTAGAAAATCAAGAATACATATTCAAACATACTAAATAATATCAAGTTCATCAATTAATACCGCCATCCATAAGATGGACCAGACCACTCAATATCCTTCATAATAAGAACTTTATAATGAAGGCAATTCAAACCATCATCACTCATAAGCAATTTATAAATATTTCACCGTATTAAGGATCTTTTGAAAGTATCTACCCAAACTAAACAAAAACAAGAAGACCTAAGTTCATAATCTACTCATATCATGCTCGTATAACCCAATTTCAAGCCAAAGGTCGAAGTATACATAATCAAGAGTTCATTAGAGTTTTAACATAAAAATCATCAATCAACACAAACTAAATACATTTAAACTATTAAAACTTAAATACAAGAAGACCCCTACTAGAATTCAAACTTAGAAGGAGTCTGGGTTTAGAAACCCTTTTGGAAAGTTGGCTGCTTAAATGAAAAGATATTCAAGAATGGATACCATACCTCACTTAAGGAAGCAAAGATCCAAGATTTTTTTGTGAAGAGACACATCTAACCATCCCTCCTATCCTTCCTTGACCTCTAGCTTTCAATTGAGTCTTGAGAGAGTTTGTCCTTCGAGAGAGAGCGACAGTTTAAATATTTTGAAGAGAGGGGTCATGTCAAGGTATAGGGTTTAACACTTTTCTAACATAACCTAAAAACGCTGAAATTGTCCACGTAGGGTCTTAAAAGACTTGGTGTATATTTACATAAAACACCCCATGTTGGCAGCAACTTAACATATTGCAGGCCTCACCGAGGACCTTTACCAACGGACCGTCGTTGAGCCCAGGACCGTTGGTAGGATCTCGTGAATGGATACTTAGATCCAAATGGTTCTTGGAAAATTAGAACTCACTGGTCTAATCGACGCTCTAGGTCGACGGACCGTTGACGGACCAACGGACCATCGTTGGGGTCGTCGAAGGCCACTGCTTTTGGCAGATGTTGCTTAAGTAATCTAGGTCTTAGGAATATCCAATGCAAAAGTCAACTAAAACGAACATGTAAAACTAGTCTAAACACAACAAGAAACACTAGTACATTCTAAGGCATACTTTTCGAACGTCATGGACGTTCTTGATCGATTGAACTCAAAACTTAAACAAACTTCACACTGCCTAAGGACACTAAAATTACTCAGTTTAACTTAAAATCAACTCAAGGAAGATCCACGAGGCTCTAGTTCAACTTAGTTCGTTTTGGGGCATTACATTCTCCCCCACTTCGAATACCATTCATCCTTGAATGACACTTAAACTTTAAGAATAACAAGGACTCATTTACCATCACATAACACACTTCAATCATGATCAAAACAATCATAAATAAAAGCATCAACTAACAAAGAGCATCCTTTAACACTTTCAAACACTTAGCAACACGAACTCTTTTATCAAAACCTCAAGAAGTCAAAATTCACTCTTAGTCTTTTTTTATGGAGGAACTACCTTCACCAAAATTATACATGCTCATGAACAATACTTTTACACACATTGAAACTTCAATTCAAGAAAACACAATTTTTCTCAAAATTCAAAATTCTCATAGTGATGTTCACTGTGTTCACTGCCAAGTTACCAAAAATTTTTGAAAATTCATTCTTTACGTAATTGATCAAGATGACCTGATCATATGAACTATAAAACCATATAATCTCACTTCATAACACAAAGGAAACAATAACAAAAAGTTATGTCTTACAAAAACCATCAATCCGTATTAATTATCCTTCCCATCGCATAGGAACGATTCTTCTTTGGAGCTTTAGGATCTAGGGAAGGTTGATTGATATCTTTCCCCCCTGACTTGAGGTTTGGTCCGTCCCTCATCTTGTGTCCCTTATGAACACATGCAAAAAAAACCATCCGTTACGGCAAGACAATTACCCCCATGTTGCTTTCCACAAGTAGGGCATCTTGCCCTTTCATAGGAATGACCACTACTTTGAGAATGTTTTTTTGGACCCCTATCCTTATTTCCCATGGAATACTCTTGGGGATAAAACCTCTTCTCAAGACATTGGTGACTAGAATCATCCAACCTAGGCCTTTTACCCTTTTGACTTAACTCCCTAATTTTGGAATCCTCAACTTGTTGCTCATAAATCATGAGCCTAGAGATATTCATATCATTAAGAAGCATTGTCGTATGAAACTTTTTTTCCACAAAGGTAGACACTCCCATCACAAAGTCATCATATACCTAGGGTTGGCTACAATGGTTGGGGCATACATGGAGAGTTGGTTAAATTGAGAGAGTACTCTTGAACACTCATTCCACTTTGACGAAGGTTCATAAATTTAACCATCTTCTTCTCCATCCACTCTAGGGGAAATAATCTATCTAGAAAAGACTATTTAAATTCTTCCCAATCAACCGGCCCTCTTTCTATGGGTCTCTCACTCCTCCATTGCTCATACCACTCTTGAGCTACCTCCTTAAGTTGGTAAGCGGCTAACTCCGCTTTCTCCCCAGGGGTCACACCCATAAAATCTACCACTTTGAAAACCTCATCTATGAAACATTGTCGATTTTCATCCACCTTAGTTCCATGAAAAGTAAGAGGGTTCATCCGCATGAAATACCGAATCCTAGAGGCGAGAGTACTAGAATTTGGTTGGGGACTATCTCCATTGTTAGCTTGGGCACAAACTGATATTTGACAACATGAGCTTGAGCCGTCATGAGTTTGGTCAAGTTCATTAGGCCAGTCCGCAACTCCGCATTTTTCATAGCACTGTCAACAAAAGTCGCTTAAGGCATAAGAGGAACTTGAGATCTTTGGGGTTCCGGAGTCACTTGAGGTTCTTGGGGTCCGGAGGCACTTGGGATTCTTGAAGGGGAACCTCCATATTCTCTTCCTCCTCTATGACAACAATAGGAACATGGTCATGGAGAGGGATCCTCTTATTCGCTACACCAGCCTCCTACCTTCTAGCGGTTGATGTCCTTGTATTCATGTCGTATAAACACAAAGAGAAGAGGTTAAGAGAAGACACCATGTATGACTAAACATTATTGCACGGCATTAGAATAGAGAAGAAAGTGAAATTTCTATCATCCTATAGCCACTTGTCCATGGATGTGTTGCAACTCACACCAATGACCAAGATACTACTAGATATGGCTTGTGAGACTTTTAGAACCTTAACTATTTACCATACCCTTATGCTCTGATACAAAGTCTGTCAAGACATGAAAGCACCCTAGAAGTTAGAGAGAACCCTCGTTTCCTGATAGGGCGTAGTTTACCCTTTGGGGTCTTGTACAAGAGCTTTACTATCGTTCATCAAATAAGACATAAAAAGTACTGTGGAAATTTTATACTTTTCATGGATAATTTATAAAAGTCAATCTTCCATAAATACATAGAGAATCTTGTCGTCACAATCCAACTTAAAGAAACGACATAATAGACATAATATCTTAGGGACATGGCCCTCTACAATAAAGTAAAATACATATCAAGTCTTTAAATGAAAACTAAGAAAAGGACTATGCCCTCGAATATATGAGAACATACTTTGCCATGAGAGACGCTTTCCCAAGATCTTCCTTCTAGCCTTCAAACCTTCAACAGCTTCCAACCTATACTAGTATAGCATAGAAAAGTATGGGGTTAGTACAAAACAATGTACTAAGTATGGCATATACAAAAACATGTAAAAAGGGACATTTTAGTATTTTCATGCAATTTCAGTAAAAAATTCTTGAATACAAAGGCAAAACATCACACGAACCATCATTTAAAAATTTAGATAAGAATTTCCATAATTTTAAGCGAACAAGAACATTAGAGTAAAACAAACCTGACCTTCAGAGTAAAATCCTTAAGTATTTACAGTAAATAAATATAAACATTGACAATGAATCATTTAAACCATTCACAGTAAATTCAAGTTGAGTAATTACAATGAACTATCCTACACTAAATGAGTGAACTTTCAAGGCCAAGCGAAAGAGAAAGTGAATTCATTTTCCTTAAGAGTTTCCCTACCTCGTATCCTAAGACTCACTAAGGTAAGATATAAAGAAATTATGAATATGCCTCCTCCAATACACACCAACAGAAACCTCAAGACTACCATTTTTGGCTTAGTCAACTCGGGAGAAACAAGCCCCTCAATAAATGACAAGACATTAAAAGACACCCAACAAACCGCCAAAGTCTTCCCTTTCGGAATGTCTACGTAGTGCAATGAGTATATAGCATCTCATACCTTCACATGCCCTAATTAGTATATTCTTTTAGAAGTCTTGGCACCAAGTCTTCCCTTTCGGAATGTCCTACCTATTGCAATGAGTAGATAACATCCCATACCACCACCTACCCTAAGTAGTACATTCTATTAGAAGGATTAGTTCAATAAATTCTTTGTTGGGGATTTGCTTAACCTACATAGACAATGAGAGCTAGACATGGAATCCCGATATTAACCCCTATCGGAGAGGGATCCTCACTTGCCTAGAGTAAGGTCATTCTTCTTAGCTTTTACATGGATTTCCCAATAGCTACACCTATGTGCACACATAGTTAAGGGATAAGGAGATTGCTACTAACTCACTCTCTACTAACGATGAGTACTCATCTCAAGAGGTACTTTTGAAATACAACATCTCAACTCACGAAGTGTAACCCAACTCTCCTTCATATTCACTCAGTGCTAGGCATAACTCCCCACAAATTTATTAACCTAGTAGTCTATCATATAAATCTCATGAGGAATAGAGAGTTTGCTACTAGACACCACATCTCAACTATCGAAGTGTGTTCACCTCAAGATTCCCCGTTTTTCTCAACTTGTTATATTATATTCTTTAAAGTGTTTGTGTGTACATGTGCACCCATTGCATATAAGAATCATTTCACTTTAATAATGTTCTACACATACTTTAACCTTGGTCATCAAGTTACACACCCTACATTCTTCTCATCATCATATACTTCATTTAGACTTAAACTAGGTCAAGCATGCAATTAAAGCTACACCAAAACACAATACAAGACCCCTATCCAATATATCTTCATTTCACATGTTAGACCTTCAAGATTACATATTCAAAAATACTAAATAACATCAAGTTTCTCATTAGCACTGCCTTTCATAAGATTGACTATACAACACAATATCCATTCATAATAAGAACTATATAATGAAAGCAACTAAATATCAATTCCAACCATCATCAATCATAAGAAATTTTATAAATATTTAAAAATATGAGTCCCTTTGGGCAGTAGCTACACCAACATGACAAATACAAGAAGACCCAAGTACATATTCTAATCAAATCATGTCACATAACCCAATTTCAAGCCAAAGGTTGAAGCATACATAAATAAGAGTTCCATTAGAGTTTTAACATCAAAATCATAAATTAGTCCCAAACTAAATACATTTAAACCATTAAAACTTAAATACAAGAAGACCCCTACTAGAATTAAAAGTTAGAAGGAGTTCGAGTTTAGAAACCCTTTTTGGAAGTTGGTTTCGTGAATTAAAAGATATTCAAGAATGGATACCATACCTCACTTAAGGAAGCAAAGATCCAAGATTTTTTAATGAAGAGACACGTCCAACCAGCCCTCCTATCCTTCCTGGACCTCTATCTTTCAATGGAGTCTTAAGAGAGTTTGTCTTTAGAGAGAGAGAGTTTGAATATTTTTAAGAGAGCGGTATTGTCTAGGTCTAAGGCTCAAAACTATTCTAATATAACCTAAAAAAACTAAAATAATCCACCTAGGGTCTTAAAAGACTTGGGGTGTATTCACATAAGGCACCCCAAGTTGGCAGCAACTTCACAGATTGCAGGCCTCACCAACGAACCTTTACCAACAAACGGTGGTTGAGTGAAAGGACCATTGGTAGGGTCTCTTTGGTGGATACTTAGATCCAAATGTAGAATGGACAATTTTTACTGACTGGTCGCATCGAAACCCTAAGTCGATGGACTGTTGAGGGAACAACGGACAGGTGTTGGGGACGTCGACGGCCACTGCTTTTTGGAAGATTTTGCCCAAGAATTGGGCCCTTCATCTAGGGCCTCTTGTGGGTCCTAGGTGTGGGAGTGCCCGTACGTTAAACCTTTAAACTATGTCTTCTAAGTCTAAGGAACATCCAATGCAAAATTCAAGTAAAACGAACACGTAAAACTCGACTAAACACAACAAGACACACTATTACATTCTAAGACATACTTTTCAAACGTCATGGACATTTTTGGTTAATTGAACTCCAAACTTAACAAAACTTCACCCACTTCCTAAGGACACTAAAATAACTTAGTGTAACCTAAAATCAACTCAAGCAACAACCACAAGGCTCTAGTTCACCTTAGTTCGTTTTTGGGTGTTGTATATACCCCTATTGAGTTAACATGCGGTATTCAAAAGTAACCTCTAGGGATAAGTACACTTCATAAGTTGAGATGTAGTAATAAATAAGAATCCCTTAACCTATAGCCTATGAATGTTTAAGACTCCATGGGGAGTTATGCTTAGCACTGAGAGGTAAAGAAGGGGTGTGTACACTTCGTGAGTAGAGACAATGTATCCAATGTACCACTTGAGATGATGGCTCCAAGCTACAAGATGAATAATTCAGTTAGAAGCAATCTCCTTATACCTTAACTATGAGCCCACATTAGAGTAGCTATTGGAAACCCCATGTAAAGGCTCAAGAATAACGCTACCTTAGTCAACTGGGTATCCCTCGTCCGATAGGGGTTAATATTGGGAATCCATCTCTATCCCTTATGATCTATGTCGGTTAAAGCTAGACCCCACAAATGTATATAAATGAACAAAGTCTTTTTAAGGGTGTGCTACTTAGGGTAGGTGGTGGAACGGGACGCTACCTATACATTACACATGTAGACATTTGGAGGGAGCGTTGGTGTGTCCTTATATCAATTGTATGAATGAGTCATGATATGATGAAACATAAAGTAATGTGACTTCACAAATAATGTTAAGGAAGCATGTTTATATTATGTTTTGTAATATGAAAGTTATTTATGTGAAGAATGTGACGTGCCTAATCTATGGCAATCCCTAAGGAATACTAAGTTGAAGTAGTAGTATGGGGTGCTACTTTCACATTGTACTAAGTATGACTTGGCAGTTGTCTTGGTGGATGGTTCTTATGTGATATTCCTAAGTGTATGAATGCTTCTCTATTGTCTTTGATATTCAATGATGACTTCTAAAAACGAAATGAAGTATGTTAATCCTTAGTAGTCTTAAGGATCTCTTGATTAGATATTGAGGAGGTTGTATGGTAGATCTCCTTATATCTTAATTAGGGGAGACTTTGGACAACTTAGGATAGGAATAGACCATGTGAAATTTTGGGTTTATTGTAAGTATGCTCCTATTTAGCAAAAATGGATGTTTTAATCTATGTGCTAAGTGAAAATATGATTTGATGTTTTATAACTTAATTCATGAATGTTTTATCAAAATAGCATGATCTGTATGTTTCAAAAAAATTGTCCCTTTTTAAATGATTTTGCATATGTTATACTTAGTACATTGTTTGTACTAATATCATACTTTTATATTCTTTATAAGTATAGGTTGGAGCCGAGTTGAAGGTTAGAAGGAAAGCTTGGGAATCGACTATCTCAAGACTAAGTATGTCTTCATATATCCGAGGGCATAGTCTATGTTTCTTTAGTTTTTTCATTTAAGACTTCTGAAGACTTATTATGTATTTCTTTCAATGTAAAAGGACGTGCCCCTAAGATATTTATGTCGTGTCTTTAAAATGGCTTGTGACGATGGACTATACTTATTATTTATAAAAGATGTTTTCCTCATAATTATTTATTATTAAAAGTTTGAATTTCTGAACTGCTTTTCATGTCTTATGTAATGAATGATAGCTAAGAGGCTTTTGCAAGACCTTCGTAAGGTCGAGCATGCGTTGTTTTGACCTACGGGTTGCCCTAACTTTTAGGGTATACTTGCAGGTCGTTACAAACTTGGAATGAGAGCAAGGTTTATCGGAAATAGATTAAGATCTAAAGTCTCATAAGCCACGTCTTGTAGAGTCTTGTTCATTGGAGTGAGTCGCGACACATCCATAGATTAGAGGTTATAGGATGGTGGAGTTTCACTTTCTTCATTACTGTTGTAATGTTCCATTATACTTTACTCCATAAGGTCTCTCTCTTCTTTTCCTTTGTCCTGTGATTTTAAAGAGACGATTGCTTGGAACGGGACATGTTTCTATGTTTGAGGGAGAGAAAAGTGAATTTTGATACTTATGATGGTTTTGTGTCTAGAAGAGTAGATGTGAAGGTTAGTTTTGAGTAATATGATGTGAATTTATTTATGTCTATGTGTAACTTATAAGGCTTGAAGTATTATGATGTGAAATTGTATGGTGATGTTGTTCTAAGATAGATAAGAGTTAAACTGGTTGGATGAAGTCCTTTTTAGGGGAAAGTGAGATATATTATTGTTGTATACAATGATATTAGAAAGCTACGGTGTAGATGATAGGAGTGTTGGGGGAATGTGACATCCGTAAAAGTGGGAAGTTTCCCTTTTTAATGAGTAATGTTTTATAGTTGTCCTTATGTTGGGTTAAGGATTCTTCCTAAGAGTTTAGTGGTGCTTAAGAATTGAATGAGGTGATGTTTAAAGGAGTCCTTTTTTCTAAGCTTGAACCCCAATAGGAGGGTGTTATGTTTGACTAATAAGGTTGATTTTTAGTCTTGATGTTCATAAGTTAAGGTTCGTATGAGTTTCAACCTTATGAAATTGTAGTGGGATTTTTGAAGTATGAGACCTTGAATATACATTGTAATGGCTATAACAAGAGGTTATAAGAATGGCCTAAATAGATAACCCGGAATAGAGGACCATATAAGTTATAGTTCCATATGATTTTTTTTTATTTTCTTTAGATTATTTTACGTTAAGTGGGGAAGAATGAGTTGAATAGCAGGAAAGGTTGTATCTTATATTTTCCTTCTAGTCTTACCCACTTGAGACTAAAATTCATAGTAATTTGGTTATGTTTGGAGTCTTGCGTATTAGTATGAGATGCTTTTCTCCTTATGATGATGAGTGCCATTGATGTTCTAATGTTTTGCATGGTCTTTGTGATATCATAGTTTCATGAGTAGAATGGTAGATAATCTATATTTCTCATGTCAATGTGCTGCTAATGATATTTTCTTAATTTCTTAAAAGTTGTTAGTCATGTGCCAATGTGTTATTTGAAAGTTATTACATTTTGAGCTTTTAAATTATGTGATGAGCATGTATAAGTTGGAGAAGTTAGTTCGTCGATAAATGAAATGAAAATGATGAAGTAACGATGTATGTTGAATTAATGAATTTGTTCCAATTGCTTATGTTGATTAAAGTGCTTAATGATATTAAGTTAGTGTTCCTTGTGAGTTGGTTCATTGATTATGAATGTTATGACCTTTATTTGATGTGATATATGCTGCTCATTTAGTCCTTGATATTCTTGAAAGTGATTAGTGTCATTCGAGGACGAAAATTGTTCTAAGTGGGTGAGATTGTAATGACCCTAAAAATGAAATAGGTCAAACTAGAGATTCACATGTGTTACATGAATTAGTAATGATTTAGAATGATGTATTTTAGCATTACAAGTCAGTTAGTAATGTTTGGGAGTGTTTGGAAGTCCAACGTCAAGGAACGACCAAGACATTTGGAAAGTAGTCTTCTATGTCGTCTAGTATTTCCTTGTATGTTGTATGTGTGTATATGTGTTGTTTGGATTCTAAAATCAGTGGGGATGAACCTATTACCTATAGGGACATGTTTGGGGTCAAAACGTCCAGGTACGACTCCCCAGGAACCGCACTAAGGTTCCCCAAGGAGGACAAAAATTTTTGCCAAGCAAGTTGCCCAAGATAGCAGGGTTAGTGACTTGAGGAAACAAGGGCGCGTCGCGGCCAGGTCGCGCACCCCTCTGTCCATTATGTATTTCAAAAGTCTTGTGGGAGCAGCTCCATGACGCGGACTTTTTCCCCGACGATAATTCTGAAATTTTAAGTGATATTTGACTTGTCTACATTGGTCCAATAAATGTAGGGGTGTTTTGGGTATTTTGGGGGTGTGTTATATACTTCTTTTAGGTCATTATACACCCATTCCACCAACCAATTAAAACCCATGCCCTCATTCAGAAATCAAAAATTCAAAACCCTCAAAGGATCTCCTCTTCCAAAACCTCATCAAGCCTCCATTGAAGGTCATGGTATTGGAGCTTGGGCTATGGATGCAAAAAGTTTTCTTCTTGAAATTGTCGTGGGTTTCTTATTGTTAATTTATGGTAGTTCATCCTTGACACTTCTCTCATTCAAGGAGCCCATTTCAAGACATTTCATAAAGGATTTTCAAACCCCAACTTCTTCTATTTTAAATTCTAAGCATGGGTCTTGCATTAAAACATTCTAATGAATGTAATATTCTGTTATTCAATGTCAGTTGATGATTTTAAGGTAAAAAACTCATTAAACCATGCTCATTCAGTTTCTCAACTATTGGCTTATGTAGTGTGTGTTTAATGTTCATGACTAGATAATTTTAGATCTATTGTTTTCTATCTGTAATATTGTGATTACCTATTGCCTTAAGATACTTTATTATGATAAATTGTTGTTGATATTGAGAAAAAATGGTGAACTCTTTGATGATGGGTAAGTTGTCGTAATCTTGCTTAGTTCTTATTATGATATGATCTTGAGTGGTACGGTCCACCTTTGGTGGCGGTGTTTACTTGAAGTATATGAATATGTGTGTATGGTGTCATTTATGGCCTTGAATGTGAAGTTAAGTAAAAGTATATATATTATATATGTGATGTCTATAAACTTGAGATTGTGTATCATAAAGATGTTAGATTTAAATGAGATATATGTGTATGTGAAGCATGATAGTGTGTCACTATGATGAATCCAAGGTAAATATGATTAGAAATGAATGTTATGAATTATATGATTTATATGAAAGGTGTTCTCACATGTACTCTCTATCACACACCTAGAATGAATGAATGGGTGAAGTTTATGTAAGAGTATGTAAGAGAGTCTATTGAAAGGATTACTTCGTAAAACTCTAATGAATGAAATAGGGGATTAAAGGGTAGACACTCTTCATGAGTAGAAATGATGTGTATAGACATATTTTCTATCCCTATAGTATGAAAAGGGGAAATTTTGGGTGTACACTTCCTGAGTTGAGATGAAGTGTGTAGTTAGCAACCTCACTATTCCAAATGAGCTTTCCAAGGTAGGTTGCAGGTTGATGCCTTTTGTGAGTTGAGATGTTTTATTCAAAAGTAACCTCTTGAGATAAGTACACTTCGTGATTTTATAAGTGGTATTAAATAGCTACCTTAACTAGTCTATTAATGTTTTAAGACTCCGAGGGGGAGGTATGCTTAGAACCGAGAGGATTTAAAGAAGGGGTGGCTACACATCGTGAGTAGAGATGATGTATCCAATGTACCTCTAGAGATGAGTGCTCCTCGCTAGAAGATAAATGAGTTACATATAAGCAATCTCCTTATCCCTTAACTATGTTCCCGCAGAGGAGTAGCTATTGGAAACCCCATGTAAAGGCTCAAGAATGACCCTACCTTAGGCAAGTGGGGATCCATCATCCGCTAGGGGTTAATACCGTGATTCCATGTGTAGCTCACATGGTCTATGTCAGTTAAAGCTAGCCTAAACATATGTATGTAAATTAACTAAGTCTCTTTAAGGGTGTACTACTTAGGGTAGGTAGTTTAATGGGACTCTACCTATCCATTGCAAAAGTAGACATTTGGAGGGAGTCTTGGTGTGTCGTTATATCAAATGTATAAATGGGTCATGACATGATGTAAGATAAAGTAATGTGACTTTATGACTAATGTTAAGGAAGCATGATTATATGATGTTTCACATGATGAAAGTTGTTTATGTGAAGGTTGTGATGTTCCTAGTCTAAGGTAATTTCTAAGGAACACTTGCTGGAAGTAGTAGTATGGGATGTGAATTTCACATTGCACTAAGTGTGACTTGGGATTTGTCTTATAGGATGGTCCTTATATGAAGTTCTTATGTATATGAATGCTTCTCTATTGTCTTCTTTATTGAATTGTGACTTGTATAAATAAAATGAAGTATGCTTATCCTTAGTATTCTTAAGGATCTCTTGAGTATATATTAAGGAGGTTTTATGGGCAATCTCCTTATGTCTTACTTAGGGGAGAGTCAGGATAACTTACGATAGGAGTAGTCCATGTGAAATTTTGGGTTAATTGTAAGTGTGCTCTTATATTAGTAAAAATGGAAGTTTTAGCCTATGTTCTAAATGATGATACTGTATCATGTTTTGTAACTAAATTCATGAAGGTTTTATCAAAATAGTATGACTTGTATTTTTCGACTTTATTAGCCGTTTTTGCTTGACTTTTAATATGCCATACTTAGTATAATGTTTCTACTAAGCCCCATATCTTTTCTATAATTTATAAATATTGGTTGGAGAGGAGTTGAAGGTTAGAAAGAAAGCTTAACAATATACTCTATCACGACTAAGTATGTCCTCATATATTTTAGGGCATAGTCTATGTTTCTTTAGTTTCTTCTAGTAAGACATGGTAAGACTTATTATGTATTTCTTTCAATGTAAAGGGTGGTGTCCGTAAGATATTAATGTCATGCCTTCAATTTGTCTTGTCACAATGAGACTATCCTTCCAATTTTTAAAAGATGTGTTCCTTATTATTATTTATTCTGAAAATTTAAAATTTATGCAGTACTTTTCATTTCTTATTCAATGAATGTTTTCTAAGAGGCTTGTGGAAGACGTTCGAAAGGTCGAGCACGCCTTGTTTCTACCTAAGGGTTGCCCTAACTTCTAGGTTGTACTTGTGTCTCGTTAGGAATTCCACCAAAGGCAAGTGCTTATCCCAATTTCTCTTGAAATAGATTGTACAAGCTCTAAGTATATCCTCAAGGGTTTGAATAGTCTGCTCCGCTTGACCATCCGTTTTGGGATGAAAAGTGGTGCTTAACTTCACCTTGGTACCCAACCCTTTTTCGAATGACCTCCAAAACCTAGATGTTAATTGTGCACCCCTATCCGAGATGATGGATAACAGAATACTATGGCAACAAACAATCTGATCTATGAAGATCCTTGTATCATCCTCCGAAGAGTACGTATACTTGAAGGGAATAAAGTGAAGATTTTGTCAATTATCCACAACCACCCATATGGAGTCATATTTCCTTTGTATTTGAGGAAAACCTACCACAAAATCCATAATGATGTCTTCCCACTTCCAAGTAGCAACTTGGATTTCTTGAAGTAAACAACCCAGATTTTGGTGTTCCGCTTTCACTTATTGGCAATTTGGACACCTAGCAACAAATTCCACTATGCCCTTCTTCATGCCTTCCCACCTAAAAACTTCCTTAAGATCATGGTGCATCTTTGTGTAACCCGGATAAATTTAGTAACGAGACCCATGAGCCTCCTCAAGAATCCGGTTCCTCAAACCATCTACATTGGGAACACACAACCTCCCTTGATACCTTAAGATGCCATCTCCCCTAAGGAGAATGACACATTATTCTTACCAAGAAACGTTTCCTTCAACTCCTTCAGTGATTGATCAATGTGTTGTTTGGACTTCACCTCAACCACTAAATATGACTCATAGTTATGATGGACTACAAAATAACAATTCCGAGAATCTTCCAATCTTGCACCCAATCTAGCCAACCTATGATCATATTTCACTAGGTCTTTCTTGTCTTCCTCTACATGAAACACATAACCCATGGTCATAAGACTTAGAGTATCCGCAACCACATTGGCGTTGCACGGGTGGAAGAGAACACTCATGTCGTAATCTTTCAACGATTCTAACCACCTTTTTTGTCGTAAATTCAACTCATTTTGAGTAAAAACATATTGAATACTCTACTGGTAGGTATACACATCAATATTAACACAATACAAGTAATTCCTCCATATTTTCAAGGAAAATACCACAACCTCTAACTCAAAATCATTAGTTCGATAGTTTCCCTCATCCACCTTATGTGATCTAGAGGCATAGGCTAATAATTTCCCATGTTTAATAAGCACAAACCTAAAACAACTCATGATTCATCAAAATATATGGCGAAACCCTTGGTACCCTCCGGTAAAGTCAACACAAGAGCGGAAGTAAGCCTTTGTTTCAAGATTTGAAAACTTCTCTCACGTGTTTCAGACCATTAAAATATCATACTTTTTTGGGTAAAAGTAGTCAAGGGATATGCAATGGATGCAAATCAATCCACAAACCTCCTATAATAACCCGCTAGACCCAAGTAACTTCTAATGTCGGTTGGAGTCAATGGTCTAGGTCAATTCTTGAACGCCTCAGTTTTCCTTGGATAAGCCTCAACTCCCTCACTAGAAATGAGATGATAAAGAAATGCCACCTACCTTAAACGAAAACACACATTTGCTATACTTGGAAAATAATTGATTCTCCTTAATTACATGTAACAACACCCTTAAATGGTCCAGGTGTTCACCCTCATTCTTCTAATATACCACGATGTCATCAATAAAGACAATGATTAATGAATTTAGGTTCCTCCAAAATACCCTTTTCATGAGTTCCATAAATGCCTCCTAGGCATTAGTGAGACCAAAGGACATTACTAAGAACTCATAGTGACCATATCTGCTCCAAAATGCCTATTTTTGTATATCCTCACCTCTAACCCTATGTTTGTGATACCCCGATTTCAAGTCAATCTAATAAAAGTAGCTTGCCTCTTGGAGTTGATCAAACAAGTCGTCAATCAGAGGGAGAGGATAATTTTTATTATTAGTGAGTTTATTGAGTTGCACATATTCGATACACATTCTAAGGGACACATCCTTCTTCCCAAACAAAATAAGAGAACCCCTGGAGGAATACTAGGTCGAATGATGTATTTTTCTACTAAATCTTTGAGTTGAGCCTTCAACTATTTCAATTCAGCTGGAACCATCCGAGAAGGAGGAATTCAAATGTGATTTCTATCCTGTAGTAAGTCGATAACAAACTAAATTTCTCTTTTCGTGACCAGGCATACTTGACCCTTTGGGGTCTTGTACAAGCCCTTTAAATAGCATTAATTACATACGACATGAAAAGTTGTGTGGAATTAAAACTTCTCACGAATAAATCAATAAAAAGGTATTATTTTATAAAAACATAGGAGAACTCATCGTCACAATCCAACTTTAGAAACGACTTATAATATCTTTGGAAGTTTACATTGAAACAAAATACATAAGAAGTCTTAATAATAAAACTAGAAAACAATAGACTATATTATCGTATATATGAGGACATACAAATTCTTGCGAGACTGAATTTCACAATCTTCGCCTTCAAAACTTCCAAAAAGTCTTCAGCCTATACTTATAAGGTATAGAAAAATATGGGGTTAGTACCAATACTGTATTAAGTATTGCATATGCAAAAACATGAAAAAAGGGAAATTTTATTGAAAAAATAATACATGCAATTTAAGTAAAACATTCAAGGATAAAAAATCAAAATACCAATTTTGGGTGGAAGCGTTAAAGAGGAATAATTGTAGAGAGAAGAGAGTAGTGGAAGACTGATGTTTTATTTATGAAGGCAAATGCCTCTTATATACACATACATAATGACCTTTCATCTTTGCTAAAAGACGATTGGCCTTTACTATTTACACAGTTACTTGACCTTTACTATTTACACAGTAACTTGACTCTTACTATTTACACTGACACTATTT